>NC_064630.1:207574899-207883649 GCF_023864275.1 Schistocerca cancellata
TTATTTTCCACAAGACATTGCCTCGCAGACACTTCTTTATGACAGAATGCTTAGTTATGCTGATACAATCATCGTCTCTGAAACGCTGCTCTACTGTGAGCAGTGCACCATGCTTTGAAACGTGTTCATGTCCTCTCACATTTAAGTGCAATAAGGGGACCAAAAAAACGCCCCAATGCTAGCACCAACTCTTTCGTACTTCACTGTTGGCACTACACATGTTGGCAAGTAATTTTCTGCAAGTATCTGCCAACCCCATACCCTTCCACTGGATTGCCCCAAGTTACCGCGTGAGTCAGCAAATCACTGGTTTGCAGTCATCCACTGTCCAGAGGCGTCGCTCTTTGCACCACCTCAAGTGTCGCCTAGCATTGACTGTAGATATCTGTGGCTTATGAGGGAGTGTCGACCATTGTATACCATTCTTTCTGACTTCCAACGCACGGCCATTGTCCTAGCTGGACTGCTGGCAGCACTTTGAATCTCATGAAACGTCCCCTTAGAAAAACCATGAATTACTGTGCTGGTAAACTACGTTATTTGATACAAAGATAGCTGAGTAAAACTGAACGTACTCAGACCTCTCTTTACTTATTCTGATCATCACTAAACGCGACAAATAACTTTTTTTAGCGCAACGCAATCTCACTTTCAATAATCCCTACAAAAGAATGGCCCTGACTAACAATAACCTATACCTTTCATGAATTACTTACCTCACAAAAATATTCGTTACTCGAACTACTGCAATACAGCGAGCGCCAGAACTGCCAGCTAAATAAAAGATTCTAGCTACTGAAGGCACTAACTACTGATAGGCATAGTTAGCAAATGAATGATTCTGATAGAGAACAAACAACGTATTTACCTTAATAGCGTTCAAAGGTCATATAATTTTGTGACATCCAATTAAACAAATTTCCTTTTTCTGACGAACACACGCCCAGATCGTCCGCTCAAAACTCTGGCATCTCTCTCTCCACATCCACCACTGCTGGCGGCTCACCTCCAACTCCACAACGCTACCCGCTGTTCACATCCGACAACCCAACACTACACAAGCGAATATTCCAAACAATGAGTCCAACCAGCCACAGACTGCACACAGCACAGTCAGTGATTTTCATACAGAGCGCTACGTGGCGTTACCAACATAAAAACCTAAACAGCCTACTTATACTCACTAATGATTCCTTACGCTGATTTCACGCGATTTTTTCACGACCACCTTCCGCAATGCTTGAAGGTCCTCGTCCGTCAGCGCGTGAGGTCCGCCCTGTCTCTTTTAGCTGTGGGTGTTTCATCACGTTTCCACTTTTCAATCATATCACCAACAGTCGATTTACTCAGGTGACATCCAATGACTAACCTACATTCGAAGTCACTGATTTCTCTTCACTGGTCCATTCTATTGTACTGCTTTCCTACTGACAACAAAATACTCCCGCCTCCATTTATACTCGTGGATCCATCTCTCGTGACTTGTAGTAGTTAGTTCCGCAGTAGAAAGATATTTTTGATCAGATAAAATAAACCACCACCATCATCATCATCATCATTTAAGACTGATTATGCCTTTCAGCGTTCAGTCTGGAGCATAGCCCCCCTTATACAGTTCCCCCATGATCCCCTATTCAGTGCTAACATTGGTGCCTCTTCTGATGTTAAGCCTATTACTTCAAAATCATTCTTAACCGAATCCAGGTACCTTCTCCTCGGTCTGCCCAGACTCCTCCTACCCTCTACTGCTGAATCCATGAGTCTCTTGGGTAACCTTACTTCTCCCATGCGTGTAACATGACCCCACCATCTAAGCCTGTTCGCCCTGACTGCTACATCTATAGAGTTCATTCCCAGTTTTTCTATGATTTCCTCATTGTGGACACCCTGCTGCCATTGTTCCCATCTACTAGTACCTGCAATCATCCTAGCTACTTTCATATCCGTAACCTCAACCTTGTTGATAAGGTAACCTGAATCCACCCAGCTTTCTCTCCCATACAACAAAGTTGGTCGAAAGATTGAACGGTGCACAGATAACTTAGTCTTGGTACTGACTTCCTTCTTGCAGAAGAGAGTAGATCGTAGTTGAGCGCTCACTGCATTAGCTTTGCTACACCTCGCTTCCAGTTCTTTCACTTTGTTGCCATCCTGTGAGAATATGCATCCTAAGTACTTGAAACCGTCCACCTGTTCTAACTTTGTTCCTCCTATTTGGCACTCAATCCGTTTATATTTCTTTCCCACTGACATTACTTTCGTTTTGGAGATGCTAATCTTCATACCATAGTCCATACAATTCTGATCTAGCTCTGAAATATTACTTTGCAAACTTTCAATCGAATCTACCATCACAACTAAGTCATCCGCATATGCAAGACTGCTTATTTTGTGTTCACATATTTTAATCTCACCCAGCCAGTCTATTGTTTTCAACATATGATCCATAAATAATATGAACAACAATGGAGACAGGTTGCAGCCTTGTCTTACCCCTGAAACTACTCTGAACCATGAACTCAATTTACCGTCAACTCTAACTGCTGCCTGGCTATCCATGTAAAGACCTTTAATTGCTTGCAAAAGTTTGCCTCCTATTCCATAATCTTGTAGAACAGACAGTAACTTCCTCCTAGGAACCCGGTCGTATGCCTTTTCTAGATCTATAAAGCATAGATACAATTCCCTGTTCCACTCATGACACTTCTCCATTATTTGCCGTAAGCTAAATATCTGGTCCTGACAACCTCTAAGAGGCCAAAACCCACACTGATTTTCATCCAATTGGTCCTCAACTAATACTCGCACTTTCCTTTCAACAATACCTGAGAAGATTTTTACCCACAACGCTGATTAAAGAGATACCTCTGTAGTCGTTATAATCTTTCCAGTTTCCATGTTTAATGATTGGTGTGATTACTGCTTTTGTCCAGTCTGATGGAACCTGTCCCGACTCCCAGGCCATTTCAAGTATCCTGTGTAGCCATTTAAGACCTGACATTCCACTGTATTTGATGAGTTCCGACTTAATTTCATCCACCCCAGCCGCTTTATTGCACTGCAATCTATTGACCATTTTTTCCACTTCCTCAAATGTGATCCTATTTCCATCATCATTCCTATCCCATTCTACCTCGAAATCTGAAACATTACTGATCGCATTTTGACCTACATTGAACAACTCTTCAAAATATTCCCTCCATCTGCCCAAGGCATCCACAGGATTCACCAGCAGTTTTCCTGACCTGTCCAAAATACTTGTCATTTCCTTCTTACCTCCCTTTCGAAGACTGCTAATTACACTCCAGAATGGTTTTCCAGCAGCTTGACCCATAGTCTCCAACTTGTTTCCAAAGTCTTCCCACGATTTCTTCTTGGATGCTGCAATTATCTGTTTGGCTTTGTTTCTTTCTTCAACATAATTTTCTCTGTCTACCTGGGTTCTGGTATGTAGCCATTTTTGATACGCCTTCTTTTTCCTTTTACAGGCTGCCTTGACTGTATCATTCCACCAAGCTGTTTGCTTCATCCTACTTTTACACACTACTGTTCCAAGACATTCTTTAGCCACTTCTAGTACTGTGTCCCTGTACCTTGTCCATTCCTTTTCCAATGACTGTAATTGACTACATTCAACTAACTGGTACCTTTCTGAGATGGCTGTTATGTACTTGTGTCTGATTTCCTTATCCTGAAGTATCTCCACTCTTATCCTCCTACATATGGACCTGACCTCCTGCACTTTCGGCCTCACAATCCCAATTTCACTGCAGATTAAATAATGATCAGTGTCATCAAAGAATCCCCTGAATACACGTGTGTCCCTCACAGCCTTCCTGAATTCCTGATCTGTTATTATATAGTCAATGACAGATCTGGTTCCCCTGCCTTCCCAAGTATACCGGTGAATGTTCTTATGTTTAAAAAAGGAGTTTGTGATTACTAAGCCCATACTGGCACAGAAATCCAAGAGTTGTTTCCCGTTCCTGTTGGCCTCCATATCCTCTCCAAATTTACCCATAACCTTTTCATACCCTTCTGTTCGATTTCCACTCCTGGCGTTAAAATCACCCATGAGCAGAACACTGTCCTTGTCCTTTACTCTAACAACTACATCGCTGAGTGCCTCATAAAAACTACCCATCTTATCTTGATCTGTCCCTTCACAATGCGAATATACTGACACAATCCTAATTTTCTTGCTAGACACTATCAAATCTATCCACATCAGTCGTCCGTTTACATACCTTATTGCAACTACGCTGGGTTCCATTTCTTTCCTGATGTAAAGCCCTACACCCCATTGTGCTATTCCTGCTTTGACTCCTGACAGGTAGACCTTGTATTCTCCCACTTCCTCTTCTTTCTCACCCCTTACCCGAATGTCACTAACAGCTAAAACGTCCAGCCCCATCTTACTTGCAGCCTCTGCCAGCTCTACCTTCTTCCCAGAGTAGCCCCCATTGATATTAATAGCTCCCCATCTCATTACCATTTGTTTGCCTAGTCGTATCTTAGGAGTCCCTGGTTTGTCAGTTGGAGGAGGGACTCCGTCACCTCCAAAGGTCCGAGGCATTTTGCTCTGATTGTTGCCAGCATCATATTTAAAGTACCAGGGAAGCAGGTTGCTAGCCTTACTTGCCCCGAGTCCCATTGGGTTTTACCCCTAACGGCTGAGGGACTAACCGGTGGATTTGGTAGTCTTTGCCGTATGAGCACAAAGGTGACCACGACTCAGAATATGTCCGAGATGCCCAGCCTTATTCCAAAGTAACTGGTATCCCGACTGTCGGGACCACTTACTTGGCCACTCATACGTTGCCCGTGGTTCATGAACTAGGACATGACTACAGGAACCCACACCATGAACCACAAAAAAAATAAACAAAAAATAATAATAAAATAAACACAAAAAAATAAACCATAGACATCAATATTTCTGTGGTGGTTCAAATGGCTCTGATCACTATGGGACTTAACATCTCAGGTCATCAGTCCCCTAGAACTTAGAACTACTTAAACCTAACTAAACTAAGGACACCACAAACGTCCACGCCCGAGGCAGGATTCGAACCTGCGACCGTAGCGGTCGCGCGGTTCCAGACTGAAGCGCCTAGAACCGCTCGGCCACTCCGGCTGACTTTCTGTGGTGGTGTTAAACACTGTTTACACTTCATGATTTGGTGTCGAAGGTAGAGTATTAATCGTTATTTGAACTCGTAAACATGCATTTCACGGAAGGCGCAGCTAAAAGCTGATAGCTGAAAAGTTGAAGGGATGTACAGGGAAATGCTTTTCAAAAGGCGTCCTCTTAATTAGAAGACAGCACATGAAGCTTCAGGTCTGAAAGGAGTAAACGCGGTAGGAAGCAGTACTACGTACAGAACACCATGGTGGTGGTCACCGAGCGAGGTGGCGCAGTGGTTAGCACACTGGACTCGCATTCGGGAGGACGACGGTTCAATCCCGTCTCCGGCCATCCTGATTTAGGTTTTCCGTGATTTCCCTAAAATCGCTTCAGGCAAATGCCGGGATGGTTCCTTTGAAAGGGCACGGCCGATTTCCTTCCACATCCTTCCCTCACCCGAGCTTGCGCTCCGTCTCTAATGACCTCGTTGTCGACGGGACGTTAAACACTAATCTCCTCACCAGAACACCATGGTTTAACCAAGACGTTAAAGAATTAGCTATTTAGAAGAAGAAAGTATTCGTAAAATATAAAACCAGTCAAAGTCGTGGAGCAAAAATCATTCCTAATAGGGTGAAGTCGGATATTCGAAAAATGAGGGTTGTTTATTGGGAGGATATAAAAAACGTATGGAACGAGACCTTTATGGAAGGCAAAACAAAGTGCGTAGGGTGTTATAAAAGCAAAAGAAGGATATTAATGAACACATTCAGATACAGAACGTAGACAGAATTTAGAGTGGAAAATTATTTTAAATTAGAGTAAAAGGGCGTAACAAATGTGGAAACTGACACTAGACACCAAAGCATAGAAAATGAAACCAAACAAACTTCTCAGTTGAGGAAATCTGCGCTGTAATAAAACAACTTAAAAATCTCTGGAGCCAGATGGCATGTACAAGGTGGAGAAAAATTGTGTCGCGAAATTTCAACCCTGGATAGTTGATGCCAGTAGGAACCAAAATTGCTAATGTTGTGTAGGTTGACAACGCACCATTTTAAACTACGGAAGCTTGGCACCACGCGCTCCGATTGGCCATGAGATTGCACTGTTGCCGTTCGTCGGTTGACGGGCAGCGCTATGGTTGTCGGTTCACACATACAAACGTCCCTCGCACCGTCAGTGCCCCAATGTGATACGCACACGTGTCGAATAGGTCTTGCTGTTTGTCTTCATCTCACGTCAGAGGCATTCACAGGTAAACTTCGCTTCAGAGCACACACACGTCACCTGCGATTTAGTTATACAGTAAGCATGGCGACACAGTATTCACTTGAAGAACAGCGAGATATGGTTTTTGTTTATGGCCTAGCCGACGGTAATGCGCATGAAGCTCGACGGTTGGATGAGGAACGGTCCCCAGCAAGACCCACCCACTCTCGCAAACGTTTACAGCAATTCGCCGGCGACTTGGCGAAAAAGGCTCATTAGCGGTATATCATGATGATGCTGGAAGATCTCGAACGCGACGGGATGCTGCATTTCAGGAGATTGTTCTCGAGCACGTCGAGGAAGCACCTACGACAAGTACACATGAGCTTAAACATGAGCTTAAAACCTGCGAAGATCCCGACACATAGTCCCCGCCCACCCCACTTAAGCTCTTCCGTTGCGAGGGAACTATAGGGGGTGGGGTGAGGTCTCTGTCGTGAGCGAGGTATGGGGGTGGGGTGAGGACCCATCGTGGGCGAGCTGAGTGCGTGGTGAGTGTCGCAGGGAGGTAGAGTGGGGGGGATCCTCGCTGGGATCTTCGCAGGTTTTAACGTTTGCTGACAAGTACTTGAGCGGTTGGACACGACATGGGGGTCACTCATCGGTTAGTCTCGGAGGTTTTGAGAGATGACGGCCAGCATCCATTTAGTTTCCACCCTTTCCAAGACCTAAATCCTGTGGCTGACTATGAACACAGGCTAGGGTTTTGCCGGTGGTTTCTGCGACGTGTTACACGAGAGATCCCGACTTCTCCGCCATTTTGTTGTTTGCCAACGAGTGCACCTTCCATCGAGATGGCCTTTACAATGCTCGAAACGTTCATTACTGGGCAAGAGGAAATCTTCACGTCACGTACGTCCACGGACACCAGGAACGATTTTCGCTCAGCATTTGGGCAGGCATTGTGGGTAACCATCTGATTGGGTCGGTCCGTCTACCTCCTCGACTTACCGTGACAAATTACCTTCATTTTTTGCAGGAAACTCTACCTGGCCTGCTGGAAGATGTTTCCCTGGACATACGGCTACGCTTATAGTTGCAGCATGATGGGGCGCCCAGACATAACAATCGTGCTGTGCGCGGATGTTTAAATGAACTCTTTGACTGCCGGGTAAGCGGCAGAGTGCTCGTGGAACATCCTGTGAGGATTGTCAAGGTTCTAGTTCAGCCACCCGGACGCGAACCACTTAGAAACGAAGAGGAAGTAATTGATCGCATTCAGCATTCCGCCAAACACATCAGGGCAATGTCAGGAATCTTCGAAAGAGTTCGACAAAAGACCGTTCGATGTTACCAAGCTTGTGTCGCGTCAGAGGATCGCAAGTTCGAGCACTTTCTTTAAGTAAACGCTGTTCTAGGTACAGAAAAGGCCCTTTTCTGGGCAGACACGATTTTTAAAAGGCTTTCTGTATGCGAACTAAGAGCTGTTGACGGGTTTATTCCCGGTATGTCTTAAACGAAACTACAATGGGTGTGTCGGGAACCCGGCGGATTCGCCCCCAGGCTCCCACACTGGAAGGTTGGCGCGCTACCACCGATCGTGCGGGCCGCCTCGGATACAGGCTGATCTCCAGCAGGCAAAGCATTCGCGATCATTCGTTGTCCTGAGCATCCGGCAACAGGGCAATCCCGCGGCCAAGTTTCCGTAGTTTAAAAATTATGCGTTGTCGACCTACACAACATTAGTAATTATGGTTCCTACTGGCATCAGCTATCCAGGGTTAAAATTTCGTGACGCAAGTTTTCTCCATCCTGTGTAATGAATTAATAAAATATGGGAGGGCTATTATTAACAGTTTTATGAAGTAAGATAAGAAACAAATAGACTGGAAAGAAAGTATTACAATTCCAGTATATAAAAAAAGAGGTAAGGAAGTATTAGATAATTACTGGGGAATTACTCTGCTTGATACCACATTAAAACGGTTAACATCAGTAATTAGAGACAGAACATACAATGATATACACTGAAGCGCCAAAGAAACTGCTATAAAAATGGTTCAAATGGCTCTGAGCACTATGGGACTTAACTTCTAAAGTCATCAGTCCCCTAGAACTTAGAACTACTTAAACCTAACTAACCTAAGGACGTCACACACATCCATGCCCGAGGCAGGATTCGAACCTGCGACCGTAGCTGTCGCACGGTTCCAGACTGAAGCGCCTAGAACCGCTCGGCCACTCCGGCCGGTGAAACTGGTATAGGCATGCGTATTCAAATACAGAGATACGTAAACAGGCGGGATACGGCGCTGTGGTCGGAAACGCCTATATCAGACAAAAGTGTCTGGCGTAGTTCTTAGATCGGTTACTGCTGCTGCAATGGCAGCTTATCAAGATTTAAGTGAGTTTTAACGTGTTGTTATGTGCGGCGCATGAGCGATGGGACACAGAATCTCCGACGTAGCGATGAAGTGGGGAATTCCCCGTAATTTCACGAGTGTACCGTGAATATCAGGAATCCGGTAAAACATCAAATCTCCGATATCGATGTGGCCGGAAAAAGATCTTAAAAGAACGGGACCAACGACGACTGAAGAGAATCACTGTAGATTTCAGTGATGGGCTACCAACAAGAGTCAGCGTGAGAACCATTTATCGAAACATCATAAATATGGGTTTTCGGAGCCAAAGGCCACTCGTGTACCCTTTGTAAGTAGGCTGTTTATGTTTTATATTGGTAACGCCACGTAGCGCTCTGTATGAAAAATCACTGGCTGTGCTGTGTGCAGTCTGTGGCTAGTTTGCATAGTTGTCTGCCATTGTAGTGTTGGGCAGCTGGATGTGAACAGCGCGTAGCGTTGCGAAGTTGGAGGTGAGCCGCCAGCAGTGGTGGATGTGGGGAGCGAGATGGCGGAATTTTGAAAGTTTGTAAAAATGGTTGTCATGAACTGCTTTATATATTATGATCATTAAGGTAAATACATTGTTTGTTCTCTATTAAAATCTTTCATTTGCTAACTAAGCCTACTAGTAGTTAGTGCCTTCCGTAGTTTGAATCTGTTATTTAGCTGGCAGTATTGGCGCTCGCTGTATTGCAGTAGTTCGAGTAACGAAGATTTTTGTGAGGTAAGTGATTTGTGAAAGGTATAGGTTAATGTTAGTCAGGGCCATTCTTTTGTAGGGATTATTGAAAGTCAGATTGCATTGCACTAAAAATATTGTGTGTCAGTCTTGTATAATTGTTCTAAGGGACGTTTCATATGGCGACCCTGCCAGGATCTCAGTAGAGACAGATCTCAGTAGATCCCAGTAGAGACAGAATAACTTTAGACGCAACGGTTCAGCGCACAGTTACGATTCCAGGAGAAATTCTCCACCACATGACCGACAAACAAGAAACTATGTAAACTACCGACAAAACGACAGACCTGAATTTCATCAGAACTGGCGGGACTCAAACAGAGCAGGGCCCTCTTGTCACGGTGAATTTGTAGAAGTTAGGTCTCCAAATCCCAATAACGATGCGCGCCAACAAAGGAACAGACAATGACTCGCACCGCAGGCTGCCGCATGCGCCGGCTGGCTCAGAGAAAAATAACCTTGAGAAAAATTCCAGTATTCTTTACCGACGTATACCACATGATAATTGCGTTAAAGTTGAAACTCTGCGTACTAGGAAGAGTAAAGGTTTACACCACATTTCACATGTAAAACCATTTATTGACAGATAATCTGCTTTTTAACTTAGTCTTTGCAATTTTCACTTCACGCTACTTGTACAATTTGTCACACTGAGAAACTGTTAACATGCAACAATGTTTTGAAGTTCAATATCCACTCAAGAACCAAGAGAACTTATTTAAACAGAAATTACGAAGGCATTGTTATTGTGAACAGATGACACAGTGTTATTGTGTGTGTACATTCTTGCTTGTTAGTTGCACGATTACGTATCGACTATAAGGCTCACATACTTAGAACATATACTGGTACTGCTAATGAGATTTTCATGCAACATTTTGGTTTACTTGAAAATACATTCTGGAATTAAAGTACTTTCTGTGAGATACCAGATGAGACAGTGGTTAGTTTATGTGACAGCTACACGATTTTATCATGACGCTACTAATGTGTGACACAATTTACATTGTTGCTTTTGCATAGTATCTGTTTTATATCTGCACAGTTTTACTGAATTATTCTGGAAAGTAAAACATGTTTTAGTAGTAACTTTTGTGGTATAGCTACAATGAGACAGCCTTTTCCGTAGCACAACAATACGTTACAGCACAGTAATTTCTTCATCACAACAATAAGTGTAATAACTAAGATATCTATATGCAAAGCATTTCACTTTTGTTTATCATGAAGTAAGTACATTGACTTCTGCAGAACTTAGCTTTCGGATTATCTTACAGCAAGAAGCACATTTAGCGCTACAGGACACGTATTTGAGTGATTAATTTTGTACTTGAAACATTTATTTTTAAAGATATTTGAAGTACAATGATACAAAGGTTTTCCGTGATACATTTCATTCCATTGCTGTAATCTGTAACACCTCAGGGTATAGTTACATTAATCCTCAGGGGGGTACACGCTTACTTTGTGTACCATGTGTTTGGCAAGCACAAGGAGCCCTAGCTAATATGGTATTTGCTTATACAACTTTACACATCGGTACCATATTTCTCTAACACACAAATTACACAGCTATCTGTTCATTTAACTGAGAGATAAACATTTTTTTACTACATCAGTGACACATGTTTACGCAATTACACAGTTGAATAACTTCACACTTATGAAACTGTATTTCGTCTGTACTTTGTGAACTCTTCATATTTTTCGGAACCATTGTGATACTATGAGAGCTTTGAATGGTGTATTTGGTATGAGATCATGATTTTTAAAGTATGTTTGAGGTAGATGACACTACTGAAATGAGCAGAGAATTTTCTTTAGGTTTTGAAATTATTGCAGAAAGCTACGACGTTTTTGAGATCTGACTGAGGTGTTATGATGTTATTATTATGCCGATGATGTGTATTATGCTGCTGAGGTATGTTTATGAACAATAAGCTGATGCTATATGAGAAATTTGATTATGCTACATATTTATTATGATGAAATATTGAAGTGTCGTCGCAAGATTGACGTGTCGACGAATATATATATGTGTAATAAGGTAAGGAATAATGAGTAGTGTTTAGGGACTCTGACTTGTGAAAAATGTTGTTGGAAACCAAGAATCGTACTTTAAGAGTTATGAAATGTATGTAAATGCGTGAATGTATTACAATGCCGACAAAAATTTTTTGGACACTGTTATATCAATAGGATTTTGTTTCTACAGATTTGTAATGCAAAAACTTGACCTGTGAAATTTTGTATATGAGACTGTCACTGTAGCCGAAACTGCTGTCGTAAATATTTCAGTGAGAACGGTAAGTGACCTTGACGTAATGTGTTTTGGGCGCCCAGCTGAGAGGTAGTCGTCTAACAAAAGAAACCCATTAGGTGGAGAAAAAAAGAGGCCATTATCCTCGCCATTGACATTCCTTTAGAGAAAGCATCGCAAATACGACACGCTCATTACTTGGAAAGATACTTACATCTGCACACCTGATTATGACAAGCGTCTTTCTACGAGAGTTGAGAGAATTTCTACTAACTTATGAAATGTCACATGACTATTGAATGATATTTTTATGCTTTGCTTTTCATAGTTGCTTATTTCATTTGATATCTAGTTTCCAGCTGTGTTGCAGCATTGGTTTTATAAAATAAAATTAAATGCATTTGCTAATGTGAACACTTTCTGACAACAGATCTATTAAATAATTATTTTATGATTCACATTCTTCGAAAAAGGAGCTCTTCGAATGGAAAGAACAATAAGAAGGGACTAATATCAGTAACTACATATATAATTTTCTTCTCAAGTACTTGGTAATTTTTTGTAGAATTAGTTTTTGTGGTGCACCACTTTAATTACATAGACATTAAGATGTGAATAGACATTTCCCTTTTCTGCATTGTTGTTTTCACTGTAATATTTTTTCTGCTTGAGCTTTGTCATGTTTAGGTATAAGTTACTGCTGTTTGCCAGGCATACTGTTACTGAATTTTAATTTGTGTTACTTTTCTAAGCCAGTTTACTACTGATTGATTTTTCTTGTTTGCTGCACATTGCCTTATATTAGTTGTAATATTACAATTGCTTTGCTAATTTCTATAATGCTGCTTGCTTCGCAAATCTGCATTTTTTTCATTGCTGTTTGCGTTAATTGTTTTATGCTGCTGCATTGCCTCGTCCCTTAGTTTAACATCTGAGCTCAGTAGATTTAAGTTAGGTTAAGAGGGGGTAGACTATATAAGAGAATGAGTTGCGATGAATTTGAAGAAATGTACTGAGAGGCTATACGAGAAAAGTACAGAAAGCAGGTATAGATAGGACTTTTGGAAATAATGAAGAACGGAGGGAGATCTCCGAGAAGTAAAGAAAGTTTTGTTTGTAAAATACTGCAGTAAAACGAGCCCTGTCCTTTCCTTTTGTGTTATCCCACTATGTGTTTGTGTACCCTTGTGTATTTGTTTTCTTCCTGTCTCTGTGTAGTTTCATTGAATTTTTTCTTCTAATACTAAGCTATATTCACTATGATGAGGAATACTGTCATCCTCAAATATAATTGGCATTAATAATATGTTATTTACCTTGTAAATATGCTTAGACATTATTTATTCTGTTTTGTTTTAATGCTCATGTGTTAAGTTGATGTTTCAAAAGTTATTCTGATCTTTTATGTAGGTACTTATGATTCCTGTAACAGTGATGTGTATGTTTATTTCTATTGTTTTGTAAAGCCTGTACTATAAATGTTACCTGTGTTGTTATGTTCTTTAATGATGTACTTTGTACCTTTGTAATTGTATTCTTATGTTATAAAATTGTAATTGATACCAGTTCATCATATTATTAACTTGTTAGTTACATTTCACTGCACACGTTTCTGTTGGTCATAGTATATGGACAATATGTGAGAAGTAGGGACTGTTAGTGTTTGCACATGTGTTAATAATTCAGCAACGGACTGGATAACAGCATTGCTGGTTCTAAGAACAATTCCAAAAAACTTTGTGAGTGCACAAGTGGTGGTTATGGACTTGCTATATTAACTGCAAGACTCTTCAATGGTGATTGTGCACCCGCACAGTCACAACAGATGGCTGCTGGCCATCTCTACAAGGACTACAGTGGGTCTGCATCTCTGATCACCCACCAATACCATTATTTCTACAAGGACTACAGTGGGTCTGCACCTCTGGTGGCCCACCAATACCACAATCTCTACCAGGACTACAGTGGGCCTGTCCACAATTTCTACAAGGACTGCAGTGGGTCTGCACCTCTGGTGGCCCACCAATACCATACTCTCTACCAGGACTACAGTGGGTCTGCTCTGTGATGACCTACCTACCAATCTTCTTCAAAACGTATAATGACTCTGCTGTGGGTTTGCTCTGTTGTGGCCCATTACCTGTCAGCATGTCAAGAGTCAGCACTGTCTTTCCGTTGGAAGGACAACACTACTTCTTCAAGACTGCATGGACATCCACTACTTCCGTGTGCATTGTCTTTTACTGCTCAGACTTTGATAAAAGAAACGGCAGTTTTACTGTGTTGAATGATCAGGACTGTCTTTATGGACTGTGAGAAAATTTTAGCTTTTGACCAACTTTGTATTAATAAGTGTGTGCATTTGATATCTTTGTTATTGTAATTATGAAAAATTTTATCAAATCATTATTGGCCACTGCCCAAAACAATTTGTAAAATTTTTTGTGGGGAGCATGGGGGCTATGTAAGTAGGCTGTTTATGTTTTATATTGGTAACGCCACGTAGCGCTCTGTATGAAAAATCACTGGCTGTGCTGTGTGCAGTCTGTGGCTAGTTTGCATTGTTGTCTGCCATTGTAGTGTTGGGCAGCTGGATGTGAACAGCGCGTAGCGTTGCGCAGTTGGAGGTGAGCCGCCAGCAGTGGTGGATGTGGGGAGAGAGATGGCGGAATTTTGAAAGTTTGTAAAAATGGTTGGCATGAACTGCTTTATATATTATGATCATTAAGGTAAATACATTGTTTGTTCTCTATTAAAATCTTTCATTTGCTAACTATGCCTACTAGTAGTTAGTGCCTTCCGTAGTTCCGTAGTTTGAATCTGTTATTTAGCTGGCAGTAGTGGCGCTCGCTGTATTGCAGTAGTTCGAGTAACGAAGATTTTTGTGAGGTAAGTGATTTGTGAAAGGTATAGGTTAATGTTAGTCAGGGCCATTCTTTTGTAGGGATTTTTGAAAGTCAGATTGCGTTGCGCTAACAATATTGTTTGTCAGTCTTGTATAATTGTTCTAAGGGACCTTGACGACTGTACGACACAAAGCTTTACGCCTCGCCTGGGCCCGTCAACACCAACATCGGACTGTCGATGACTGTAAACATGTTGCCTGGTCGGACGAGCGTCGTTTAAAATTGTATGGAGAGGAAGGACGTGTACGGGTATGGAGACAACCTCTTGAACCCATTTACTCTGCATGTAAGCAGGGGATGTTCAAGCTGGTGGAGGCTCTGTAATGGTGTGGGGCATGTGCAGTTGGTGTCGTGTGGGACCCCTGATATTTCTAAATACGACTCTGACAGGTGACACGTACGTAAGCATATTGTCTGATCGCCTGCATCCATTCATGTCAATTGTGCCTGCAGACGAACTTGGGCAATTCCAGCATGACAATGCGACATCCCACACGTCCATACGTCCTGTAGAGTGGCTCCAAGAGCATTCTTCTGAGTTTAAAAACTTGCTCTGGCCACCATTCTTCCCATACATGAACATTATTGATCATATCTGTATGCCTTGCAACGTGCTGTTCTTCACCCCCTTGTACTCTTAATGATTTATGGACAGCCCTGCAGGATTCATGGTATCATTTTCCAAAAAAATGGTTCAAATGGCTCTGAGCACTATGGGACTTAACATCTTAGGTCATCAGTCCCCTAGAACTTAGAACTACTTAAACCTAACTAACCTAAGGACATCACACACATCCATGCCCGAGGCAGGATTCGAACCTGCGACCGTAGCAGTCCCGCGGTTCCGGACTGCAGCGCCTAGACCGCAAGACCACCGCGGCCGGCTGTCATTTTCCCCCAGCACTACTTGAGACATTAGTCGAGTCCATTCCAAGTCGTATTGCGGCAGTTCTGCGTGCTCACGGGGGCCCTACACGATGTTAGGTAAGTGTAGAAGTAGCAGGAGAACAGCAAGGATTCAAGAAAAACAGGAGCACAATAATTGCTATTTTCGCACTAAGACAGGCTGTGGAGAAATTCACAAAGATGAATAACACCGCCGATATGCGTTTTGTAGCTTGTCAAAAGCCCTATCTTGTCCACCCAAAAAATCTCTGGAACAATAACAGCTATTGGAAAACGACTTTCACCGGTATCAATGTAGGGCTGGGGCCCATGAATGTGCATATTTGGAAACATTCTTAAACGAAAGCATATGTGTTTTTTAACTCAAACTTACGTTTTTTTAAATGGACCTCCTATATTTTTTTCTTCAGCAATCCATAGCATGACAAAGCACATACACAATGGCGTTGATTGCATCGCAATATTCCCATTACAGCCCGAGATATTGAGACGCGAAATTGACGCTTGACACACCCGACATGCGCTGCTAGCGCACGTCCTGAGGCTCAGGCGTGAACCCCATGCTGCCCGTAATCGCGATGTGATTGACATGTGTAATCACACCTCCATACTTATCAAGAGGTCCGAAACGAATAATACGGTCTGCTGCCATCAACTCTCGTAAGCACATAATGGTTTCCCTCTTGCACGTTTTACGTATCTACGTACACAATATGAACCAGTACCGATCGGTGTACAGCCGTCAGGTTGTCTTATTTCTCCTGCACCCCCAAAATAAGGTTTATCTAATGCGTTATGTGACCCATTGTGCCTGTCGCGCAGGGCCTTGCCCTACCTAGTCAAGTGTCCAACGTAGTTCCCACTACTGCCACAGTTACCACTTCGCCTTGTTTATGATTTGCGACCCATGCAAACTCCTGTACTCCACCACCCTCCGAGCATCCCATTTGTTGTTGTTTTGGCGTGCAGTACACCGCTTGCCAGTGTGGTCGTGCATCAGAGTAATCTAGTGACGGCACGGAGGTAGTACACATTGTGAATAAACGTCGTGTTGTGGAACGTATACTGTACAGTATAATGTACACACATGAAGATATGGTAGAAATGCTGCTGATCTATGGAGAATGTACGTTGACGGGAAATACGTTATGAGATTGCTTGTTTGTTGATAGTACTGTTAGCGAACGTTCTGATTATTAAGTTAATATGTCTGTTATCTACCCTACTCTACATACCTGTACTGTACCTTGTTGTAGGTGGACGAAATGCTGTTCAGGCAGACCGACTGTACAGAAGACGATTCTCTGACAAGCCATCGCCTTCGCGCCGGATATTTGGTCGTCTCACATCTCGTCTACGTGAAACGGGAAGCTTAAATCCAAGACCTCGACATCGTCCTAGAACTCGCACAGATGAACGTGCTGAAGTTGCTGTGCTCGCTACCATAGCTGTGAATCCTCAAATCAGCACACGTCAAATTGAACGTGAAGTTGGTGTGTCGAAATCAAGTGCACAGCGTATTCTTAAACGTCATAAATTTCATCCTTACCATGTTCATTTACACCAGGATCTTCATGGAAATGACTTCCGCAATAGGGTAACATTTTGTCGGTGGGCTTAGCAAAAACTTCTGACTAATCCAAATTTTTTTGCAGTTGTTCTCTTTACCGACGAGGCATCATTCTCCAACAAAGCAATTGTCAATATGAGGAATATGCATTACTGGTCCGCAGACAATCCAAAATGGCTCCCACAGGTAGAGCATCAACGTCCGTGGAAAGTTAATGTTTGGTGAGGGATTATTGGAGATACCATTATCGGACCTTTCTTTATAAATGGCATCCAAAATGGCAGACAATACTCCAGATTTATACGACACAATCTTCCTTTTCTCTTGGGCACCGTACCTCTGAACCGGAGAATGGTCATGTGGTATCAGCATGACGGATGCCCTGCACATAACGCCTTACGAGCACGACGACTTCTGAACCGTAAGTTCCCTGGTAGGTGGATTGGACGAGTGGCCCAGTTAGGTGGTCTGCCCGATCTCCGGACCTTACACCGCTGGATTATTTTCTTTGGGGAGCAGTGAAGGATGCTGTTTACCAACATGAACCAACAACACCAGAGGACATGAAGCAACGCATTATTGATGCTTGTACAGCCATAAAAGAGGAAATAGTAGCACGAAGTAGGGCATCCTTCATCCGCAGAGTGACCCTATGTATGTAAACCAATGGGCATCACTTTGAGCATGAGATGTGAACGCTATGTTTAGTATGTAGTGCTCGTATCACAGTGGAAGTTTCTACAAATGGCCATTTTACCCAGTGATATTAAGAAACATTTGTTTGCAATAATTTGTCATTTAACGCATTAGATAAACATAACATTGATAATTATGTGATAGTAAAACTAATTGGTTAAACATGTTTACATTCATCTTCTACGAATTTACTATTACAAGTGAATGATTAACTGTCACTTGCGCTAGATCTACAGTAAAGTAAGGTTTTAACGTTGAACGGCATTACCTTTTAGTAACGGATTAGCGATAAGCGAAGTTAACTTTGTGACTAACGTTGTGGTACACAGATAATGTTACAGAACCGCATCACCCCTAGCCTATGGGATAAATACGTGCTGGAATGTACGACGTTACTGCAGGATGGCAGCAGACCGTATTATTCCTTTCGGACCTGTTGATAAGTATGGAAGTGTGATTACACATGTCAATCACATCGCGATTACGGGCAGCATGGGGTTCACGCCTGATCCTCAGGACGTGCGCTAGCAGCGCATGTCGGGTGTTTCAAGCGTCAATTTCGCGTCTTAATACCTCGGGATGTAATGGGAATATTGCGATGCAATCAACGCCATTGTGTATGTGCTTTGTCATGCTATGGATTGCTGAAGAAAAAATATAGGAGGTCCATTTAAAAAACATAACTTTGTGTTAAAAAACGCATATGCTTTCGTTTTAGAATGTTTCCAAATATGTACATTCATGGGCCCCAGCCCTACATTGATACCGGTGAAAGTCGTTTTCCAATAGCTGTTATTGTTCCAGAGATATTTTGGGTGGACAAGATAGCTGGGACACCCTGTATATAAAACACAAAAGGATTGACAGATTAAGTGATAATAGATAAAGGAATTAGGCGACGAAACTCATTAAGTCCACTCCTAGTCAACTTAGTAATAAAACATATGACTGATGCTGTAAGAAAGAAACCAGGGTATAAAATGGGAAATAAAGTGATAAATATTGTATGTTACGGTGATGATGCTGTACTGATTGCAAATAATGAGTATTATTTGCAGAGGTTACTTTATCAATTCAATAAAACAGCTGAGCCATATAACCTGAAAATCTCATTTAAAAAATCAAAGAGTATGATATCAAAAACATCTGTAAGAAGACATTTAGACGCGGATGGTGTGTCAGTTGAACACCTGACGAGCTTTAATTACATAGGGACTAGCTCTAAAGACTGAAACACATGGAAGTGGAAAACGAAGTCTCAAAGGCAGTGAGGGTAGCCGGAGACACTGCGTGGAGAAACTAATTTATGACAACTGAGGGGAAAATAGATATAAAAAAAACATTGTTTCATCTTGTTACGACATATGTTGCAGATACTGGAGCAGAAATTAGAAAGATAAAACAAAATTTATCTCCATTGGAACTGAAGGTACCAAGACAGATCTAAAGAGTAACAATGTGGGGCAAGAGGATAATTGTATTGATAAGGGATCAGTGTGAAATACAAAATATAAATAAATGGATGAAAGTAAGAAAAAGAAAAGGATCATGCGGAAAGGATGTACTCCATAAGAATAGTTAAAATTTGTAAACGTGGACGCCAGGAAGGGGAACAACTACCCAGACGAGCGCACAAGAGATGGTACAGCAGTTGGTCCAGTACATCCATGAACTGAGGCCGACAAAGCAGAAGCAGCAGGTCTCGAAAAAATAAAATTACGAAATTAATTGTTTTGCAGGTATCTGATTGGAATCTTGATAGACACTGATATCTCTACACCACAGTGCCGTAGCATGTTGCTGGAAGAACCAAAACAAAATGACATAGCCCACTGATAAAGCCGAGTGTTGTGCGGTAGCTCTTTTTCTACGTCTGTTAGGGAACAACGCCGCAACAATCCATATAGAGTTGGTGGAATTTAATGGCAGCAACGCATCACACATGCAGGACACACTGGTTATGTTCCACAGATAGTTGCATTGTGGTCAAACTAGACTAAATGACCAACAACAAAGTGTAAAGTCATGTCTTCGTGAAACGTCACAGGAGCATACCGTAAACTGGGGTGAATAGGGACTCAGGTGTGAATAGGGACAGCAGTTCAGGAAAAAGTTTTGTGTGTTACTAACAAAACGAAGAGTCATTTGTCTGTAGTGAGATCTGATGTCCGAAACACCTTATGAGTTTGTTTCTCTGAAATACTTGGTTACTATTATCTTTGACTTATTTCAGAAGTTGGCAGCCTTGGTCAAACTCTTCATCTGTTTTTGTTGTTTTTGTTTTGGCTTCAGCTTCAGCTGTACGTGCTACATACTTTTGAGAAATCTTTTCAAAAGTTTCCAGGTAAATATTATCACTCACTATACACAAGAGACATGCTCAGAGATTTATGACACAATCATGTTTTTGTAGAAACTGTAATTTAATTTCTCTTATGCTGTAGCTTTTTATTTAACTTTCAGGGGTGAATAGGGACAGCATGGTTAGGAAATATCAGCCTGATCCCAGAGGTCATCGCCACAAACATGTTACACAAGAGGACCTGGAAAGGGCTATAGAAGCCATTAGGAAAGGGATGTCACTCTGAAAAACTTCAGAAAATTTTAAAATTGCGAAATCTGCATTGCGAAGGTACAGCAATATGTCTAAGCAGAAAATTGAAAATAGAAATAAGAAGGGAGGACAAACAGCACTTGGGCTCTTGGTGTGTCAACTGAAGTGAAGATTGTGAAAAGTGTTGTTACTTGTGGAAGATGGGGATATCCACTAAGCATGTTTGACGTACGATGTTTTGTGAAGTACTATTTGGACAGAGAAGGAAGAATAATAAAGCAATTTAAAAACAATCTTCCTGGTCCAGACTGGGCACAATCTTTCATCGAGAGACACAAAGTTATTTCTCCACGAATATGTCAAAATATATCCCAAAGCAGGGCTAAAGTTACCTCACAGGATATTCTTCGTTATTTTGAGGATTTGAAAATAACTATTAATGGTGTTTCCATAGAGAAAATATTAAATCACGATGAGACAAACCTGGCGGACAACCCTGGAAGGAAAAAACTTGTACAAAAGAGATAGCAAATATCCTGACAGGGTTAAGAATCAAACAAAATCCAATGTTAGTGTGATGTTTGCTGCTACAGGCGATGGCACACTATTGCCACCTTACGTGATATATAAAGCTAAACACCTATACGATCTGTGGAGTGAAGGTAATCCTGCTGGGGCAAGGTTTAACAGAAGTAAATCAGGCTGGATGGACGGCAGCTGTTTCTTAGATTTGTTTAAGTCCTTAGTGATACCATATTTTTGTTGTTTTGAGGGAAGAAAAGTCATTATTGGTGACAACTTGAGCTCTCATCTGTCTCCAGCTGTCACTGATTTGTGCGAAAAACATGACATTGAGTTTGTTTTCTTACCAGCGAACTCAACTCATCTTACACAACCTCTAGATGTCGCAATGTTTAGGCCATTGAAACAGGCTTGGCGAAAGTTTCTGGAGGAATGGAAAAGCAGAACTAACAACAAGTGTCCAGGAATTGATAAGAAGTACTTTCTTCGACTTTTGAAAGATACACTTGACATGTTATCATATAACCTCCCCCTCACTTATCGACCTTAATGACAGTGAAAAAACTAAACTGCATATACCTAATGGAAATTTGGGAAAAGTAATCGTCACCAAAGTTAATCTGTCGGTAAAGAGGGAGGAAAGGGTTACATCTAAATGAAAGGAAAAATGCAAATGAAACTGGTGGAAATTAATTTTGAAAAGGGGTAAAGTTAATAAATAAAGTAAACGTGCGGCCGTTACGTTAACAATTAACTAGCGGTAATTAGATATTTGAGATTTGAGGAAATTACGGTCGCCAGTCCTAAGGACAATTACTATAGTAACTGAAAAAGAAAGGTTATTACACATATAATTAGCACTAGAAGCGTGGCAACTGAAGGTTGACACGTGTAGTGTGAAAACTGAAAGTTTGTCAGAAGTAATAGATTTCACTACACTCTGACTTAATTTAGCAAAAGAATTAATAAAACCGGATAATCGAAAGTTAATTTAGTGACTGAAGTTAATAGTGAGCTTTCTTTCTGAAGCACATCGAAATTCAGTAAAATACGGTTAGTCTTGGACTACCTCAACAATCATTTCAAAAGCTACTTGAATCTACGCAATTTAGAAATAAGAGATTTAACTTTGAACTTGAATTAAATGATTCTGAACAATTAACAATAGTAAAATTTAGTACATACCAAGCTGAGCTGCAGTCACAGGTAAGCTAAAATACGGTAACAAAACTCGCACTCTTAATTTGTGCTTGTGTAATCTAAATATTGTAGCCAGCTATGAATACCTTAACTGAACATTGAAATTAAAGCAGAGAAATCGAATGATGCTGGCGTTTGAATTTCAACGACACTCGGGTTCATTCCGGAAAAGGAAGGGACCCTGCTTGGTAATGGAATTGGGACAATGAGCAACAAAGGTTCATGCTGAGTTGCTGTAATTTTGTGATGCAACAATTTTAAAAGTTTGAAAAGCTGAGGTCTGCCATACAGTTCTAAAACTTTACGTGCTTCCAGTCTTCTTTTATGGTTGACTGAAGGTTTGAAGCCGTCGATCGAGGAGGTGGCGACAGTCACTCATTGTCGGCCATCGCTGTTGCAGAAGCTGGATGTTGGCTCGCCTTCTTATCGACACGGTCACCAGGCGAAATGGGCTCTTGACGTGCGCCAGCTAATGCTTCCCGTCCGCGACACCGTGTCGGAAACTATCATAGCAAGTCGAGCGCAATTACATGCAGCCCAACCCGGAAAGCGCGGCAACTCGCGGGAGCTTCACACAACACACCTGCTCCACTGCACCACCCCAGCCAGACTCCCTCTGCTCAGCCCGCGCTCCACGCGGCAGAGTTCACTCCCAAAGATCCTACACACTTTGATTCTTCACACGACCTATCGATGTAATCGTTCGATAGCAGGTTTCCCTAGGCAAGACCCAGCGTAAAAATACAAATAATATTTACGAAACAAACCAATTATACATCGACATAAATGCATAAATATTTATATACAAAAAGTAAAACAATTACAATATGTAAAGACACAGAAATGTCATATATTCAGGTAACAAAAATAAAGAAAACAAATTTATAGTACAATAGATGGAAATAGGAGGATATGCATTTCCGACGTTACAATCACCAACCATAGAAAGAAACATTTGTCCATGTTTCAAGAAGACTGGTATTTATCTTTTTAATGAAAACCAAGTTCTTGGAATGCTGCCATCTGAAAAAAGTGGAGAAGGCAGCACTGGCACTGTTAATGACAACTTGGTTGAATTCTTAAGGCATCAGAGGTGGCCTGATGATAATTTTCCAAAACCAGGTAGAAAAAGGAAACTGAACTTACCATCTGGCAGAAGTGTTCACGCACATGACTTGTCGAATTCAGTGAATGAATCAGAAGAAGATAGTGATGGTATAACAGTGATCACAGATATGAAGAGAGAGAAGACTCTACACCTACTCAGAAACCAGAAGAACTGTCTACTGATAGGGTGTTACACGTTGGGGATTAGGTGAAAGTGAAATTTGAGAGCGTAAAGGGGACTCCAAAATATTTTATTGGTAGAATTATCGAAGTTGTGCTTGAAGGAAAAACATATGTGACACCATTTTGAGACAAAACTCCAAAGACAATTGTGTTTATGTTCTCCCAGTTGTAGAAGATGTATCTGAATTTGATTCTATTCAAGTGATTCAAGTCATGAAAGAACCGTTAATAAGACATATGTTTAAATCATGTTTTAATATTCTAAAGTATTAAAGGTTAATTTGTATTTTTAAAAACCATTTTTGAGTCCTTTTTGACCCCTGTGCCTGTTGAAATAGGGTTCTGTGAGTTATATTTATCACTGTCCCTATTGACCCCTACCAAGGGGTAAATAGGGACACTTTATAATTGCTAATTACTATGAATTATATTAAGCAATACCAAATATACCTAGTTTCAAGGTTGAATGACTATACCGTCTTCCACTTTAATGATTAAAAACTCATATTCAGATTGTATTTCTGGATTTATTACTTAGAAACCTGAAGTTTTGTCCCTATTCACTCCAGTTTACGGTACTACTGAAACCTTCTGACAGGGTTACGGGAGGCCATCAACACAAAGTATCACGAGATGCTGTCCAAAGATTTTCCTTTTTTTTCCTGCACAACACCTCAGTTCATTGTGTAGTGGCCAGAGTCACACCTGCTGCTTCTTTGGACGATCAAAAAATTTTGCTCAGCCCCAGCCCCCTTGTCACCGTATTCCCTTAACATGGTATTTATTGACTTCTTCCTCTTTCCTCGGATGAAGAAATCGTTGCGGGGAAGGCATTTCCGGAATGACGACAAAGTGGTTTCGATGTCGAACATTTAACTTCTACAGCCAAAGTCTCCGCCAAATCATCCATTGCTGGGAAAATCGTGTTGAATTGAAGGGTGAATCTGCGAAGGAGGACTCTCCATGAAGTTTCATGGGCGCAGCTCGATATTTTTCCAAGTGACAATTAAAACTTCATGACAGCACCACGTATAATTTTGTTCCTAAGGGTTTAGGATGCCCTGTATAACGGGTGGAGGTATACGGAAGTGCACTTGCGCTTGTAGCGGAAGGGCAACAATTAAGGCACAGAGCGGGGACGCAACTGTTCAGTTTCACGTGTGATTAATCTTTTCCGACGGCCAGGCGGCAGAAGCCCAGCGCGAACGGTGTCAAAGCGCCCTCTTTGCGCCTCTTAATGAAAATGTTCCTGCCGCGCCGAGCAGTTAACCTGATCTGGTCTCGAAAATGGCGTCGCCTGCCGTAGTCGAGCAGTTAGTTCCGCTCATGGCTTCCATAACTGTCCTCACTCGCAGTAACCTCCACGTTTCAGCGGCATTCGCTGAGAGCACTCCTAATGTTCATTCGCTCGTTCAACGTTTTCCCTAGATTCCACCCTAAAGGTGAACCCCTAGAGACGCGGGACGAGTCATTCAACGAATTAACATCAAGATTGATATTCAGAAAAAAAGAAGGGAGGTCGCTCTTTCAGTTACGTTAAGTAGTCTTGATATTTACATAGCTCTACATATAACTGCAGGACAATAATAGCTACCAGAATTGCGTAAGAATATTAAAAAAAGATCAAATAAAATCGTCAGTCTCTCGAATAGGCTGATGCTGTCTTTCTTATTTTACTGTCTCCCAATAACTTTTTCATGTTTCCCTGTAATTTCTATAATGAGTTTCCATACCCTATTCTTTGTCTGTTCCTACTATTTTTGCTCTCTACTGCTGTTTCCAGCGCCAAGTTAACTATTCCTGGACGTCGTAGCATAAGTTTCAGTAACCTTTCACTCCTTCTGATAAGGACATTGTACAGACTTCTTTTCTCCTCTATTCCTTTTAGTACTTCTTCACTTCGTATTTTAGCCGGCCGGGGTGGTCGAGCGGTTCTAGGCGCTTCAGTCTGGAACCGCGCAACCGCTACAGTCGCAGGTTCGAATCCTGCCTCCGGCATGGATGTGTGTGATGTCTTTAGGTTGGTTAGGTTTAAGTAGTTCTAAGTTCTAGGGGACTGATGACCTCAGAAGTTAAGTCCCCTAGAACCAGGTATTTAATTATTAACCAATTATGGCCATAATTTGATAAAAAAGTGTTACTGCAAGTCGAGTTACGGTCAGTGTCAGCCTCTCGTACCCACCAACTTCGTTGATGTGTTCCTTTCCGGTTTTAATTCGTTTACGAGATAATTTACATTCAATGGCCCATATTTCAAAGATGTTTAAAGTTTCCGGTAGTAGTACGAGCCTCTGCTGCTACCGACTATTGATCCAGTTGTAACTCTCTGGGCTCGCAATAGCTAGGACGCCGATCAAATCCCCGTCCGCACATCCTCACTGCGGTTTTTCCGTGATTCCACCTCAAAATCACTCCAGGCACGCATATCTTCTGTTACATCAATGGGCGAAAACCGTAGATGTGATACATACATATAAATTCAGAGTGGAGAGGGGTGTGGAAGGAAAGGAAAGGGAGTACTGATGTCTGCTGCATCGGGGCGTTACGCAGAATCAGCGACAAGGAATGAAAAAGTGTACCAGACCAGGATTTGAACGTGGCATCTCCGGCTTACGAGGCAAGTGCGTTACCCACTGCGCCGTATAGGAAACAGTATGAACTCAACCAGCGGCCGGTGTGACCGAGCGGTTCTAGGCGCTACGGTCTGGAACAGCGCGACCGCTACGGTCGCAGGTTCGAAACCTGCATCGGCATGGATGTGTGTGACGTCCTTAGGTTAGTTACGTTTAAGTAGTTCTAAGTTCTAGGGGACTGATGACCTCAGAAGTTAAGTCCCATAGTGCTCAGAGCCATTTGAACCAAGCCATTAACTCAACCGCCTGGACTATTTCGGCACGCCTCACAGTTGACCCACATTCCCACCGAATGTCACCTATCCACAGTCCTTCTCCATTTCCTCCACTTCCGCCGATCTGAGATTCTCAGGTGGTGTGTTCATATATTTGACTCACCTAGATGGGAAATGGATCCACCTCCTTCAGTGCAGAAGCACAATAAGTCCGACCTCCAGTGGGAATCTCAGAGCAGCGAGCACAGAGGAAATGGAAAAGGTCTGCGGATAGATGGCGCTCGTTGCAAATGTGGGTCGGCCGTGAAGTGTGCTGAGATAGTCCGTGAAGTTGCAATAACGATGTTGAGCCATGCTGCGGCTTGTGTTGGTGCTGTTTGTAGGTTTCCGTCCTCTATTGGAGGACAGACGGTATTGTTTAGTTGGCATGGTTGCGGTTGTTAGTCTAGTTCTCGTGTTGACTGGCGCCACTTGGTGTCGCAAGCGTTATCTGTCCGCTACTGGCAGCAGCGGCGTTTATCGATATGTAGTAACTGTTGCACTATCTTTGGGCGACGTTGTTTTTCCAGGTCGTGTCAGAGGGTCAGTTCATTTGGGGACTCAGGAGGAGCCAGATCGGCGCAGTGCCAGAACACGACAGGACCGCTGGTGGCACGCATGGACTGACGGATGGAAGGGCTGTGGTCACGAGGGTGCACGACCTCGTCGTAAACCGGATCCAGCAAGTTTTAAGATGAGTGCTTTTCAGTCCAAGTAGAGAAACCTCCACCATTGTGATATCTCACAATTCTCCAGTGACTTGGTTTCGTGTTGCTGCTCGTAGTGTCGCCGAGGCGAAGAGCAGCGAATGGAGTGCTTGGGGAAGGCGGATCTGATTAGCTTTCCTCGACTTCTTATTACTACTTACTGCATTCAACTTGTTACAATTTATTAACTTCAACCAGCGGTAGTTTTTCTTGCCTGGTGGCCGCTAACGCCCCAGTTACCTGCCATGGTGGTTAGTGCACGTAACGGCAGTGTACGTTTCCTCGCCTTGCCGCTGCTGTTTGGTAAGGCGTGTAGTTTTGACAGCTTTCTTGATTGAAGGTCGAGTGGTGATTCCTCTATTCTGATGGTAGTGATTCCTTTCTCGTTCCGAGCGTTTTAAACACAGTTTTCTGGGGACATAGTGCAGACCGCTGGTTCCGGTTTTGGCGTACTGTACAGTCGTTGCATTTGGTTTGTCGAACCTCAGGTAGCTTCAGTAAGATTATCATTAGTCATTCGATAGACTGCCACTAGTCTGAGTTACCATCTTGTGAAGTGAATGCAACTCTTGACTGCCTATCTCATCGCTCGCGAAAGTGTTTGTTGTCTGACATTCTCAGAAGTTGATTCCTGGAGCACAGTCTGTGGCCCCTTGGTTCTTGTAAGAGGTGTGTGTTCCTAAAGAAGGTCTGATGGGCAGTAGTTCAGTGTAACGCTCCTTCAGCCCACGCCTTCTGCGGGTATAATCTGCCTCAGCACCCTTTAAGGAACTTATCTACTGATCCTTGTGTTTTATTATTGTATTATTTATAACAATACCTTGTAACGCCTACATTAAATGTTGTATATGTCTACTTAATCGTTCTTCTGGAGTAAATCTAGCAGCGTAGTGTTCAGTGGATTTTATGGGTTGTGTAACAAAGTTTACCATCATCTTATTTCATCCGTTTGGTGAGCAGTTGCTTGTTTTTTTAATTAACCTTCGTTATTGTATTTTCTGTTTTACATCAGGTTTCTAGATTTTTATCTTATTGCCGTTCCTGGTGTGTAAGGCCTTCAGCCGTGATTGTTATAACTTGCCTTAAAATTCTAATTTGGTATTTGTGTTTATTCAGTAAGCCTTTAAAACCTTATTTACTGCCATTCCTGGCGTCTGATGCCTTCTGCTGTGTTTGTGGCGACTTGCCTTTAATATTTTAATACCTGTAATTTATGTGCTGCAACGAGTCTTAAATAATTTTTAACTTATTGCCATTCCTGGCCTGTAACGCTTTCTACCCAGATCACAGTGGCTTGCTTTTAAAACATTATCTGCTGTATCTGTATTTAATGGTAATTTGCTAAATTGTAACTCACTGAAAACACTATTATTTACACAGTTGTTAATTCCTTCATTAGTAACGTGTGGTATTTTATTTATTGTTGAGTCTGGAATTGCTGATTTAATATAAATTGTGTGTAAGTGAAAAAGGCAACCAATAGTAACTGATTACGGCCTCGTCCACAATCGTAACCGAATCCTGCCTTCCCTTGACTACCTGGTTTCAAATGTGTCCCAGATGGAGTAGTGGTTAATGCAGCCGCCTAGTAACCTGCCGGCACGGTAGCTCAGAGTGTACGGTAAGAGGATTAGCTGCCCTCTGTAATAAAAAAACTGAGTGAATGGATCAAGGATGAACCTAGACGGATGTCATGGGACGTCCGTTCCGAACAAACGCAACGATCAAAAGAACAAAACGAGATTCTTAATGGAAAAAAAAACTAACCATGAGATCACATGTTTGAATCGTGGTCCAGTACATATTTTTACTCATCGCCGCTGATTCCGCATATTGTCCCGATGCAGCTGACAACAGTAATCCCTTTCTTTTCATTTCTACGCCCCCCCCCCTTTCTACCTACAATTTACATGTACATATATCTACATCCAGCCGACTACTGTGCAATGCACACACCTAAGTGTTGGCAGAGGATTCATAGAACACTTTCAAACAACTTCCCATCACTTATACTCTCAAATAGCACGTGGGAACAATGAACGTGTAAATCTTTCCGCACAAGCATGATATCTTTATTTTACCGCTATGGTCGTTTCCACCTGTGTAGGTGGTAACTTACTGGAAGTCATAGAGTGCAACAGAACTGATATCTGGCGTTCCTGAAGGAAATGGTATAGGCCCTGTGCTGTTCATAATCTGTACAAATATTTGGGGCATGATCTGAGCAGCCCACCTAGTTTGTTTGCAGATGATACTGTTGTTTACCGTTTAGTAACGTAAGTAGATAATTAGTATGTTTAGCAAAGTGATTTACTCAAGATACCTCGTTGTTGCGAGCCAGAGTGTTACAACTGCGGTAAAATTCTGTTGTTATAATAGCTTGCATCAAAGGCTCATACGACTACTTAAAACTTACAACATCCGTCAATTTTTGGCATTCGGAAGAGAACGTTGCTGACTGAAATTTCGTCAAAAGATCTCGCCTTACCGAAAAAGTCTTTTCTTTAATTTTTGTCATCCCACCTGCCTTTTCATATCCGTAACAGTCTCTATCCTATTTCGTGGTAGTACAAATCAAGCTGCCCTTTTTTAAACGTTTTCTGTATCGTCCGTCAATCCTAAGTGGTTACAGACCGCGCTGCAGTACTCCAGAAGAGAACTGACAAGAATAATGTAGCCAGTGTCTTTAGTTGATAAATTGCATCTTCTAAACGACTTGCCAATAAAAGACAGTCTTTCGTTCCACTTCCCCAAAACATTTCCCACGTGGTGGTTCCAGGGTAGGTTGTTTGTAATTGTAATACGTAGGTATGAAATTGAACAATCTTGACATTTTTGTGGTTTATCCTGTAACCGGAATTTAAACAATTTTTTTTGTACTCCTGTGCAGGAAATGACACTTATTTTGGTTCAGAGTTGATTGTTACTTTTTCATCATACGGATATTTTATATAAATCATTTTGTAATTTTTTTCATTTGCACCCGGGGTCTAGGGGACATGTCCGAAAGAACAGACACCGTGCAGAATCCGCAGCTGTGATACATACATGTAAATTAAAGGAAGAGGGGGGGGGGGGGGGTTGGGAATGGTGGGAAGGAAAGGAAATGAGAGGGATTAAAAAAATTATGGTAAGGTCTTATGGGACCAAACTGCTGAGGTCATCGGTCCCTAAGCTTACACACGACTTGATCTAACTTACTCTAAGGACGACACACACGCCCATGTCAGAGGGAGGACTCGAACCTCCGACGGGGAAAGCCGTGCGGACCGTGAAAAGACGCCCAAGACAGCTCGGCTACCCCGCGCGGCTGAGAGGGAGTACTCAAGTCTGCTGCATCGGGATATTATGCAGAATCAGCGCCGCGGAGTGAAAATGTGTGGTAGATCGGGGTTTGAACGCGGAATCTCCTGCTTACTAAGCAGGTGTATTAACCACTGCGCCATATAGGACACAGTATTAACGCAACTGCCAACGACCTTGACGCAGCGGTAACACCGATTCCCGTCAGATCACAGAAGTTAAATGCTGTCGGGCTGGGCTAGCACTTGGATAGGTGACCATCCGGTCTGCCGAGCGCTGGTGGCAAGCGGGATGCACTCAGCCGACGCCCTTGTGAGGCAAACTGAGGAGCTACTTGATTGAGAAGTAGCGGCTCCGGTCTCGTAACATACGGCCGGGAGAGCGGTGTGCTGACCACATGCCCCTCCACATCCGCATCCAGTGACGCCAGTGAGCTGAGGATTACACGGCGACCGGTCAGTACCGTTGGGCCTTCATGGCCTGTTCGGGAGGAGTTTAGTTGTTTACTAATGCAACTGCATAGACTATCTCGGCACGCCTCTTAGTTGACCCACATTCCCACAGGGTACCACCTTTCGCCCATGGTCCTGGGTTCGAAATCCGCCACCGCTTAAATTTTGATTAGTAGTCAGCACTGGCGGCCGAAGACTTCTGGCGTAAGAAGTCATCTTCATTCTGCCAACAGTCTTGTCAAAGAGGGCGGAAGAGCGGACAGAGATTCAGGACACTCTCTTATCCTTGGGGTGGGAAGCTGCCCCTAAAGGCGGAAGAATCAGCAATGACCAATGGCATGAGGATGCATAAGGCAATGGAAACCACCGATTTAAAGACACATAACGTGTTCATACAGGACATGCGGCCTGTAATTGAAAAAGTGTCATGATGATCTTTCCATTGGCAAAAGATTCCGGGTTAGTACCCCATTCGGATCTCCAGGAGGGAACTACCAAGGGGAAGATGACGATGAGAAAAAGATTGAATAAACAACGAAAGCATGACTCTACCAGAAGAGGCGTGGAACATGGTAGCGAAGCTAGAAAATCTGAAAAGGGAAATGCAAAGGCCTAATCTAAATACAGCAGGGGTCAGAAAGTGAAATGGAAAGAAGTCAACGATTTCTGGTCAGATAAGTATAGGGTAATATCAACAGCAGCAGATAACGGGAGGAGGATTCATTATGAATAGGAAGGTAGGGCAAAGAGTGTGTTACAGTGAACAGTTCAGCAATAGGGTTGTTCTTATCAGAATCGACAGGAAACCAACACCGACAACGATAGCTCTGGTTTACATGTCGACATTGCAAGCTGAAGATGAAGAGATAGAGAAAGTATATGAGGAATTAAAAAGGTAATACAATACTCAAAGGGAGATGAAAATCTAACAGTCATGGACTGGAATGCTGTTCTAGGGGAAGGAGTAGAAGAAAAGATTGAAGTAGAATAAGGGATTGGGACAAGGAATGAGAGAGGAGAAAGACAAATTGAGTTTTGTAGTACACTTCAGCTAGTAACAGCGGATACTATGTTCAAGAATCACAAGAGGAGGAGGCCGGATGATACAGGAAGATTTCAGTTAGATTACGTCATGGTCAGGCAGAGATTTCGAAATCAGATACTGGATTACAATGCGTACCCAGGAGCAGATATAGACTTAATCACAATGTAGTAGTGGCAAAGAGTAGGCTGAAGTTCAAGAGATTAGTGACGAGGAGTCAAAACGCAAAGAAGTGGGGTACGGAAGTACTAAGGAATGACCAGATAGGCTTGAAGTTCTCTAAGGCTATAGACGCCGTTGCTATTTACAATATACATAAATGACCTGGTGGATGACATCGGAAGTTCACTGAGGCTTTTTGCAGATGATGCTGTGGTGTATCGAGAGGTTGTAACAATGGAAAATTATACTGAAATGCAGGAGGATCTGCAGCGAATTGACGCATGGTGCAGGGAATGGCAATTGAATCTCAATGTAGACATGTGTAATGTGCTGCGAATACACAGAAAGATAGATCCTTTATCATTTAGCTACATAATGGCAGGTCAGCAACTGGAAGCAATTAATACCATAAATTATCTGGGAGTACGCATTAGGAGTGATTTAAAATGGAATGATCATATAATGTTGATCGTCGGTAAAGCAGATGCCAGACTGAGATTCATTGGAAGAATCCTAAGGAAATGCAATCCGAAAACAAAGGAAGTAGGTTACAGTACGCTTGTTCGCCCACTGTTTGAATACTGCTCAGCAGTGTGGGATCCGTACCAGATAGGGTTGATAGAAGATATAGAAAAGATCCAACGGAGAGCAGCGCGCTTCGTTACAGGATCATTTAGTAACCGCGAAAGCGTTACGGAGATGATAGATAAACTCCAGTGGAAGACTCTGCAGGAGAGACGCTCAGTAGCTCGGTACGGGCTTTTGTCAAAGTTTCGAGAACATACCTTCACCGAAGAGTCAAGCAGTATCTTGCTCCCTCTTACGTATATCTCGCAAAGAGACCATGAGGATAAAATCAGAGAGATTAGAGCCCACACAGAGGCATACCGACAATCCTTCTTTCCACGAACAATACGAGACTGGAATAGAAGGGAGAACCGATAGAGGTACTCAAGGTACCCTCCGCCACACACCGTCAGGTGGCTTGCGGAGTATGGATGTAGATGTAGATGTAGACACAGCAGTTAAGAGTATCCCAGTAGTAATACAGTTGAAGAGGAATGGGTATCTCTAGAAAGTGCAGTCACAGAAACTGGAAAGGAAAACATAGGTACAAAGAACGTAACTGCGAAAAAAATCATGGTTAGCAGAAGAAATACTTCAGATGTCGATGAAAAAAGGATGCACAAAAATCTTCAGGAAAATTCAGCAATACAGAAATACAATGCGTTGGAAATTGAAATAAACAGGAAGTGCAGGGAATTGAAATAAACAGGAAGTGCAGGGAAGCTATGTCGAAATGGCTGCATGAACAATGGGAAGAAATCGAAAAAGAAATGATTGTTGGAAGGACTGACTCAGCATATAGGAAAGGCAAAACAACCTTTGCTAATATTAAAAGCAATGCTGGTAACATTAAGAGTGAAACGGGGATTCCTTTGTTAAATGCAGAGGACAAAGCGGATAGGTGGAAAGAATAGATTGGAGGCCTCTGTGAGGGGGAGAATTTGTCTAATGTGATAGAAGAAGAAACAGGAGTCGATTTAGAAGAGATACTGGGTCCAGTGTTAGAAACAGAATTTAAGAGAGCTCTGGAGGTCTTAAGATCAAATAAGGCAGAAGGGTAAGATAACGCTCCAACAGAATTCCTAAAATCATTAGGGGAAGTGTCAACAAAACGACTATTCACGTTGGTGTGTAAAATATATGAAGGGCTTATTTCAATAGTGGTACAAGTCCATTTTTGTTCATTCTGAGATACAGAGTCCTAAAGTTAAATGAGCGCTGAAAAATCTGCAGTTGAGATACCAGAAATGTTCAATTATATTACTTGAATATTTCTGGTATCTCAAGTGTAGATTTTTCAGCGCTCATTTAACTTTAGGACTCTGTATCTCAGAATGAACAAAAATGGACTTGTACCACTATTGAAATAAGCCCTTCATATGAATCTGGCGACATACCATATGACTTTCGGAAAAAATATCATCCACATAATTCCCACGACTGCAAGAGCTAACAAGTGCGAGAATTATCGCACAATTTGCTTAAGACCACATGCACCCAAGTATCTGACAAGAATAATATACAGAAAAACGGAAAAGAAAATTGAGAGTGTGTTAGATCAGTTTCGCTTTAGGAAAGGTGAAGACTCTAGAGAAGCAATTTTGACGTTGCAGTTGATAATGTAAGCAAAACTAAGAAAAATCAAGACACGTTCATAGGATTTACCGACACGGAAAAAGCGGTTCGACAATGTAAACAGGCGTAAGCTATAGGGAAAGTTGGACAATATACAAATGTGCAAGAGCCAAGAGGGAATAATAAGAGTGGACGACCAAGAATGAAGTGCTTGAATCAAAAAGGGTGTGAGACAGGGATGTAGTCTTTCGACCCCACTGTTCAGTCCCTAAATTAGAGAAGTAATGACGTAAATGAAAGAAATCTTCAGGAGTGGAATTAAAATTAAAGGTAAAAGTATATTATTGATATAATATGCTGATGATATTGCTATCCTGAGTCAAACTGAAGAATTACATGATTTGCTGAACCGAATGGACAGTCTAATGAGTACAGAATATGGATTGAGAGTAAATCGAAGAAAGGCGAAAGTAATGAGAAGTAACAGAAACGAGAAAAGCGGCAAACTTAGCATCAGGATTGATGGTCACGAAGTGGATGAAGTTACGGAACTCTGCTACCTAGGCAGCAAAATGACCAATGACGGATGGAACAACGAAGACATCAAAAGCAGACTAGCACTGGAAAAAAGATCATTCCTGACCAAGAGGTCTACTAGTATCAAACATAGGCCTTGATTTAAGGAAGACGTTTCTGAGAATCTACGTTTAGAACATAGCACGATGTGAAACATCGACTGTGGGAACAGAAGAGAATCGAAGTATTTAAGGTGTCGTGCTAAAGATGGATGTTGAAAATTTGGTGAACTGATAAGGTAAGCAATGAGGAGGTTCTACGCAGAGCAAGGATGATAGGACATCTAGTAAGACATTAGGAAATAACTTTCATGGTACTAGAGGGAGGTGTAGAGGGTAAAAACTGTAGAGAAAGTCAGAGACTGGAATACATCCAGCAAGTAGTTGAGGACGTAGGTTGCAAATGCTACTCTGAGATGAAGAGATTGGCACTGGAGAGAAATTTGTGGAGGGCCGCATCAAACCAGTCAGAATGCTGATGACTCAAAACGAATATTTTCTGGTTTGCTTACTCAACAATAAACCACAGCATCATCTGAAAACAATCTAAGAGGACTTCTCAGATCGTCTCCGAAATAATTTTTGTAGATTAACAACAGCAGAGTTCTTGTAACGCTTCCTTCGGGAACGGCAGATATCAGTTCAATTTCAATCGATGGTTTCCCTTCAGTTACCAACTTGGCGGCCGAACTTCCCTGAATGGGGCCTCTCGGCCAACAATGCCATAGACTCGTTTCCGTTTCACCACTAACTGACTTCTCTGAGAGGAAATTACGAAACCAGTCAAATAACTGAGACACAATTTGGTTAAAAGACGCTAGGGACGAATCATGTCAAAAGCCTTCTGGTAATGTCGAAATATAGAATCAACTTGAGATCCATTATCGATTGCACTCATTTACACTTCGTGTAAATAAAGAGCCAGTCGTGGTTCACAAGAACGATATTTTAGGAATTTGTACTGGCTATACGTCAATAGATGGTTTCCGTCAAGGCATTTCATAAGGTTCGAACACAGTAAATCTTCCACAATCATATTGGAAATCGAAGTCAGTGATATGGGCCTGTAATTCAGAAGACTATTTCTATCTGCATTCGAATGCACTGGTGGGACCTATGCCACTTTCCAGTCTATCTTTCGCCAAGCGAGCAGTTGTATACGACTGAAAAAAATGGAACTATTTCATCAGCGCACTCCGCAAGACCTAAATGGTATATATGCTGCACTCGAAGACTTGCGTTTCGAAGGAACTTCGGCAAACCGTATTTACTGACTCCGCTTTAATGGCACTATCATCGCCAACGTTACTGTTGCTATCAGGCAGTAAATGTATTGGTTTTGCCTGGCGCTGATATACTTCACATTCCACCAGAAACTCTTTGAATTTTTTCCCAGTTTTCGAGACAGAGTTTCGTTGTGGAAATTATTAAAAACGTCTCGCATTAAATTCCGTTTTACATTTAGAGATTCTGTTAAACATCTCGAAGATTTGCGTTCTTTTCAGTCTCGTATACGTATTCCATGTATCATAGGTAGAGGTGTAAAACTACCGCAGACTTCCGTAGACTACCTTGAGTAAGCGTAGACTACGGTAGTTTTCCTTGTAGCTTAGGTCAGTTAACGTCGTAACCACGTTACCTGTACGTTGGGTGTGTAGCATACCTATTGGGCGTTACCTGATAACGATCGCTTTCTTTACATACGCAGTCAGTATGTTACTAGAAGCGGTGAACCGTGTAGAAAATGAGCGAGGATATGCAAAGGGCGCATAACCTACGGAACATTTTTCTTGTATAGTTATCCTCCTGTCTCTTACTTAAGGAAAACAGCGTTTATAGCACAACTGCAATTGTCAATGCTTAATTCAGGTGTATCATGAAACAGAGGGATGTCGCAGTAAAAATGAAGAAAACAATACAGATTCCCCATACTCCAGCAGAAGATGGAGTTACATTCTTTATCACATAGCGTCAGAAAACACCATTTCCTCAAAAAGTAATTTTTTTAAAAAAAGTAACGCAAAGCAAAAATGTATAAATATTTCGTCGAACGTATATAAAACATGTTTCGTTGTTCAAAAACAGCTTTCGCATCTATCAATAATAACATAAAATCTTACCCTTGATGGTGATGAACATTCCATTAAGTTCAAAATAACAACAATAATTATACCTTTTTTACGTTGTGCATTGAACTGTACCTGTGCATCAAAAGTATTTGCTTTGGTTACATAAAAGCGTAGAAGTTACGTGATCAGCTGTTTTTTATAACTCATAAAATGCAATTTATATTGCTTAAAGATATAAAATACACACTGAACTAACACGGAATGATGTACGACTCTAATTATGTGCAAAATAAACAACAAAATGAGCAAAATAACAAAAGAAAGTCGTCGGATCCCGTTTTCTTTCTTAAACATTCATTTATATTTCTTTCTCTACCCATTCTACCAATTCTGCCGGTAATCTTACCATTTACTACAGCATTTATACTGTGTACCAAAACTGCCGAACCACAGTTTTGGTATAGCGCAACTCTACTCGCAGGGGTATGTTCCATCTCGTACTAATATACTTGCTATGAAACTCTTAATTGGGGTCAATACTAGTTCTCTTATATTTTCACCACATATGTTCCACGCATTCGTAGTTAGTTTGGAGGGTGTGAAGACTGTGTTTTAGTAAGGCGTCAAGAAAATTTGTATCTACTTTTATAAATAAATAAGTTTTGTGTTTCTTTTTGATGGATTTGGCTTTTACGATACTCAGTCTCTCTACAACGACCTTGTGGTATGTGATCCCTGTATCGATCATGACTCTGTATTTCTCAGAAATGTCTGTGGCTAAGAGATCCAGCTTCTTATCACAACCATTTACACTATGCGTGCGCTCTTGAACTAACTGCTCAAAATATTTTTTGGAGAAAGCATTTCGAACAAATTCGGATGATTATTTTTGACTACCACCGGGGCACAATGCAAGTCAGTGGTGGGCAGAAATAATCATCTGAATTCGCTCGAAATGCTTTCTCCAAAAATTATTTGGAGCGCTTAGTTCAAGAGTGCATGCGTGCCAACATATCGAGGGTAGACTCAAGTCACCACCAACTATAATGTTGGAGTTGGGTACCAACTCGAAATTAAACTCAAATTTTCCTTGAACCTTCAGCAACCATATCATCAGAGTCGGAGTGTCGGTAAAAGGAATCAATTATTAATTTGTTCCAGATGTCGAGCTTAACCTCTGCCCACAATAACTCACGGCAGCTATATGCTTCAGTTTCACTACAAGATAAACTACTCCTAAAAACAACATCCGTGTCAGCACCAACTGAATTTCATCGATTATTTCTGAACACCATTAGGTCCTTTGCCAAAACTTCGGCTGAACTTATCTCTGACTTTAGCTAATTTTCTACCCATGTAGCCACCTCCTTTGTGTATTGGATCCCTGGCCTATTGAGCGGATCCGACACCTCTCTACACTAAGGCGCAAATTAAAGAATCTGGAGCGTACACAGTCGCAAAACCTTATGAGCCTCCGATTTAATCCCTCCGCTCGGCTCTGTGCGAAAGGTCCGCAGTCGGTACTCTCAGCGATACTGCGGATGGTGGGCTCTGTCTCCAGCTTGCACGCAAGACACTTTATCTCTTCGGACAGCGCTAGAAAAAGAGAGTATCTTTCTAACCAAAGTGTCGATCATCATTGATGCCGACATGAGTCACCACCTGCAGTTGGCTACACCCTACGCTGGGTCTCGCGTCATTATACCGAAATGAGCCACCACCTGCAGTTGGCTGCATCCTTTGTTCTTCATGGTATCCTGAAGGACGCGTTGCAGCTCTGGGATGACTCCTTCTCGTAAGCACACAAGAGAGCGCGTTGGATTTCTTCCCCTCCTTGGTAGTCGTACCGCTAAGGTGCTGCATCACGCACTGAGCATTGGAGCTGACAACTACCGATGACTGGGTGTTGTGTGATGTCCTTAGGTTAGTTAGGTTTAAGTAGTTCTAAGTTGTAGGGGACTGATGACCATAGATGTTAAGTCCCATAGTGCTCAGAGCCATATGAACCATTTTTTTTTTCTGACAACTACCAACTATACCACCTCTGTGAATGCACGAACCATGTAGGCCGAGAGTCTTCCTCTGAAACAGTTTAAAATTTGGAGCCCTCTAGCGGCAGGGGGCTGCAAATATTGAGACTTGGAGAATAAAGATGTGGAGTGTTAACAACGTTTGTTTCATTCAGGAAGTTTTCGCATATAAAATTGGGAGGCATTATTCGGCACTCTCTCATACTCCTCTGTATGATTTAGAACGGAGTTTTATATTCAAGCACAAAAGTATATAATAGGATGCCAGTCGATATCGGGTAGGAAGCTGAAAATCCTGAAGTATTTAAAAACAAAGTAGCTACTCTTTCTACAATTTAGCAGAATATTTAGACTCACGAATGTAAATTACATGTAATTCTGTTATTACACTCTTACTTTGTCATTTACAGACAGCTCACAGCAGTGGTCCATCTCAAGTTACATTGATACTTTGTTTGAAGTACAAAAAAAGAAAAAAAGAACAGCAGATGAGTGGCTTAGAACAGAAGAAGGAACAGGGGTCATTTTCAAAGTAACTGTTTTTTCTCCCAACAGACATTAATAAAGTGATCTAAAAGTAATTACTATTACGATGCCAGATAGGTCCGAGCGTGGACGCAGTGGAACAACAACATACTTTATTCAGCAGAATTCATACAGCTGCTGTAGATGGCCTACCGATTGGGGGCGTTGACCACAGGCAACATTGTCGGCCACAGCTGTACTCTCGACCGCGCGTCTTGTTCACGGCAGGCGCAAATTCAAAGGGTGCAGACTGCTGGTGCACTAGAGCCGTGTTGGCAGGCAAATCCCTGCTGACGTGAGGCTTCCAGAGACAACAAGCCCCGCGTAAGCCTAGCAAACTATTAGGAGTTAATGCACCGACCAGCCATCTGCTCAAATTATGTCAGGTGCGAGGTGCAGCCAAGAGGCCTTAGCAGCGCCCAGGAGTCTGATGGCAGCCTGAAGAAGAACTCAGCCAGAGGGTGCCAGTTCAGGCTCGCCTTTAGAATTGCGCTGAAGCATAAATCATTCTATGAACTGCAATCTAGTTAAAGTCAGAGATAAGTTCAGCCGAAGTTCTGGCCAAGGACCTAACGTTGTTCATAAATGATGGATGACACTCAGTTGGTGGTGACACGGTTGTTGTTTTTAGAAGTAGTTTATCTTTTAGTGAAACTGAAGTATATAGCTGCCGTGAGTTATTGTGGGCAGAGGTTATGTTCGACATCTGGAATAAATAAATACAGTAATTGGCTCCTTTTACCGACCCTCCAACTCTGATGATATTGTTGCTGAAGATTCAAGGAAAATTTGAGTTTAATTTGGAGTTGGTACCAAACTCATACATAATAGTTGGTGGTGACTTCAGTCTACCCTCGATATGTTGGTACGCGTGCGCTCTTGAACTAAGTGCTCAAAAAAAATTTTTGAGAAAGCATTTTGAGCGAATTCGGATGACTATTTTTGCCCACCACCGACTTGTATTGTGCCTTGGTGGTGGGCAAAAATCGTCATCCGAATTCGCTCAAAATACTTTCTCCAAAAATTATTTTGAGCAGTTAGTTCAAGAGCACGTAGTGTAAATGGTTGTGATAACAAGATGGATCTCTTAGTCACAAACAGTTCTGAGAAATATAGTCATGATCGATGTTGTGTTGTTGTTGTCTTCAGTCCTGAGACTGGTTTGATGCAGCTCTCCATGCTCTCCTGATAACGACATCCTCTTGAGTAGTCCCCGCCCGGAGATCCGAATGGGGGACTATTTTACCTCCGGAATATTTTACCCAAGAAGACGCCATCATCATTTAATCATACAGTAAAGCTGCATGCCCTCGGGAAAAATTACGGCCGTAGTTTCCCCTTGCTTTCAGCCGTTCGCAGTACCAGCACAGCAAGGCCGTTTTGGTTATTGTTACAAGGCCAGATCAGTCAATCATCCAGACTGTTGCCCCTGCAACTACTGAAAAGGCTGCTGCCCCTCTTCAGGAACCACACGTTTTTCTGGCCTCTCAACAGATACCCCTCCGTTGTGGTTGTACCTACGGTACGGCTATCTGTATCGCTGAGGCACGCAAGCCTCCCCACCAACGGCAAGGTCCATGGTTCATGGGGGGGTCATGATCGATACAGTGATCAAATGGTTCAAATGGCTCTAAGCACTATGGGACTTAACATCTGAGGTCATCAGTCCCCTAGAACTTATAACTACTTAAACGTAACTAACCTAAGGACATCACACACATCAATGCCCGAGGCAGGATTCGAATCTGCGACCGGAGCAGCCGCGTGGTTCCGGACTGAAGCGCCTAGAACCGCTCGACCACAGCGGCCGGCGATACAGGGATCAGAGACCACAAGGTCTTTGTAGTGAGCTTGAATATCGTAAATGCCAAATCCATCAAAAGGAAACACAAAACTTATTTATTTAAAATCTAGATACGAATTTTCTTGATGCCTTACTAAAAGACAGTCTCCACATCCTCCAAACAAACTACGAATACGTGGAACATATGTGGCGAAAATTCAAGAGAACTAGTATTGACGGCAGTTAAGAGTTTCATAGCAAGTATATTAGTACGAGATGGAACACATCCACTGCGAGTGGAGTTGCGCTATACCAAAACTGTGGTTCGGCAGTTTTGGTACACTGTATAAATGATATAGTAAATGGTAGGATTACCGGCAGAATTGGTAGAATGGGTAGAGAAAGAAATATAAATGAATAGTTAAGAAAGAAAATGGGATCCGACGACTTTCTTTTGTTATTTTATTCATTTGGTTGTTTCTTTTGCACATAATTAGAGTCGTACATCATTTGGTGTTAGTTCAGTGTATATGTTATATCTTTAAGCAATATAAATAGCATTTTATAAGTAACAAAAGTCAGCTGATCCAGTAACTTCTATGCTTTTATCTAACCAAAGCAAATACTTTTGATGCAGGTACAGTTAAATGCGCAGCATAAAAAATATAATTATTGTTGTTATTTTGAACTTAATGGAATGTTCATCACCATCAAGAGAAGATTTCATGTTATTATTGATAGATGCGGAAGGTGTTCATGAATAACGAAACATGTTTTATATACGTTCGATTCCTTTAAAATAATTGTTTTCATACCTCGCATGTGGTGTCCAAAATGACAAAATATTGATGATTGCCAATTTAATACCATCTGACAATTTAATTTTTTTATAGAGATATGAGACTAGACCGTTGTTGAATTCTATCGTGTGCCTGAAAAAAAACCTACACCCAATTTCCTAAGCTCATAGTTATCTATATTTAACGATGTTTTTGGAGAGAAAGAAAGTCACTCTATGGAAATACAGTTTATTAATTCTTGAGACAAAAGAACGGTCCCTAATCCGTCTCATACGAAGAATCATAGCACTCACTCCATCAAGCCACACTGTAAAATTTAACTTGAAAATCACGTCCCGGAGGGTAAAACTGACTCACTGGCACACAGCATAATTCCTTCAAATATCTGACAATATCCACGGTTACATTATCAAAGGTTAAACATGCATGTGGCATAATAGTGGCAGGACACGTGATATTCAGTGATCTCATTTCCACTCGTATCTTTCAGTTCCTTGCAAATACACACATGTTCAAAGAAAATAGAACACTTTGAACGACTTGAGATAGGACGTTCACATTTTCAGGACAGGTCCATTAGTATGTTCTGCTGAAATGATTAGCCTTTCAGTCACCTCGATTCAGTGTGTGTCTGGTGCCTAGCAGTCACAGGTTCCACCATGGGCCCTTGATAACTTGTTCCATGTGTGACGGCATCGACGCGTATAAGGCGCGGATGGTGACCTGTGGTATACCCCATCCATGCTACATTCACCTTGTTCCAAAGTTCATCAGCGGTGTTTGGCAATGGTTCACGGCGCTGCATCTGTCGTTTCACCACATCCCACACGCTTTCGAGTGGCGACAAGTCTGGTAATCTGGTTGGCCAGGGAAAAAGTCTGACATCATGTGCACCAAGAAGGCACGTGTTCGTGCAGCTACATGTGGTCGTGCATTGTCTTGCTGAAAAATGACATCAGGAGTGTTGTGGAGAAAGGGTACGGCAACAGGCCGCAGGATGTCATTCACATAGGTAACACTGGTCACTGTGCCCTAGACACGCACCAACTGTGATTTGTGGTTGTACACAATAGCACCCCATACCATAAGGCCTTGAGTTGGCGCTGTATGTCTTGTGCGAATGCAGTCACTGTAATGCTGCTCCTCTTGTCTGCGGCGAACCAAAATGCGGTCATCATTTTCAAACAAACAGAACCTGGATTCGTCCGAAAACACTACCTGTTGCCATTCCTATCCCCAGTGACGTCGTTGCATACACCATTGCCATCTAGGATGTTTCTGCACATTCGTGAAAGTAGGCGGAGAAGAGGACGACGCGCACATAACCCATGCTGTAATAAACGGCGACGGACTGTCATTCCCGATAGTGTAGCATGTGTTACACTGTTCTACTGTTGCGCCTGATCTTCCCCGGGGGGGGGGGGGGGGGGGGGGAGGGGTGTTGCGACCTGATCCATCCCATCGTGTTCTACGGCCTTCCGTACATTCAGCACACACCTGTTGAGCCGTCCGCTGTGGCCGAGCGGTTCTACTCGCTTCGGTCCGGAACTGTGCTGCTGCTACGGTCGCAGGTTCGAATCCTGCCTCGGGCATCGATGTGTGTGATGTGCTTAGGTTAGTTAGGTTTAAGTAGTTCTAAGTTCTAGGGGACTAATGACCTCAGAAGTTAAGTCCCATAGTGCTCAGAGCCATTTGAACATTTTTGAACCTCAGATGTTGAGTCCCATAGTGCTTAGAGCCATTTGAACCATTTTTGAACACACCTGTTGCACTGTCGAAACACTTCGTCCCACATGAACAACAGTTTTCCGTATGGATGCAACACATGCTCCCATGCCAACAATTCGCCCTCTTTCAAACTCACTGATTTGATGGTAAGGTTCGCGCATGCATCTGCGAGGCATCCTGCACGTCTGCTCAAGCCACACTGATCCATTACCTTCGGTTTACAGCGACAACGAGAGCCGCAGACACATTTTACCGGCAGGTGGTGTTGCACCGCGATATCAATGCTGATCTTGAACCCGCGGGTCGACATGGCTCAAATGTAATCATTTCTGCAGTACATACTAATGTACACGCCCTGTGAATATGAACGTTCTATCTCTACTCGTTCAATGTGTTCTGTTTTTTTCTAAGCGTAAGTGTATATTCACAAAACTTCTTCCACAATTATAGAATTACTCCCTCCATTTACTGAATTTCTCAGAATCTTAGTCATGCAGATATTTCTTCAAATTAGTATAAGCCGACCTACCCCGGAGCTACAACCCGACCGTCATAATTTGCCGTCCATGTCCTACTGATATATTTTTCTTGCGTCAGACCAAGTGTGCGCGATTTAATTGGAGAACTCCCCGCCTGTTGGCGCGAACTGTTACTTTCTGGAACCTTACAATAGTCCAGCGATATGGTTTTTACGGGAAATGGGTGATTACAGTCGATTGTTTCGTAAGGTTATCGACAACGGTGCCTTTAGAATATTCTAGTGGAATATCTGACGGTCCTAAAACCTCCTCAAAGACCGACTCCTATGTAGAATTTCAGAAGGGACAGAAAGTTGGGACCGCTGTATTTTCTCCCAAGCTGACTACTTTGTAGGCTAAGGTGCAGGAAAAGACTTAGGTAAGATGTACTAATTTTAATCACTACATTTCTGGGACTATCTGATATCAGCTCCTAGAGTCGTACATAGAGCTGTTTAAAGCATACTGCTTCGGCCAACTCCTGTATCTTAGAAATGAGATACCGCCGAATTGCGGATCTGTTTACAGGGACTCGCAGCGGACCATTTGCGCTGCGCGTAATCCCATTGGGATGGGCCGCCAGTTTTGATGGCAGCTTTCAGAGCTGCGTCGCCGCATGTTATCAGTTGCAGTACATCACTTTGTTTAATGGCGCGCGCTCGGGACAGCTTTAACAAGTGGCTGGCGGGCCAGTAATTGGCCGGTATCTCGCCATCGAGCGATTAGCGCTAATTCTGCACAGTGCCGGCTGTCGCCGCTCCGCGTAAATCTGGCATCAGCGTTTTTGCCGTCTGTACCAACTTATCGCGCTGCGAGCTTCCGGGATCCACAGTAACGAAGGGGTTTAGCGCCGCGAATAAAAACGGGAGCCTACGGCTGCTCCCAACAAATATTTCGTGCCGGAGCGGCGGAGGCTAGGGACCGCGCATCTGGTACTGAGCTGGTGCTATTTGTTACCGCTCGCTGCGCCGAAATGCGCCGGAGCCGTACCGCGTAATTGGAGCTTTCTGCGGGTCGTTACCTTCTACATAAATACAGTGCTGCGAATTTCTGCCGGCAAGTTGCACTACCGGGTCTGTGTGACATACAGCCCCTAAAAACAATGTGTTCTTCCTGTCAGATGAAATCGTCTCCACAAAAATTACGAGTACGTGAAAACAAACTTGTGAGATTAGAGTCGGCCGCGGTGGCCGAGCGGTTCTAGGCGCTTCAGTCCGGAACAGCGCGACTGCTACTTTCGCAGGTTAGAATCCTGCTTCGGGCAAGGATATGTGTGATATCCTTAGGTTAGTTAGTTTTAAGTAGTTCTAAGTTCTAGGTGACTGATGACCTCAGATGTTCAGTCCCATAATGCTCAGAGCCATTTGAACCATGTGAGGTTAGCATTAGAGATACTACCAACAATTTTCGCACCAGATCGCCAAACGTAAGTAGCAACATGAAAATAAATGGAAGTTTCATGTATCGAGTACTTTTATTATAAATGTCTTGTGATTCTCCATGCCTTAGAGCGATCAAATATTTATTGAATAACGCCATCTTACTAGAATGAAATTTTCATTCTGCAGCGGAATGTGCACGGATATGAATCTTTCTGGCAGATTCGACCGGACTCGAAATGACAGCCAACTGATTCAAAGATCACATTTGTACCGAAGATTACGATCAGCTCTAGCTCTAGAAAGAAAACGACTTTGCTACATCCATAACGGGTGTATGTCAATTAATAGCAAAAACTGATACGAATTGAAATATAAGACAATAGAAGCAAAAGTGTTCCATCATATGCGGATCCACAAACGAACCTTTTCAGAGATAATCGTGACTGTACAGACATGAGCCGCCATTGACATCACTGTGAAATATTGTTCTATTTAGCTGAAATGTATCAGAAATGTGAACTTTTTAATTAAGAAACCCATGGCCCGTGGTTGGGGAATGCGCTTGTTGGAGCGCCGGCACATATTGCTGCTGATTTAAGACATCTAACGTGTCAATATGGTCCAGAATGGATAGATGGTGCAGAAACTGTTCCTTGGCCTCCAAGACCGCATGAACTCAAGGCTCTGAATGTTTCTGTCTGGGGCTATCTAAAAAAAAAGAAGTGTGCTGTACTATCACCAATACAGTTGAAGAACTGCAGAAGCAATTGCACAATTTTGTCAAGATTTACGTGATGATCTCAGGCATGTTTGAAAGAAAGATCAATTCAGAGGTATTTGAAACACCTTATCCAAAAGGTACAAGTGTACAATAAACTGTAGCATGTAAGGTGTGGTAGTAGTGCTGCCCTTCGTATTACAGTAGGTAAAGCACGACATTTTAACCAAATTGAGGAATCAAAGAGTCTACATTTTACAAGTCCACTAGCTAGGATAATATTTCACATCAAAACCTGTGGCAGCTCATAAATAAAGATTTGCAATTATCTTGATAGTTTTTCATTTATGGGTCCTTGTTTACTGGAAAGTTTTATTTCTGTTATTGTAAACTACCATCCATGTCTGTTTTCGTTATAAATTATGATACAGCCGTACATACACTAGTGGCCATTAAAATTACTACACCACGAAGATGACGTGCTACAGACGCGAAATTTAACCGACAGGAAGAAGATGCTGTGATATACAAATGATTAGCTTTTCAGAGAAATCACACAAGGTTGGCGCCGGTGGCGACACCTACAACGTGCTGACATGAGGAAAAAAATGGTTCAAATGGATCTGAGCACTATGGGACTTAACTGCTGAGGTCATCAGTCCCCTGACATGAGGAAAGTTTCCAACCGATTTCTCATAGACATCTGCAGTTGACCGGCGTTGCCTGGTGAAACGTAGTTGTGATGCCTCGTGTAAGGAGGAGCAATGCGTACCATCACGTTTACGACTTTGATAAAGGTCGGATTGTAGCCTATCGCGATTGCGGTTTATCGTATCGCGACATTGCTGCTCGCGTTGGTCGAGATTCGATGACTGTTAGCAGAATATGGAATCGGTGGGTTCAGGAGAGTAATACGGAACGCCGTGCTGGATCCCAACGGCCTCGTATCACTGGCAGTCGAGATGACAGGCATCTTATCCGCATGGCTGTAACGGATGTTGCAGCCACGTCTCGATCCCTGAGTCAACAGATGGGGACGTTTGCAAGTCAACAACCATCTGCACGAACAGTTGGACGACGTTTGCAGCAGCATGGACTATCAGCTCGGAGAACATGGCTGCGGTTATCCTTGACGCTGCATCACAGACAGGAGCGCCTGCGATGGTGTACTCAACGACGAACTTGGGTGCACGAATGGCAAAACGTCATTGTTTCGAATGAATCCAGGTTCTCTTTACAGCATCATGATGGTCGCTTCCGTGTTTGGCGACATCGCGGTGAACCCACATTTTAAGCGTGTATTCGTCATCGCCATTCTGGCGTATCGCCCGGCGTGATGGTATGTGGTGCCATTGGTTACACGTCTCGGTCACCTCTTGTTCGCATTGACGGTACTTTGAACAGTGGACGATACATTTCAGATGTGTTACGACCCGTGGCTCTACCCTCCATTCGATCCCTGCAAAACCCTACATTTCAGCAGGATAATGCACGACCGCATGTTGCAGGTCCTGTACGGGCCTTTCTGGATACAGAAAATGTTCGACTGCTGCCCTGGCCAGCACATCCTCCAGATCTCTCATCAATTGAAAACGTCTGGTCAATGGTGGCCGGGCAGTTGGCTCGTCACAATACTCTTGATGAACTGTGGTATCGTGTTGAAGCTGCATGGGCAGCTGTACCTGTACACGCCATCCAAGCTCTATTTGACTCAATGTCCAGGCATATGAAGGCCGTTATTACGGCCACAGGTGGTTGTTCTGGGCTCTGATTTCTCAGGATCTGTGCACCCAAATTGCGTGAAAATGTAATCACATGTCAGTTCTAGTATAATGTATTTGTCCAATGAATATCAGTTTATCATATGCATTTCTTCTTGGTGTAGCAATTTTAATGGCCAGTAGTGTATTACTCATGATGCTGTAGCACCACCACCATGTTTTCAGCATTACTGTGGAAGCATAGCAGTGCAGCATTGGCAGAAGCTATAAGCAGCTTGTGAGTGAAGGATGTCGGCGGGTCAGTTAAAGCAAGATAGCTTTTTATGAACTGCGACACAAACCAAGCCAGACATCGAAAACCTGCCCGTACAGCCATGAGACAGGATTCGTGAGGGATGGTCCAAACGGTTTCTCCACCAACAGGCAGCGGAAACGTCAAGTGGATGACTGAAAGTGGCGCATCAGCACAAAAAGTGAGACACTATCCCGTATCAATAACGGTCACATGTTAGAAGAAATATTCACAGCCCGGCATGACGACTATGAAGATGGGGTTATGCCAGAAACTGCCACGTCATGGACCAGCTTGCTGCCACTGTGAGCTCCGTCAGCTGCCACTGCTGCACCATCTTGTAGCACCAGGGCCTCCTTCTAGGACGTGTAACCTCTTCACTTCCAGGCTCATTGGAGCAACACCTTGACCTGCCGAGAGGCAGCGAGTTGTGAGCAGGGCAGTACAGCTGCTCTACCTTCTACAGTGGTGCAGGAGCCGCGCGTCTTGCGCCGCCACTTGCAGAGGCTGGATTTCCCACTGGGTGGCTGGCGTCTTCTGCAAGTGTCCCAGTCGCCTTCCACACTGCTGACAGCAGGTGCAAGCAGCTGCAGCACTCTTAACTGGGTCACATCCTGCTAGTTGGCCAGTGCGTGTCATCAGTCTGGAGTGAATACATAAGGGCCTAGCGTCTGGGCGCTGGCCAACACCTTGCAGCGCGCACGTAGCGCAGCAAGTGCTGAGGGATGGCCACCACGCAGTGGCAGCTAGGTGTAGGTGCAAGGTTTGTAATAAAATGATTGACTTGCTACTATTGTTTCATTAAGCTACCACCACTCTGCTCAATGCCACAGTCCTCCACTACCACCCAGTCTTGTGTAGACGTAGCCTGCGCACTTCAGTTGGCGGTAGAGGAGGGATCAACAAAAGCTATGCATGTGCTCGATTATTGTGGGGTTACAGTTTGTGAGTCCTGATGATCCTTCCGGAATCATCATGCCTCACATGGGAGGCATTGTGACATTACAGCCTTTATCACTGCGATTTTCAACATGTAAAAGTTTTTTTTCTGTATTCGCGTCAGTATGTGCGAACTTTTAACATATACCAATGAATGTTGTAACCAGATATCTTTGCCGCGCTCCTGAAAAGCGCAGAATATCACGATAGCTATAAACTGTTATACGCTGCTATCGATCAGTAAAAAAACGATGCACCTATGTTTCAAAAATAACAATTGCCAATTTTTACTTCGGCAGGGAGCCGCGCCGCTCTCTAGCTGTTCTTCTGTGAATGTGTTGCGAGTCGGACGCAAAAGTATTGTGCTCCATACTGATATAATCATTTTATTGTAAATTTAAGAGTTTAAGTGATTAAAAATATATATAGCCACAAACAAGCGAGAATGTGTATCATGAAAATTCGCTCCACCGACACAATGGGTGGCCATGTTAATGTAAGTTTCTGTTTCATAATATAATACTTGAAGCCTCGAAGTTTATTTAATTTCAAAGAAAATCTCTCAACCTTATTTTCATTAATTATACTTGTGATAATCTTTTCTGTTTAAAAGATTTATGCAGCTTATGATCCAGCGTGTGTTCTGTCGGAACAGGAGGCTGTCGTGACGACATCGTTATAGTATTTATTCCAAGTTCTTTCAGTTCCGTTTATATGTTCGTACAAATCCAATTAGTTGGTCCCTTAGATTTCTTTCATGTAACTTCTGTCTGTTTTCTCCGCGCGATCTTCCTCCGAAAAAAAATTCTGTTCATTTTTTAGTAATTTTCGATATCGCGAATGAGAAAAGACAGCCGCCTCCTTTTCCGAACGGAACACCACGACTTTTCTAACGTCGGAGAGTACCGCACGAATTTTCCGCTAAAATGTTATAGAATTTCTTAAAGCTGGATCAATTACACATGTTGCTGCTGTTCTCCGACAGATCTGGTGTGATTAATAGTAATTTATTTTGTCACGACAAAAAGAACCAATTTTATTTTTACCAAAGCAACAAAGCTTTCAATTAAATTACTAAAAAAAAATCATACCAGAAGTTTAGACAACGTTTCTAGAACATGAGTCTGTGGAATGTGTGGTGTCGTATATGCTTTACAATGTACAGTCTTAGACATAAAAACTGACCGCCGGCCGGCCCCACGGAGACTGGAGTCCGAGTCGTTCGCTTAAGGTGGCCAATAAAACTGACCGCCCCTGACAACTCTTAAGTCCGGCCGTTTGTACAATCTGACAACACTGTAAGACGCGGACGTGTTAGGAGGAAGTGTTGTCTACTTCCTCGATGTTGTCGGGTTGTGAGAGTCTGTGGCCTAGTGGAGTCTCGCCGCGTCAGCCGTGCTGTGCGGACGTGTGCTGAGTTTCGTGCGCCGCGGTCTGCTGTGCTTCGGCGTGTTAAGTCGCAGTGCTTCTTGCATCGTTGCAGAAATTCTACATATATTGGAATTTGAAATATGAATTCGTGATGGCCCACTTGAACAGACAAGATACTTCGAAATTCTCGTTTGATCGTAATTACGCCCGACCTAAACTACACTAAATCGAAGATTGGTTGGAATACGAAGTGAAAGTTGATTCATAGGATGTCACTGGAATGCATCTTTCGATAGTGAGCAGCGTTGTATTTGTGAAATTGAGGAAAGCTAACAAAATAGTTGAGTCTTGCGGAGGAATTATAAAGTTTAAATGGTTCAAATGGCTCTGTGCACTATGGGACTCAACTTCTGAGGTCATCAGTCCCCTAGAACCTAGAACTACTTAAACGTAACTAACCTAAGGGCATCACACCCATCCATGCCCGAGGCAGGATTCGAACCTGCGACCGTAGCGGTCTCGCGGTTCCAGACTGTAGCGCCTAGAACCGCACTGCCACTCCGGCCGGTATGAAGTTTAAACATTGTGATGGAAACGTAGGCGAAGTCACCGTAACACATGCAGGGTTTGGCATACGAACGATCAGGATATTCGAACTACCATTCGAAGTACCGGCGGAACAAATAAACACAGTGATAGCGCCGTACGGTAAAGTTCTCAGCAATGTTGCCGAACGGTGGTCCAACGCGCGCAAATTCCAAGTTCTCAACGGAGTGAGACAATTAAAGGTCGATTTGCACAAACATGTACCGTCATACATCAGCGTCTGTGGATACCGAGGTATCGTTATATACGACGGCCAGCCGAGGACATGCGCGGCGCGCAACTCTCCCGGCCACGTCCGCGCTGAGTGTTTACAGCGGCGAGTGGCACAGCTGCCGGCTGGCGAGGCACCGCGACCGCCGACTATGACTGCGCTGCCAGCGACTTACGCTACGGCTGCCCGCGGCCAAGTCCTGACCCCAAGCCCTGATGTGAACTCGGAGAACCATCCAACCCGAGAAGAAGCCCAGATTGCCACAACTGACACAACAGAAGCTAGACCACCCGAACCTAAGGTAATCGTGACAAATGTAACGGTTTCAACACAACAGACACTGAAAGATATTGGGAGCCACAGCAAATTCTCCGATTCCTCCGCTGTTGAGAATGACATGCAAGAACCATCCCGGAATGAGCAACCTCATAGTGAACTGATTTCTCTATTGACACCATCAACCACCAAGAGCATGGTCGACAATTTGGCTCGAAACGCCACCCGCTTAGAAGATTTGAAGAATGCTGAGGAAGACAACATCAGACAGCAGCCGGTGAAACCTAAGCGGCAAACACGAAAACAGAGCCCTGAAGAGATTCAAGAACTGGAGAAAAAACTCTCCTGTACCAAAAAAATTCTTAAAACAGATCGAAGCGGAAATGATGATGATGATGTTTGGTTTGTGGGGCGCTCAACTGCGTGGTTATCAGCGCCCGTACAATTTCCCAACCTTTGCTCAGTCCAATATCGCCACTTTCTTGGATGATGATGAAATGATGAGGACAACACAAACACCCAGTCATCTCGAGGCAGGTGAAAATCCCTGACCCCGCCGGGAATCGAACCCGGGACCCCGTGCTCGGGAAGCGAGAACGCTACCGCGAGACCACGAGCGGCGGACCCGAAGCGGAAAGCAAGGCGTGGTAGACATCAGAAAAGCAGACATCCCCAACCCGAATGAGGACGTACAGATGAACCTCGCCCCTCCTATTGAAGAACCAATGGACACTGCTGACCGCTGCGGAACTGATACGGGGACAGGATGGTCTGACGACACTGAATGCGGTTAGTTGGACTACCGAATGACGCAGGTGTATAAAATCGCCACGCTCAATTTAAACAGAATAGTTTCGGACGTAAAGTTACAATCTGTGAAGGATTACTTATATGCCGCCGACATTGACATAGCGATGTTACAAGAGGCAGTTACGAGCAAAATAGCTGATGTGTACGGATATGAGGCGATCTTAAACATAGGCAATGAATGTGGAACAGGAATATTGTTCAAACACGGCATACCATGTACAGAAAAAGCAATACTTGAATCTGGACGAGGCATAACTGCACAAATATATGATCTACGTCTTGTTAATATATATGCTCCCTCTGGATCCAGCGGAAAACGAGCAAGGGGCAACCTGTTCCGGGACGAAATTGTCCCATTAATAACGGCTCCTCGGCTGCACATAATTTTGGGTGGAGATTTTAACTGCGTATTGCGTCCAGAAGATCAAATCCCGAACGTCAACTTTTGTAAGGAGCTGTTGATGTTAATTAACGGACTAGATATGATAGATGCTTGGTGCCACCTTCACCCGCACACCCGAGGATGCACGTACGTATCCAGTACTTCGGCAAGCAGACTAGACAGGCTATATGTAACGAAAGGTTTTATCCATAATGCAACTGACTGTGAAATTTGGCCTCTTAACTTCTCGGATCACTGCGCATTTCATACAACCGCGAAGCATATTAAACAAAAAACATTCCTGGGAAGGGGCGTATGGCAGTTAAACGTGTCACTTTTGGAGGACGCAGTACTGAAACAGGAGATCCATGATACATGGCAGCGTTGTCTTCGGATGCAATCCAGATATCCAACATGCATCATGTGGTGGCTACAGTCTGCGAAAAGGCAGATAAAAAAATGCATCGCACGATATGGTCACATGAAAGCGTACTGGAAAAACGCACCTTGGAGTATCACTTTCTTTGCCTCCGCGAACTATATGATGACCCCATGGGATTAGTAGCAAACAGCTCTAGAATAAAACACACTAAAGCAAGAATAACGGCGTTGGTACGACAATCACTAGAGGGAAAAAAAGTTCGATCGCGTCCTCCGATTGAACTGACCCAGGAGAATACGTCCGTATATCACGTGATACGGGAAGCCAAGAGAGGTAAACAAAAGTTAATCCACACTCTCAGTGATGAACAGGGGAACGAATACGATCAACAAGTCACTGTAAAAAACTACATGGTGCAACATTATACAGATTTTTACTCCGCATCGGCGTCTGATGCGACGGCAAGTGAGCCGCTTTTATCCAACATTTAATCTACGGTCCATCCGACTGACAACGCCGACCTTGTAGCCCACATAACTGAGGAAGAAGTATGTGCCGTAGTCAAAGATTCGCCTACAAAGAAATCTGCTGGTTTAGATGGCCTACCCATAGAATTTTATGCTTGTTTTTGGCACATCATAGGACTGGAATTCACCAAAATATGCAATGAATTAGTGGGAGACGTGCAGATGCCATCTCAGTTTACCGAAGGAATGATTGTACTGATCCCCAAAAAACCACGTAGCACTACGCTGAAGGATTTTCGACCACTAACACTGCTCAATTCCGAATATAAAATCTTCACCCGGCTCATAAACTGTAGACTGAAGACGGTACTGCCGAAAGTACTTGGCCCTTATCAAATGAGTGCTGTCCCAGGGAGATCAATGTCGAATGCATTATGTGAATACAGAGACATAATATATTTGTCGTGGCTATGTAAATGCAATGTTGGTCTCATGTTTTTAGACTTTGATAAGGCTGTTGACCGCATCAGCCACCATTTTCTACTAACTGTAATGCAACGGATGGGATTCAGTGCTCATTTTATTCAGATCATACGCAAATGTATAGTCGGAACTTCCTCTCGAATCAAAATTAAATGGTCAGCTAAGTTCACCAGTCACGATCAAGCAATCAGTGAGACAAGGCTGCCCCCTTTCTATGGCACTATACGCAATCGCCGTAGAACCGTTGAAACGTCCCCTTAGAAAAATTATACATGACTGTGCTTAAACTGACACACAATATTTTTAGCGCAACGCAATCTGACTTTCAAAAATCCCTGCAAAAGAATGGCCCTGACTAACAATAACGTATACCTTTCATGAATCACTTACCTCACAAAAATCTTCGTTACTCGAACTACTGCAATACAGCGAGCGCCACTACTGCCAGCTAAATAAAAGATTCTAACTACTGAAGGCACTAACTACTGATAGGCACAGTTAGCAAATAAAAGATTTTGATAGAGAACAACCAATGTATTTACCTTAATAGTGTTCAAAAGTCATAATATATATAGCAGTTCATGACATCCCTTCTTACAAATGCATTGTCTCTGATGGACACACGTTCAGATCATCGGCTCTCAAATTTGCGCCATCTCTCTCCCCACATCCACCACTGCTGGCGGCTCACCTCCAACTGCGCAACGCTACGTGCTGTTAACAGCCAACTGCCCAACGCTACAATGGCGAGTATTACAACAATGCCAACCAGCCACAGACTGCACACAGCACAGCCAGTGATTTTCATACAGAGCGCTACGTGGTGGCGGCGTTACCAATATAAGAACCTAAACAGCCCACTTACATAGCCCCCATGCTCCCCACAAAAAATTTTACAAATTGTTTTGGGCACTGGGCAATACATATTTGTTAAAATTTTTTCATAATTACAATAACAAAGAAACTAAATGCACACACTTATAGATACAATGTTGGTCAAAAGCTAAAATTTTCTCACAGTCCATAAAGACAGTCCTGATCATTCATCACAGTAAAACTGCAGTGTTTTTCTCAAAGTCTGAGCAGTAAAATAAAATGCACACGGAAGTAGTGGATTTCCATGCAGTCTTGAAGAAGTAGTGTTGTCCTTCCAACGGAAAAACAATGCTGACTCTTGACATGCAGACAGGTAATGGGCCACAACAGAGCAAACACACTGCAGAGTCAGTCGAAGTTTTGAAGAATATTGGTAGGTAGGTCATCATATAGCAGACGCACTGTAGTCCTGGCAGAGATTATGTTATTGGTGGGCCACCAGAGGTGCAGACCCACTGCAGTCCTTGTAGAAATAATGGTACTGGTGAGTCATCAAAGGTGTAGACCCACTATAGTCCTTGTAGAGACGGCCAGCAGCCATCTGATGCGACTGTGCAGGTGCACGATCAGCACTGAAGAGTCTTGCGGAGATTATAGCAAGTCTATAAACCACCACTTGTGCACTCACATACTGTTTGGTATGTCCTTAGAACCAGCAATGCTGTTAACCCATCCCTTGCTGAATTATCAACACACGTGCAAGCACTAACAGTCCTCTTTTTTTTCACATTGTGCATATATGATGACCAACAGAAACGTGTGCACTGAAATGAAACTTAATTTGAAGAAATGGTGTCTATACAATTATAAATTTACAGCATAAGAATACAATTACAAAGGTACAAAATACATCATTAAAGAACATAACAATACAGATAACATTTGTAGTAATACAGGCTTTACAAAAGAATCGAAATAACATATACATCAGTGTTACAGGAATTATGACATAAGTACATACATAAAAGATCAGAATAACTTTTCAAACATCAACTTCACACATGAGCATTAAAACAAAACAGAAGAAATAATGTCTAAACATCTTTACAAAGTAAATAACACAGTATTAGAAAAATTCTACAACATAACTCTCATCAGCTAAACACATAAAGACAGGAAAAAGACAAATACACAAGGGTACAAAAACACATAGCAGAATAACACAGGAGAAAAAGACAGGGTTTGTTTTCAGTGTAACATTTGGTACTGCTGTCCAACCCAAAACTTCATTCCATAGATCTTTCGTCTTATTTCAACATTTGTTTCCACCAAAAAAATCCAGTACATGCATGCTTTCTGTATTTATATGTTCACATGTTTCTTACCTCATTATTTATTTTCCAAGAAAATCCTACCTAAACCTGTTGTCCCTAAACCCTACTTTTTTGTTCATATCCACTTTCAAAATACTTTTTTGGCCAAACCATTTTCTTATAGCTTCTTAATGCATTTCTTCCAAATCATCATAGTTAGTTCCTTATGTAGTCTACCCCCTCTTAAGCTATCTTAAATCTGCTGAGCTCAGATGCATAGGCAATGCAGCAGCACAAAACAATTAATACAAACAGCAATGACAAAAAATGGAAATTGGCAAAGCAAGCAGCAGTAAATCTAAATTACCAAGCAAATGCAATATTATAACTAATATGAGCCAATGTGCAGCAACAGAGAAAATAAATCAGTAGTAAAACTAGCGTAGCAGAGTAATACAAAGTGAAATTTAGTAGCACTATGCCTGGCAAACAGCAGCAGCAAATGCAATAACTTATATCTAAACATGACAAAGCTCAAGCAGAAAAAATATTACTGTATAAATGGCCATGTTTAATACCTATGTCACATCTTAACACTAGAGTGATGCATCACGAAAACTTACTCTACAAAAAATTACCAAATAGTTGAAAAGAAAATTATGTATGCAAGTCCTGTGAAGGGAAATGTCTTTTTGTGCTCCTTCGTTTTTTTTTTTAAGTAGATCATTATTTTATTATTTGCAGGATCTGTAGGCATAAAATATCTATATTAGTACATCTATAAAATTTTATTTTAACCAATGCTGCAGTGCAACTAGAAACTAGATATTAAACAAAATGAGCAATGTCTCAACTAGAAAGACAATAGATGTAAAATATTTCTCATCATTTCATTAGGCATTTTAGTAAATATTATAAATTAAGAGCTCCACAGTGTAATAATATGTTTTCAAGTTCGAGCATGTCGTATTTTCGTATTTACGATGCTTTCTACAAAGGAATGTCAATAGCGAGGATAATGGCCTCTTTTTTTTTCTCCATCTGTGAAAGGTACACACTAATGGTTTTTTTCCAGGCGACTGTCGCGCAGCTGGGTGCCTATGACGCATTACGTGAAGGTGGTCACTTAACTTTCTTACCGAAATATTTACGACACCAGTTTGCACTGCAGTGACAGTCTCATATTAAAACATTTCACAGGTCGAGAATTTGTGCTGAAAATGTGTAGAAACAAAATCCCATGAATATAACAGTGTGCAAAAAATTTTCGCCTGCATTGTGATACATTCACGCATTTACACACATTTCATAACTCTTAAAGTACGATTCTCAGCTTATAGATCATAAGCATACCTCAACAGCATAATGCACATCGTCATCAGTAACATCATAACAGATCAATCACATCTCAGAATCGTCGCAGCTTCTTTCAATAATTTCAAGACCTTCAATAAAGTCATCTACCTCAAACGTACTTCAAAAATCATGATCTCATACCAAGTACATCATTCAAAGCTCTCATAGTATCACAATGGTTCTGAAAAATTATGAACAGTTCACAAAGTACAGACAAAATACTATTTCATAACTGTGAAGTTATCCTACTGTGTAACTGTGTAAACATGTGTCACTGATGTAGTAAAAAAAATGTTTATCTCTCAGTTAAATGATCAGATAGCTGTGTAATTTATGTGTTAGAGAAATATGGTACCGATGTGTAAAGTTGTAAAGCTAGGGCTCCTTGTGCTTGCCAAACACATGGTACACAAAGTAAGCATGTAGCCTCCTGAGGATTAATGTAATTATACCCTCAGGTGTTACAGAATACAGCAATGGAATGAAATGTATCACGGAAAACTTCCTTTGTAATTCAAAAATCTTTAAAAATAAATGTTTTAAGTACAAAATTAATCACTCAAATGGGTGTCCTGTAGCGCTAAATTGTGCGTCTTGTTGTAACATAATCTCTGTCATTACTTAAGGGTAAAAAATGTGCCAAGTGTCGTAATTATCGTCGTCCGTAAGCAAAGTTCTGTGGAAGTCAATGTACTTACCTCGTAGTAAACAAAAGCGAAATGCTATGCGTATAGATATCGTAGTTATTACGTGCAGTACCGCGATCAAGAAATTACTACACTGTAACGTATTGTTTTGCTACAAAAAAAGGCTGTCTTATTGTAGCTATACCACAAAGTTACTACTAAAACATGTTTTACTTTCCATAAGAATTCAGAAAAACTGTACAGATATAAAGCAGATACAGCACAAAAGCAACAACATAAATTGTGTCACACATTAGCAGCGTCGTGATATAATTGTGTAGCTGTCAAAGAAACCAAATGCTGAGTCATCTTTAATCCCACAGAAAGTACTTCAAATAAAGAATGTCTTTTCAAGTAAACAAAAATGTTTTAATGAAAATCTCATTAGCAGTATATGTTCTAAGTATGTAAGCCTGATTGTCGTTACGTAATCGTGCAACTAACAAGCAAGAATGTACACACACAATTACACTGTGTCGTCTGTTCACTATAACAACGTATTCGTAATTTCTGTTTAAATAAGTTTTCTTGGTTCTTGACTGGATGTTTAACTTCAAACATTGTTGCATGCTAACTGTTTCTAAGTCTGAAAAATTGTACTAGTAGCGTGAAAAGTTTTATGGCAAAGACGAAGTTAAAAAACAGATTATTTTTCAATAAACGGTTTTACATGTGAAATGTGGTGTAAACCTTTACTCTTCCTAGTACGCAGAGTTTCAACTTCAACGCAATTATCATGTGGTATACGTCGGATTATCTAAGGGCCATTGTAAACTAGAAAGAATTTGTGACTCAAGTGTTTCTTCTTATGTGACAGTGAATGAGCTTTAATGAGAACTTTCTGACCAATATAAAGTTTCTTTGCATTTACTTTATCGTGTAGTTTTCTCCTTTTGTCTGCTGCAGAATTTATATTTTTAATAGCCAAATCAATTATGTCTTTGTGTCGAAGTTTACGTGTATTCGGAAAAGGTACAAGCTCTCTGATTCTGTTCGATGGTTCTTTACTCTTCAGTACAAGAACAGGTGGTAAAGCAGTGGAGTCATGAGGCATTTCATTCAGCACGCTTTTGAAACAAGTGTAAATGTGTGTCCCAATACTGATGCTTTCTGTGACAATAAGGTCTGCAAAGCTTATTGATTTCTTTCATAATCCGTTTAGACAGGTTACAATGTGGTGAGTACAATTAAATAAAAACAGGTTTGATTTTATGGTTCCGAAGCATGCGTGACCAAACAGCAGATCTGAATTGCGGTCCGTTATCTGAAATGACTTTAATAACGTGTCCAACTTCACGTAAAAAATTTTTAACAAAGGCGTTGGATACAGACCGTCCAGTGGCTTTACGTAACAGAGTGAAAGAAACAAATTTTGAAGTAAGTTCAACAATGACTGGAACGTACGAAAATCCATTCGATGTTCTGACAAGGGGTCCCAAGAGATCAACAGCAGCAAATTCTTTTAATTTAGAAGGAATGATAGGAAACAACGGAGCACGATGTGAGACAGTAGATGGTTTAGCCTTTTGACAAAGTTTACAAATAGACAAGACTCTTCGAATTCTCTTTTCCATATTGTTAAAATAACAAGTCGTCTGAAGAATATGATAACATTTTCGTGACCTTTATCAAAGTCGGAAACGTGATGGTACGCATTTCTCCTCCTTACACGAGGCATCACAACAACGTTTCACCAGGCAACGCCGGTCAACTGCTGTTTGTGTATGAGAAATCGGTTGGAAACTTTCCTCATGTCAGCACGTTGTAGGTGTTACCACCGGCGCCAACCTTGTGTGAATGCTCTGAAAAGCTAATCATTTGCATATCACAGCATCATCTTCCTGTCGGTTAAATTTCGCGTCTGTAGCACGTCATCTTCGTGGTGTAGCAATTTTAATGGCCAGTAGTGTACTCCTAGACAATGAGCGACGCCCTTTGCTCGTGATAACACATATTCCAAAACTGCCATTCATATTTACACATCCACAAAACAGGATCTGCGACTATCCTTCACAAATTTTCCTTACTAATACAATTACACATTTGAAAAAAATTTATGTATTCTCTATGACAACTGCATGCAAGTAAAACATAAACAAAGAGACTGCACTGGGTATGTTTAGAACAGGCTCCTTGGACAACATTTGACCTTCACTACGTTTTACTGGAGATGGAATTTGAGGCTCATCGTCCAGCAAGGATGATGAACTCAATGGGACGACACCTGTTTCATTTGCTAAGCGTTTATCGTCATCCTTGTATTCATCATGTACAGTCTTAGACATAAAAACTGACCGCCGGCCGGCCGCCACGGAGACTAAGTCCGTGTCTTTCGCTTAAGGTGGTCAATAAAACTGACTGCCCCTGACAACTCTAAGTCCGGCCGTCTGCACAATCTGGCAACACTGTAAGACGTGGACGTGTTAGGAGGAAGTGTTGTCTACTTCCTCGATGTTCGCGTGGTGACAGCCCGTGGTCTAGTGGTAATCGTCGTGCATTCGAAACTTATAGTCGCGTCAACTGGTTTTTTTTTTCTACATGTCGGCCCTCGTCTAAAGTTATGACTCTGATTGAACATCTAAGATAATTCGCTTCACATTTTACCCACCAGCAATAACAAGTACTTCCAGAAACAATTCCGCAGGACAGCTCGTGGTTGCGTCGCGATCATAACAGCTTACGCTCGAGCGTTTCCTCGCGCTGCAGCGGCTCCCGCCACCGGCCAGACGCCACCCGCCGCCTGAAATCCGGCGCCGCCCATGTGAAAGCAGCTCGACGCTGTCAGCGTATGTATCATCTGTCATTTACGATTTGAAAATCTAGTTATCATGTTGCAGTTAAGCACTGGATTTTGCATACTTGAAAATCATGAACTGCGGTTATGCATGTCGGATCATTTTGGCATAAATGATTTTCAACGTTAAGGAAGTCTCGTCTACTGATATATGTAATGGATTACCATTTAACCAGCATGCGACATTTGCATTCAACAGGCAAAGTGCAGAAGTCTGGTGTAGGAGTACTACGTGCTCTAATTCGAAATAACAAAAATCAATGGAGTGCCTATTATTGAACGAAATGAAAGGCTGAACCCCACGAAAAGACGTAAACTCGAGCAGAGTAGTTTGAACATAATATTTTACATCTTATAGCTCCAAAAGTGTGTTTTGGGCTACGAATTCTATCCCAAGGGGTGTGTGCATCACAGCTGGAATTTGTTGCCAACAGCTGGGACACCTTTCGGTCGCAATGTAAGATAATCGAGCAACAAAACTGCATCACCTGTGCTACTGCATGACAACGCACTCTGTTGATTTGAGAAACAAATCTATCCAGGAGATTGATAGGAAAGTCGTCTCTCAGGCACTTGTATTGATAGGAAGTTCTCTCTCAAGCGCTTGTCCCTCTCGTCATATACTCGTAAAATTTTACCTTTCCTGCTCTTGATCGATCAACCGTCAAGGCAATTCATTTCTAGATGAAAATACTCTTAAAACTAAACTGGTTTAATGACATCGTTAGAACCAGTAGGTTTCTACGGGCATAGAATTTGTAAACTACTTTAGCACTGTCAGATTGTTTTAGATATGGTGAAAGAAAATTCTGCTGCTGATTAATTTCTAGTTGGTGATTACTGTTCCGTTCAGTAAACTAATGAAAAAAGCAATTAAAATATTCACTATACTAATACAAATGAAATTCAGCTTACTACAAAAACATCACGACAGCAGACTGTCTTAATAAAGCATTAAGTATCTGTAAGACGATTGAGCCTATTTTAACACGAATTAGTAGGATATTACGGACTTTTGACTTCGAAAAGATCTGTATTTACTTCTTTTCCTGTATCATTCGCAAGTATTATGAAAATGTGGCAGTTCATAGATAAAATTACTTATTCACAACAACAAAAAATATGTCGGCAGAAAACAAAAGTGGTATTATGAATATGATAGTACCGTAAGGTTTTCGCTTCGACACTAAGGTTTACTGAAAGTAAGAAGACGAATTTTTCTCGAGCGTTGTCTTACGATTCCCTTATTGAGTTTGTATCTGCCTGCTTGTAGCTCTGCTACAAAAGAATTAAGAATTTAGCTTTCAGCCAGTCTCGAAAGGTAAACAACGGCTGTTTGCACATCACGACAGCAGACTATCTTAATAAAGGATTAAGTATCTGTAAGACGATTGAGCCTATTTTAACACGAATTAGTAGGATATTACAGACTTTTGATTTCGAAAAGATCCTTATTTACTTCAGGCAAGAACGTTACCTAGGAGCTAGCAAACGGGTGCGGTGTCTTTGGTGTACTTATTGACTTAGTAGCCGCTATGGCAGATAAATCGCAACATAAGAGACGAGAGTAGTTGTATTTCCCGTGTGGATCGACTTTCATTGACTCAAAACCATTAACTGATATCTTTATGTCACATCTCAAGAGAAAATCACTCACAGTATTCAATTGAAATGATACCATAATATCAAATGAATTTAGCAGGATAGTTCTGTGCCATCAAGGAAGTATCTCGTCGGTCACAGAGCTGCCAAACATATTCTGCGCTGTTGCCAAGTTTTAGTTATACTGCCAGGAAGGATACCAGCTGATGTGTTCTGTGAGTGACCTCGGAAGTGACTATAGCTACGTCTCGAAGTTGTGGGTGGCAAGGGCTACAAGATCCTCAGTATATTTCAATGAGTCTTATTCACATTTCTGTAACTAGGTTTAGGGGCTACAGTGCAATTACTTATAATACATTAATGCACTGAATGCAAACTAAATGTCATAAATTAATAACTGCAACAATTATTTATGTTTTACTGTCTTAATCGGACCGAAACCTTGAAAGCGTATTCACCAGACGCGATTCACAATTTTGGAGCTTCTCCAGTGATTGAATTAGCAATGTATCTTTGCTGCACAATATTGTTATTGAGATCACTGTCATTGGCACATCCGCCAGAAGACAGGCATGGCCTAGCTTATTGTTGTCAGGTTTTCTGACGGATATTCTGCCTTTGCTCGAAACGTGAAGACTTAAGGTGAATTCGAATATTCCATATGGCGAAAATTTGATGTTTCTATTCTTCCAGTTCTAACATTCAAAAAACAGTTACAATAAGCGGCAGAAAAGCGCCTGTGAACCAACAATTAATAATGCAGTCATAATTAGTGGAATTTGACAAATTCCATCTGTTATCTGATAATTATGAAAAACTACTTTTTTCATCTGCACAGCACCGCAGTATGAACTCAGTGGTTTCATAGGATTCCTGTTCTTAATTTCGTTGTGATCGTTTTCAGTAACAGTAGGGGGGGGGGGGGGGGGACCAAAACCATCTGCCTTGAAACTTATTTTTCCAGCGGGATTTGCAGTAGCACATCCAGTGAGGTATCTTGAATGTGAGCAATCACTGATTGCTGTAGCATAGGCTAGGGCAGAAAGAAGCAGGTTTCCAACAAAGTAAACGATGAGAGACACTGTCGCTATCTGACATGAGTAGGCTGATGCAGCACCAGTCCGGCACTATCACTGAATTGCCAAACATTTTCCGAATAGCACTTAAGATAAAAATGTGTGTGTGTGTGTGTGTGTGTGAGTGTGTGTCCGTTCTTTCGGACATTTCCGAAAGAACAGACACTACGAATCGAAATAGACAGCCTTGTTAATCAATTAAATATCGAAGGACAGATGTCCAGGCTGTCATGGGCGTTAAAATACATTAACAGCGTCAGATGAAAATTTGTACCTGACGAGGTTTGAACCCGGATTCGTAGTGCCTTTTCTTTCGGACATGTCCGAATGAACAGACACCACACATATATCCATATTCAGGGTGTTTCAGGAGGAATAGTACATATTTTAGCAGGTGGTAGTACAGACGAATTGCTTAAATAATTCCATATAGATGCGTCCACTTATTATTGAGTACAGAGATACAACTGTTAGTACGTAATCCTAACAAACTCAAAGCAAAGGCAAATGAGGACGTTTAAAGTTGATGTTCAAAAATTCCCTCACCAACTTCAATACACATTTGACTTCTCTTGATAACACCATGTGTAGCTCTTCTGAAGTCGTCTTTGTGTTCTTTTATGAGGGCTGCATTATTCATAATCCGAACGATCAAATCGGCTCTTGGGTTTACTTTTTCTTTGCAGACTTCGCCTTTAACCATCCCCGCAGGCAAAAATCCAAAGAGATAAGGTCTGGGGACCTTGAAGGCCAAGAAAAAGTGCCCATGTCTACTGAACCATCTTCAGGGAATTGTTAGGTTTGGATAATGTGTCACCTGACGACTGGAATACTAGAATGTGCAGGAGCCCCGTCATGCTGGAGGAACATACGCATTCTTGTAGCCAAATTAACCTCTTCCAGTAACGCTGGAAGCTCATTTTCAAGGATGTGCAGACAACTGGGTCCTGTAAAGACCAACATACGAAACGAAAATGCGTTGAACCCAGCTATATGTACGCCATAAAAATTGGACATATGTTAAATGGGATTTTTTCTGCGATTTGTCTATACTGCCACTTCCTGCAATATTTACTATTCTTCCTGAAACATCCTGTATAATCATTCGGGTCTCGACGGGTCATCGAGAGTTTTCAGTGCATGTGGTATGCAGCAAAGATGGGAATTAGCGTCTGACGAGGAGCGTGTGTAGATAGGTGCTACTGAGAGGTTGGCTGCTGTGTCCGACAGTGCCCACCGTCGGAGGTTCGAGTCCTCCCTCCGGCATGGGTGTCTGTGTTGTCCATAGCGTAAGTTAGTTTAAGTTAGATTAAGTAGTGTGTATGCTTAGGGACCGATAACCTAAGCAGCTTGGTCCCATAAGATCTTACCACAAATTTACAAAATTTTAAATCCAAAATATCGCATCTCGGTTCTTACAAAAGTGCAATAGGTGCGCACTGGTTAGCTGTAACTGAAGAGAGACTCCAACTCGGATTGTGGTTAAGGGTGAATCCCAAGCGCATGGCTACGAACAATTGGGAGCGGAAACTTAATGTCATCGGAACCTTGTTGAAGGACCACGACATGCGATCGTTGGACCGACTGCAGGAAGTTCAGTATATAAATACGTACATACTTAGCAAAATATATCATGTCGCAACAGTCTTACCAATACCGCACCGAGCGGGGTGGCGCAGTGGTTAGACACTGGACTCGCATTCGGGAGGACGACGGTTCAATCCCGCGTCCGGCCATCCTGATTTAGGTTTTCCGTGATTTCCCTAAATCACTCCAGGCAAATGCCGGGATGGTTCCTCTGAAAGGGCACGGCCGACTTCCTTCCCAATCCTTCCCTAATCCGATGAGACCGATGACCACGCTGTCTGGTCTCCTTCCTCCAACCAACCAACCAACCAACCAATACCGCAGGTCACCGCACATAAAAGACTAGCTGTAGCGTCTTGGTATGCGTGAAAACAAAGTATCTTCAAAGTATTCTTCCACGCGGCGACTTTGAAGAGGCCAAACGGAGGACTTGGAATTAAAGAAGTGCTTTTAAACTAATACATGCCACTAAGACAGACATCACGAAACTTCTGTTCCTGTCGTTAGATCCTGGGGACAGGAATGCTCCTGTTAATGTAGCACATACAGATGCCAGCCTAGATTACGTCCGAAAGTACTATGGCGATTGGAGCTGTATAAGACTTCCACCAGCACAAAGCAACACTAGAACCGTATATGATTATATTACCAGACATCGTCTTCACAACCCAATTCCGGTAAATTAACCTACTAAAAACTGGATGAACGTCTGTAAAACTATCAACAATGAAATTCTACCAACTAGAGTCAGTACCGTATGGTACGACGTTGTAGACGAAACCATACCCACAGCGGAATGATTATGGAAAATCAAATTGAGACCATCTCCATACTGCGACGAATGTCGGCTTGTAAAAACTGTAGCGCACATCTTCTTATGTGAAAATAGAATCAGAATTTGGAACAGGACTAGGAAGAAATTAATGCTATCAATAGAACCGCAGAAAGTCATATACCGATAACTGAAGCTTTGCAACCCGACTGGAAATGTTACCCGTCCGCAAAGAATAACAGTTATTCGTGGCTTCTGGAACAGTTTGTGTTTTGCGTCTTAACAAACAAAACTTCGAACTAAGAAGAGTACAAGTTTTGTATTGCAGAATAACGTTTTAAGCTGAAGAAGAATAACAAATATACGGAGTGGTTTCAAAATTTTTTATCTGTTGTTTTATGTGGGCTACAAAGAAGTGGACAGTTTTATTCATTAGAAGCAGAATACTATTCATTCACTTTTTTTATTCCTGGAATCTTCTTTTATGTTGGCTCCAAAATCAGAACTGTTCTAATTTGACAATCACCCCTCCTCCCACCGGCTCCGAAATTTCTTTCATTTGTTGAAACATATATGGCTTCCTTACAGACCTGATATGCATCCAGTGCATAATAACTTAAATTGTGAATGTATTTCTGAATGAAAGTTTGTTATGTATTTTTCCGTCACCCTTTTCACTGTTAGAAGTTATGTTCTACATTGGAGGCGGCAATCTGTAATTTATTTTACCTTAATTACTACTTCAATTTTGTTCTACAATTTAAGTCATATATGGGAACAAATTTAGAATACATGGGAATAATGCAGCTACTCAGTGACAGGTATGGGGGAGGCATTGTGGCCAGGCCTCGGATCTTCGACCCCTGCCCTCTTTGCCTCCGCCTACCTGGTGCTGAAATTCTCAAACTTAAAAAAAAAAAAATAGTGCAGTGGTCAGCACGTCTGTCTAGTAAGCAGGAGGTCCAGGTTCGAAGCCCAGTTGGTCACAAATTTTCATCTGCCGTCGTAGCTGTATTTCAAAGCGCAGTGGCAGTGTGGACTTCAGTCCTTCGATATTTAAGATGCAATTGTTTTTTGAGGCAATAGAGGTGATTTGCGAACATTTGTCATGCCATCAGTGTAACGGGAATTCAACGGCATACAGCCCTTAATCATTGCTTTGTGACGTCGCTAACCCATGTCATATACATGCGAATCAGATTGATAAGATTGTAGTGCATATTTAGTCAAATAACGAATGGTCAGTAGACAAGTATTTACGAGCAGTAGAAGCAGGATTGCAGCGAACTGATCACTTAACCAAGTGCGACATAACGTACCTGTGTAATGAGTCATTCCAGCTGCATAGCATATTTGTTAAGCAATTCACTGCAGAATTAATGTAATTCCCGCACGATGATCTCTGTAGTCATACTGTATCATTAGCAGCTCACGAATGGAGTACTATGTTCGTTAAATCGGATTACTCAAGCTGATGTCAAATAAAGAGAAGCGACGACGCCGCAACACTATCTTTACTTAAGTAGGTAGCCAGCGCTAAATTATGTGCGCCACTATTAACATTACTTGAAGCAGTTTGACAACAACACCACCACAATTACTGACAACCTGTACAATTATCATCACACAGTTGTAACTCGCAGTGATTACAAGTTGCTGATGTTGGTCAAGAATAGCGGAAAGCGCCTCCTGAATTTGAAGTTCCATTTCCAATACGCCTAGGACGGAGACAATCCTAAATAACAGAAATAGGTCACTCAGCGAAGAGAAGAGTCCACGTATTGTCTCAAGTTCTTGCAGGTTGATATTAATGCAGTTCCCGATGGTTTCACACTAACGGGCTATCGGAATACTCATATGGGAATTATTAAAGTGTAATTGCTAGAACGCTCAACTACCTTAATAACACCTCAATCTGGATTGAATGCGACTCGGAAAGCGACGTTAATTTGACGTTTCCGTCCATCTCCCGACGTCTTACTGAATGAAATCTGAAGTACAGGTACAGTTCTGTTGCCTGCTGCATGGATTCTGTGAAGAGTTGTGGCAGCTGGCAGTCATTGCTGAATACAGACATGTGCAAATATCCTCACTGCTCTAAGTGAACTAGTCTTTGATGCATTTTTCCCATACCGTAATTAGCACAATAACACAAGGCTTATTCTGCTGAAGAACTTTATGCCCACAAGTCCTTAAATAAGAATCTCAGAGCGGAGTAATGCATGAAAGGAAATAGACAAAAAAATGGACAGCTCCCTGCTTTTTGCGTTTCCGATAGCGCCTACGATAAGAATCTGGTGTCATATTATGCTACAGAACCCTAAACCGCTTATTTTTTTACTTCATACTAAAACAAAAGCTATGATATGAGAAGAGGGAGTGACATATGCTTCTCAGGAACTAGTTTTTCGTGTTTATTTTCTTACTTCATACTAAAACAATGGCGTTGATAAGAGGAAAGGAAATGAAATATACGCTTCCAAGACATATTTCCTTGTGTGCTACTACTGCGTACATGAAAGCCTTGCAGTTAATTTTTGTATGTTGGATAAGTTTTGATATCACCTCACATTCCTTTGTGAGAAGGTTCCTATTTTCTTGGGATTCAAATAGAGTGGACATTTCATCACTGGTTAATATTCTGATGACTAATGACATGATATCCGTTGCAATTGATCCATAGCACCTGTGAGTAGAGTCTCACGTTGGTTACTATGCAGGCAGTGATGTCCGCTCACTGCAGTCAGAGCCAAGGTGATTTCTTTCTGTTTATGGCGAAGGGTCTGCTGCAGTGTCCACAGTCAGCGAACATATACAAATCGCGGCAGCATTGGGCACTGCTAATCCCTGCACTTCTTGCGAGCCTCGACAACAAGAGCGCACTGTCTCTGCTAACGATACTATGGAGTTAATACAGGGTGTTTCAAAAATGACCGGTATATTTGAAACGGCAATAAAAACTAAACGAGCAGCGATAGAAATACACCGTTTGTTGCAATATGCTTGGGACAACAGTACATTTTCAGGCGGACAAACTTTCGAAATTACAGTAGTTACAATTTTCAACAACAGATGGCGCTGCAAGTGATGTGAAAGATATAGAAGACAACGCAGTCTGTGGGTGCGCCATTCTGTACGTCGTCTTTCTGCTGTAAGCGTGTGCTGTTCACAACGTGCAAGTGTGCTGTGGACAACATGGTTTATTCCTTAGAACAGAGGATTTTTCTGGTGTTGGAATTCCACCGCCTAGAACACAGTGTTGTTGCAACAAGACGAAGTTTTCAACGGAGGTTTAATGTAACCAAAGGACCGAAAAGCGATACAAGCGGGTCTGTTTGAAAAATTTCAACGGACTGGGAACGTGACGGATGAACGTGCTGGAAAGGTAGGGCGACCGCGTATGGCAACCACAGAGGGCAACGCGCAGCTAGTGCAGCAGGTGATCCAACAGCGGCCTCGGGTTTCCGTTCGCCGTGTTGCAGCTGCGGTCCAAATGACGCCAACGTCCACGTATCGTCTCATGCGCCAGAGTTTACACCTCTATCCATACAAAATTCAAACGCGGCAACCCCTCAGCGCCGCTACCATTGCTGCACGAGAGTCATTCGCTAACGATATAGTGCACAGGATTGATGACGGCGATATGCATGTGGGCAGCATTTGGTTTACTGACGAAGCTTATTTTTACCTGGACAGCTTCGTCAATAAACAGAACTGGCGCATATGGGGAACCGAAAAGCCCCATGTTGCAGTCCCATCGTCCCTGCATCCTCAAAATGTACTGGTCTGGGCCGCCATTTCTTCCAAAGGAATCATTGGTCCATTTTTCAGATCCGAAATGATTACTGCCTCACGCTATCTGGACATTCTTCGTGAATTTGTGGTGGTACAAACTGCCTTAGACGACACTGCGAACACCTCGTGGTTTATGCAAGATGGTGCCTGGCCACATCGCACGGCCGACGTCTTTAATTTCCGAAATGAATATTTCGATGATCGTGTGATTGCTTTGGGCTATCCTAAACATACAGGAGGCGGCGTGGATTGGCCTCCCTATTCGCCAGACATGAACCCCTGTGACTTCTTTCTGTGGGGACACTTGAAAGACCAGGTGTACCGCCAGAATCCAGAATCAATTGAACAGCTGAAGCAGTACATCTCATCTGCATGTGAAGCCATTCCGCCAGACACGTTGTCAAAGGTTTCGGGTAATTTCATTCAGAGACTAAGCCATATTATTGCTACGCATGGTGGATATGTGGAAAATATAGTACTATAGAGTTTCCCAGACCGCAGCGCCATCTGTTGTTGACAATTGTAACTACTGTAATTTCGAAAGTTTGTCTGCCTGAAAATGTATGTTGTCCCAAGCATATTGCAACAAACGGTGTATTTCTATCGCTGCTCGTTTAGTTTTTATTGCCGTTTCAAATGTACCGGTCATTTTTGAAACACCCTGTACATCTTACTTAACGTGATATGCAGGACGTGGGTTGGGTAAAAATTCAGTTTGTAACTTCCCATCGCATTAAAATACTTTACAGTCATATTTGTGCAATATTTATTGTTGGTTGTCTCTCTAATGTTAATAGTATTGATTCAGATAGTGCGTGAACACGAAAACACACACACACACACACACACACACACACACACACACAGACACAAACAAACAAACAGTCATTGCTTCCAGTGAGGGTGACGGCTACTGTGTGTTGAACAACACATGCCAATCAATTCCTCAGTTGGCGTCGAGTGAATGAGATTTTTCAATACTTTGCATTGCAAGAATTGCAAGGAGGAGACTGAAAGTAAATGGACTTGTATGCTAAAGAGCTGCGACAAAGCAAAGCTTGACCGATTATCAGATAATTGTCCACATGGGTTTTGTGGACGAGTATACTTTTAGTAACCAACCCACCCACCATCATTACGTAAGATTTCTCGAAGGCGTAGGGGCATTGATTTCATTAAGTCGTCGATAGTGTAGCGTGATGGTTTACTTCCCACTATACGTATTCTATATTTGTCCAAAGGTCGCTTGCATTTGTAGGTCCACATGGCAATGACCTTGTTACCTCTGCCCACATATTCTATATCTGGTTGATGTTCGGTGATTGTGGCACAAACGGCAACAGCTTTATCTTTTCTTGGCCCTGAAACCAATCTTACACTGCTCTGCTTTGATGGATGGCTCTCTGCTCCTGTAAATAAACTGTTATCTCGTTACTTCATATATTTATACTTAAAAAACGTATTTGTAATAAGCACATTGTATTATTATTTTCCATGGTGTTTAAGAATTCAGGCCCTGTCATAGTTAAGTGATCTAGATTCAACAGTCCGATTAAGAATATGGTTTACCCAGTCTGTCATATAAAGAGAGCCGTAGTCGGATATCCACATTAAGACTGACTGCTTGTATTTACAGAAATTACAGAAATGGGATAATTTGAACGTCTGTACTGCAACAATGCTGCGCACATAAATTCCTTTGATGGAGTAACAGGTAGCAACCGTCTAAGAAAAAGTGAGAAATATGTCTACTAGCAGCAATGTAACGTAATTATAACCCATATTTATGTGATGGAAATCGGACAATACACATCTGTTTCAGTGATGGGAAGATACACCATATCGGATTTGCTCCCCCGTATGAGTGCTACCAAGGAAATCAAATACTTGGGGTGAACCAAATACTAACACAATCCTGAACGGTTAATCAATCCGTTGGACCCAAAACCCAGACACGTCTGAGTGAAAATCACCGCTACTCTGGTCACTGTCTGTTAGCTCAATGAGCTCGGCTGAAAATATTTGCTTCCAAAGGTTTCAACACCCTCTGGTCGTGTCCGGTCCTGGTATCATCCAGGCCAAACCAATGTAACACAAGCAAACATGAACTGTGCAATCAAAGTCAGCTTTACCCCAGGTGGTACACAACCCGCCCGTCGACAGGCGGCAGCTGGATTTTTGGAGCCTGGGGAGTCCAGGCTAGCACGGCAGAGAATATCGAAGATCTCTGGTAAATTTCCATACAAGCAGAAAACATAGATCTGAAAACTAAACATCGATACATTGATCCAAACACGAAAACTAAATAATCTCACATAAGAAATCGACCGACAAAAATTGACATCCTTGCTCTTCAAGAACCATGGCTAACTGGCAATGAAAACTTGCAATACGGAAACCACAACATCTTCAAGAGCAAAATACAACAAAAGGTAGCGAAAGGCGCACCAATCTTCGACATGGCATTTCTCGATCACAGGTCTATCATCACCTCTGTCAAAGAAATCACACCCATCAACAATCGACTTATGACTATGCTCATTCGCCTGCCGTTGTAGCCGAGCGGTTCTAGGCGCTTCAGTCTGGAACCGCGCGACCGATACGGTCGCAGGTTTTAATCCTGCCTTGGGCATGGATGTCTGCGATGTCCTTAGGTTAGTTAGGTTTAAGTAGTTCCAATTTCTAGGGGACTGATGACCTCAGATGATAAGTCCCATAGTGCTCAGAGCCATTTGAACCATTTTTGAACTATGCTCATCTAGAGCCCCAGTAAAAAATATACAGTCATCAATGCACATGCCCCCACCAACATCGAAAATAAGAAAAACCCCCAAAATCTGGAAAAATTCTGGAGCACTCTCGAAAAAACTATGAGCAAAATTCACCAAGATGACCTGAAAATACTAATAGGAGAACTCAACTCTCTATTTGGGACAGAAAAAACATATAAAAAATTATTGGTACAAATTCAACACACCGAAACACCACTTACACCAACGGCACACGTCTGACTGACATTTGCCAACAATTCAACCTCAAAAGGATGTCTACCCACTTTAGGAAAAAAACAGTTCCCAGGTAACATGCTTGGCTACTAGGTGCAAGCTGCTTTCGTTCGCCTTTCGAGACTCGCTTTCACCATATCTAAAACAATCTGACGATGCTAAAGTAGTTTACAAATTCTACGCCCGTAGAAACCTACTAGTTCTAACGATGTCGTTAAACCAGATTAGTTTAAAGAGTATTTTCATCTAGAAATTAATTGCCTTGACGGTTTATCGATCAAGAGCGGGAAAGGCAAAATTTTACGAGTATATGACGAGAGGGACAAGTGCTTGATAGAGGACTTCCCTATCAATACAAGTGCCTGAGAGACGACTTTCCTATCAATCTCCTGGATAGTTTTGTTTCTCAAATCAACAGAGTGCGTTGTCATGCAGTAGCACAGGTGATGCAGCTTTGTTGCTCGATTTTCTTACACTGCGACCGAAAGGTGTCTCAGCTGTTGGCAACAAATTCCAGCTGTGATGCACACACCCCTTGGGATAGAATTCGTAGCCCAAAACACACTATTGGAGCTATAAGATGTAAAATATTATGTTCAAACTACTCTGCTCGAGTTTACGTCTTTTCGTGGGGCTCAGCCATTCATTTCGTTCAATAATAGACACTCCATTGATTTTTGTTATTTCGAATTAGAGCACGTAGTACTCCTACTCCAGACTTCTGCACTTTGCCTGTTGAATGCAAATGTCGCGTGATGGTCAAATGGTAACCCATTACATATATCAGTAGACGAGACTTCCTTAATGTTGAAAATCATTTATGCCAGAATGATCCGGCATGCTTAACCGTAGTTCATGATTTTCAAGTATGCAAAATCCAGTGCTTAACTGCAACATGATAACTAGAACTTCAAATCGTAAATGAGAGATGATACATACGCTGACAGCGTCGCGCTGCTTTCATATGGGCGGCGCCGGATTTCAGGCGGCGGGTGGCGTCTGGCCGGTGGCGGGAGCCGCTGCAGCGCGAGGAAACGCTCGAGCGTAAGCTGTTATGATCGCGACGCAACCACGAGCTGTCCTGCGGAATTGTTTCTGGAAGTACTTGTTATTGCTGGTGGGTAAAATGTGAAGCGAATTATCTTAGATGTTCAATCAGAGTCATAACTTTAGACGAGGGCCGACATGTAGAAAAAAAAAACCAGTTGACGCGACTATAAGTTTCGAATGCACGACGATTACCACTAGACCACGGGCTGTCACCACGCGAACATCGAGGAAGTAGACAACACTTCCTCCTAACACGTCCACGTCTTACAGTGTTGCCAGATTGTGCAGACGGCCGGACTTAGAGTTGTCAGGGGCGGTCAGTTTTATTGACCACCTTAAGCGAACGACTCGGATTTAGTCTCCGTGGCGGCCGGCCGGCGGTCAGTTTTTATGTCTAAGACTGTACATGGTGAATACAATGATGATGATAAACGCTTAGCAAATGAAACAGGTGTCGTCCCATTGAGTTCATCATCGTTGCTGGACGATGAGCAACAAAATCCATCTCCGGTAAAACGTAGTGAAGGTCAAATGTTGTCCAGGGAGCCTGTTCTAAACATACGCAGTGCAGTTTCTTTGTTTATGTTTTTCTTGCATGCAGTTGTCATAGAGAATACATAAATTTTTTTCAAATGTGTAATTGTATTAGTAAGGAAAATTTGTGAAGGATAGTCGCAGATCCTGTTTTGTGGATGTGTAAATATGAATGGCAGTTTTGGAATATGTGTTATCACGAGCAAAGGGTGTCGCTCATTGTCTAGGAGTACACTACTGGCCATTAAAATTGCTACACCACGAAGATGACGTGCTACAGACGCGAAATTTAACCGACAGGAACAAAATGCTGTGATATGCAAATGATTAGCTTTTCAGAGCATGCACACAAGGTTGGCGCCGGTGGTGACACCTACAACGTGCTGACATGAGGAAAGTTTCCAACCGATTTCACATACACAAACAGCAGTTGACCGGCGTTGCCTGGTGAAACGTTGTTGTGATGCCTCGTGTAAGGAGGAGAAATGCGTACCATCATGTTTCCGACTTTGATAAAGGTCGGATTGTAGCCTATCGCGATTTCGGTTTATCGTATAGCGACATTGCTGCTCGCTGGGTTCAGGAGGGTAATACGGAACGCCGTGCTGGATCCCAACGGCCTCGTATCACTAGCAGTCGAGATGACAGGCATCTTATACGCATGGCTGTAACGTATGGTGCAACCACGTCTCGATCCCTGAGTCAACAGATGGGGACGTTTGGAAGACTACAACCATCTGCACGAACAGTTGGACGACGTTTGCAGCAGCATGGATTATCAGTTCGGAGACCATGGCTGTGGTTGCCCTTGACGCTGCATCACAGACAGGAGCGCCTGCGATGGTGTACTAAACGACGAACCTGGGTGCAAGAATGGCAAAACGTCATTGTTTCGGATGAATCCAGGTTCTCTTTACAGCATCATGATTGTCGCTTCCGTGTTTGGCGACATCGTGGTGAAAGCACATTGGAAGCGTGTATTCGTCATCGCCATATTGGCGTATCACCCGGCCTGATGGTATGGGATGCCATTGGTTACACGTCTCGGTCACCTCTTGTTCGCATTGACGGCACTTTGAACAGTGGACGTTACATTTCAGATGTGTTACAACCCGTGGCTCTACCCTTCATTCGATCCCTGCAAAACCCTACATTTCAGCAGGATAATGCACGACCGCATGTTGCAGGTCCTGTACGGGCCTTTCTGGATACAGAAAATGTTCGACTGCTGCCCTGGCCAGCACATGCCCCAGATCTCTCACCAATTGAAAACGTATGGTAAATGGTGGCCGAGCAGCTGGCTCGTCATAATACGCCAGTCACTACTCTTGATGAACTGTGGTATCGTGTTGAAGCTGCATGGGCAGCTGTACCTGTACACGCCATCCAAGCTCTATTTGACTCAATGTCCAGGCATATCAAGGCCGTTATTACGACCAGAGGTGGTTGTTCTGGGTACTGATTTCTCAGGATCTATGCACCCAAATTGCGTGAAAATGTAATCACATGTCAGTTCTACTATAATATATTTGTCCAATGAAAATCAGTTTATCATCTGCATTTCTTCTTGGTGTAGCAATTTTAATGGCCAGTAGTGTATATAAGATGGTAACCTTGTGTTGTTATTCAGGAGGAAAGCTGAATGTTGTCGAGAAGAGTCATTGTTCTCAGTGTGTAAAGTAGTAATTACTAGCAGCTATTCAGGCACAGTAGTAAAGTTGTGGCAAGAAGAATTATGACAGCGTTATGGTTAAGTATCCTTCTCATCAACTGATTTTGTTTGGCTGTGTTGTTTTTATTGAATAGCAGTTTCGCGGCGCAAGATTCTGAGACTTGTAGGAAATGTCTGTTAGTTTACTCTTTGGGAATGGGCAATAGAGTTGAGGAAAAAAATGGGTCCGTATGTAAACATCAGTGAGAGTATTGAGTTGGTAGTACGTGTAAGTGTATCTGTCGTTTGTGTAATTGATAAAGGGTAATCATGTAGTGGACAGTACCACTGCGAGCAGAGTTTTCTGTACCACAAGGAACTCCTGTGAAGAAGGTGACACAAATGTTAGCAACCGAAGTAGACAAGATGGAAGCGGACAATGGAAAAGTGTCTGAGAGACTGGAAGCACATTCGGCTCTGGAGAAGGAAATAGCTTTTCGCATTACTCCGGAGTAAGTGGAGAATAGGGAGAGAAGATTCGACGAATGGTGAGTTGGAAACGGACTTATGGAGTCGAGAAATAGGAAGATTTTGGAGAGGATGAAAAGAAAGGAATGGGAGCTAGCGGTAAAGGACAAAGTTGAAAGGTAGGTGAACAGATCTGAGTCTAGTTTACCTGTTCCCATATTATGTACAACTGCTGTAGATGTAGTAAAGCCTGTCAATCACGTGAAGAGTAGGGCAAAACTTGACTGCTAATGGGACGATCTTTTAAGTGGGAAAATGCAGTTAATAAAGAAGATACTACCGTTGTGCATATCCCTGAGAGTTTACCAAATATGTGAAGTACTAACAATGGGAAATTAAAAGGAGTGACTTGGAAATATCAGCTGCAATATCAAGTGGAACTGTGGAGTCTAAAGTAGCTTTAGTGTCGGACGAAGTGAGTTTGGACTGTACCAAAGCGAATAAGAGAGTGGTTAGCAGCATGAGTAGTTTAAGTGTGACAGTATCTACCCCATTTTGGGCTAATAGGTGTTGCTTTTAGGCTCTGGAGCCTGGGCCAGATCTGATTTTTACATCATGCAGAGTGACATTGCAGATGAGGAGGTTATTGTAGATATTACGAGGAAAGCACCGATAGCTTTTGATCTTGATCGTGGTATTGCAAATGTTGTAGAAGAGACGGTGCAGATGCATACACAGAGGGTGGACAAAAATTTGGAGACACCAAAAACACAACATAATACTAAGCCTAATACTGTAAAAGAAACCCGATGGCACTCAAAACAGCTTCCAGTCGTCTCACAATGGATAAATACAGATCCTGTACGATTTTGAAGGAGCTGACAGAGTATGATGACAGGGCTATGAAGGGCACCGCTTCTCCTTGGATCAGCAAGCACCAACTGCGAGCGTGGTCAGCTGCCGCTACTACGCCATCTGCTAGCACGAAGCCCTCCTTGTCGAACTTGGTGCATATCCACTGTTGGGGCACTTCCAGGCTCATTCCAGCAGCAGTTAGTCTCCTGCCCAGGGGACAGGGGGTCGCGACTGGGACAGCACAGCTTCCGTCCCTCCTATGCTGGTGCAAGGGCTGTGGTGACTCGCACCGCCACTTGCAGAGGCAGGATTTGCCAGTGAGTGGCTGGCATCGTCTGCAACTGTTCGGTCGCCTTCCACGCTGCTGACTGCATTTGAAAGCAGCTGTGGGACACATGCCTGGTTCATGTCTTACTAGCTGGCCAGCGGGCGTCAGTATTCTTGGGCACATACGTCAAGGTCTACTGGCTAGATACTAGCCAATACTGTGCAGCACACACCTTATGAACCATGTGGCTAGAGGAATGTGGCTGCTACACTGTGGCATCTGAGTGTAGTTTCATGGGTTTTGATAAAGTGACTGACCTTATTACATTCAGCTACCATTGGCCTGCATCTAGCCATGACCCCCTCACTGCCGCCAAGTTCTGTGCAAAAGTGGGCTGTCACCCCCATGTTCACTTCAGTGCTGAAATTGTATTTCAAGGAAACTACCTGTGTACACCCGCCCCGTGATAACCCTTCCTTTACTATATTGCACAGATTACTGCATACGTTTGTCTCCTCTACAGAGAGCCTACCACACCTCTGACTCATGAGTATGTAATCTATGTATGATATACACTATCTGATCAAAATATCTCGATAACTATTGATGATGAGGAGGAGGTCCCATACTCCTTGACAGAGCGTAGGGGACGATGCAGGAGACCCGCACCGCCGTACTGAGCAAAGTCCTAGCGGAGGTAGTTTGCCATTGCCTTCCTCCGACCGTAATGGGGATGAATGATGATGAGGATGACACAACAACACCCAGTCATTTCGAGGCAGGTGAAAAATCCCTGACCCCGCCGGGAGTGGAACCCGGGACCCCGTGCTCGGGAAGCGAGAACGCTACCGCGAGACCACGAGCTGCGGACATATTGTGGGACACTAATATGGGATGTATCAACTTTTCGTCTGGAACTCTGCTGGAGGACTTTCAATGATGTGTCTGATCTGTGGATCAATGGACGCTCATTTTTCCTCCATGGTCGAAACCATGAAAGGTAGTGATGTTGGACGCTGGGGTCATGAGCTAAGTCGACGTTCTAACGCATACCAAATGCATTCCAGATGATTCAGATCTGGAATCTTGGCCAGTCACTCTGTTTCAGGAAACGTGTTGTCCATGAACAATTTCCTCGGAGATACTGGTTTATGATAGGTACAAACCGTCGTCTCTAAACTGTGTTTTTACAGTACGTAGTACACAGTGCAGTAAAATATGTTCTTATCCATCCGTATTTACCGTTATCTTAAGTGCAATAAAGACGTCACACACTAACCACGAAGAACACTCCCATATCGTAACACCACCTCCTCCGTACTTCACTGTTGGCACTACACATGTTGGCAGATAATGTTCTCCAAGCATTTGCCAAACAGTCGGAGTATCACGTGATTCATCACTCCAAGTCACTCATTTCCAGTCATCTGTTGTCCAGTCACGTAACTCGTTGCACTACGTTTGCAAATTGCTTGCAGTGAACCCCTTGATTGTGAGGTCTCATAAGGAACCCGAGGAACGTCGCAAAGTGAGAAAGAAGTGGCAGATGAAATATCAGCGTTGCTGCAAGATGAGTCTGTGGAATTTGTGGTGTCGTATAAGCTCAAGTGTGCAGACCATACACACTATGAGAACAATACCTGCTTAACGAATGAAAGCGATATTGAAGCAGGTGTCGAGCAATGTAGTTCATTATACTTGGCGGACAGAAATCCACAAATCCCGCCTCCAGTGAAACGTGGTACAGGATTATCGTTGTCTAACGAGCGGGGTCTAAACATAGTTAGGTACATGGAAGATCATCCGCAGCATAGTAAAAAAGACGATTATGAAGAAATATCGAAAAAGTCCGAAGCAGTATGACCGTGTAGTGCCTAAGAAAAACTACGGATATTCATCAAGGGAGGACATAGCGCACTTTCTACAAAAACCGGTCTTTGCGCTTTTCAAAGATGCTCGATACAGTCTACAAGATGTGCTAGGTAGTGACCATGTTATGCACAAAAAACTGTTCGCGAAAGAGGTTACAGTGATTTATGGAGAAGCAGTGGATGGTTGCATAATTTCACACAGTGCTAAAGAATTGGAAGACGTAAGATAACGAAATTTCAAACAAAACTGCGGCATCGGCCCGAAAATTTGAGCTGAGATAAACGTATTGATACCATAGTTCAATAAAGAATCTGTTTTCAACTCCTATCGATCGGGATTTGAAGAGGAAATTCATATGAAAAGAAGCCTGGAAATTAGAGGTACGAGGAGAGTTGAATCAAGAGCAACTAACATCAGTGCCTTAACACATTCTTATTCAATTGTGCCGACTGTTAATGTGGATGGTAAATTGGCTGGAAAGTTATTTATTGTGCTGCCAGAAGTTGGAGGTGCTCTGCCCCCTACGATTCTTTCTCGTGTGCTGATCTTGCAAAGCCAGTAGGGAGTGTTTACCTCATATCAAACAAGAGTGGGAAAATGGGCGTAAGAGAACTACAACTATGCTACGAGGACTGCTTTTGATCAATAGCTCGTCAAAATAACTTGCTTTTTGCTTGATTCCTGGCCTGAGAATAAAAATCATACTCCTTTAGAGCAAGCTATCCTTCCTGAAAAGTACGTAACATTGCAATCCACACCAGCTGGAACCATTGGACAAGTTCAGCTTCTGGATGTTTGTTGTTTCCATGCATATAAAACACATTATAGCACTTTCTGCAGCTACACCTTAACCCTTTGTGTCCTGACATAAGAAAAAATTTACTTTTTAACATTTTCTTTGCAGAATTTATGCTATTGTGGCCTCAAATGACGGTAGGATTTTTTGTAAAATTTTATTTTATTTTTCACAACTTTTTTCTCTCCTGGTACTTAGAAGTACCGTCAGACTCCATGTACAGAATCACAACATGCGCAGAAAAATGCTCCAATTTTTATAACTTGTACCTTATTCCACATAAATATTAAATATTTTTACATTAGAAAATTAATTAACCGAAATATGATATTTCTGAATTTTTTTTTTAAATTTCGCATAAATTTATTCTAGAGCAACTTCACAATACATAGTAACTTAGCTATACATTTTTGACAGTATATACATATCACATATTTAGTGTTAGTGATACCTCATGAAATTGTAGGAAACAGTTCTTTTTCTCATTGCAGCACAAATACACTTTACATGTACTACATTGTGAATGTGGTCGCGACTGAATTTTATTTTTCGCACACATTTCGCATCGTCCTCTTTTACAACTGAACACTACAAAATGGTTTCCTCGGTTGCCAAGACGTACATCCTTCGGAACAGAAAAGTTATCCTTCCTTCTCTTTGGGAGAGTTATTTCATCTTTACCAGAGTTTCTCTTTTTGAGATTTGGCACTTGCTGTTCATTCATTAGCCCTATGCCACAGCACACCTGAATTCCAGCAGTGGCAGTGCCACATGTAGATAACTGAAAATGACGTAAGGATTGACAAAAGCAATATCTATTGCTCCCCAGAAGAGACGGTGCCACCATTTCTTTGATCGCTTGTCAAGACCATAAGTTGAATGTAATCTGTCTGCATGATCCACACCACCCATGTTTTTATTGTAATCACATACAATAACTGGACATGGTATAGTCCTACTAGTTCCATCTTTCTGTTTTCTTGTCACTACGCTCTGTTCAATGCCATGGAAGTTTGACGCAAAATATACTACTTTATTTTCCTTCCATTGAAATACTCTTAGGTCTAAAGATGACTCTCTGTGATTTGATTTAGACATTTTTCTTTAGGTAAATTCCCTGGCAAACCTTTCCTGCTTGTTCTAATTGTTCCACAGGCAAATGTATTTACCGATTTCTGTGTGAGAAAAAGTGGACAGAACAACTAGTGAGAGGTAACGCATTGTTGCTACAATAGTGTTCGCACAACCTGACGGTACTAATAAGTCCGCTTTATATTTTCCACTTTATCTCATTCACTTGTAACGTAATGCTTCAAACTATTATAAAAAAACAAAGAAGGTAAGTACGTACAATGGAAAACTCAACGGAAGTTTCAATAAATTGCGCACAAATTCAGGCAACACCATGGAAACAAGCACATACAATCTTCTGTTTTCACAGCAGCGCGCGAAAAACAATTTCAAGCTCTGACCGCCAGAGAGGTCTATGTATTGCACAATAACATCTATGAAACAGTAGAGCAGAATTACTGTTACGTACCGACAGGCTCTCAGATCACGAAACTTCACCACGAGAAAATAATTAAGAGTCAAAACTTACTGGTACTTTTAAGTACCGTCAGGCAACAAAGGGTTAAAGGATAGCCAATTCAAAGATACGCTCCACGACAGTCTGTTTCGCATCCGGTTCCATGCTGTCACATTCCGCCAGTTTTCATCACCCCGTTACACCAATATGATTGAGATGCAGTCTTTAAGCGTGGATAGCTAGATGAACGCCCTGCACAGTTTGTAATTTCGATAAGAGTTCGCCTTCGAACTTAATGGTGTGAACCTTTGTGATCACACTGGAGCACCATTTTTCATTCAGTGTTCATGGTGCGAGTTAATAGTCTGTTTTGAAAATTTCTTGAATGTCGACGATACCCATTTTATGAAGAACATACCTACATATTATATCGCCCTCCTGGTTCACATGTTGAGTCATTCTAATAATTTTCCTGTCATAATTAACATTAAACTCTCAGATGAGCTGTCCTAATGATTGAACTTGCGACCTGGCACTAAAGGGGTTTCTTGTTAGTAATGACTACGGAAATGTGTTGTTTTTGAGGAGCTTGTCGACCATTTTACGCCTTCATTTCTCGAACATTGTATGCCTTCAACTCCCTATTTGCAATCTTTGTGCTGGTAGCTCTGTGGAAATTACTAGTGATTCGTTGCCCTCATTGCTTGTTATTTTATACAGCCGCCTTCCGCAATGCTCGACGGTTCCTTTCATTCAGTATATAAAGCTTGTCCTGTGTTGGCTCGGCTGCAGTTGTTCCTGCGCTTTTCGACAATCACATCACCAAAAGCCGACTGGGGCATCTTTAGAAGCGTTGAAATTTCCGTGATCGGTGTTTTACTCAGGTGGTATCCAGCGCCCAGTCCACGTTCGAAGTCACTGACCTCTCCTGGGCCGATCCATTCTGCGTTTACTGCTTCTCTGCTGACAACTCGAGAATCCCCCACCTCCTTCACATTGGCGAGTTCGCCTCTCGTGACGTACAGTACAATGGCCAATTCCACATTACACAGAAGTGCTCGGATACTATTGATCACACAGTGTATGCTCGGTCATAAGTCGTAAGTAATGATAATGAACGTTGGGCTGCGTCACACATACGCACTTTTAGAACGTGAAACAGTAACGTGTTAGATACTGTTTTCGTACTACGTGTATATCCCGGCTGCCATCCCTTTCAGGCTCTCTGTATGAATATTGTTACAAGGACGCGCAATACTTGATGCCGGTGGCAGAATCGGTAATTGCGGTTACATAAAAATCTTGATTTAGGCATGTTTATACAAAATTAAAAGAACGAATTTTTCGCTCGCCACATCCGATGTCTTAGTTTTGCCAGGCTTGCACGATTTTTCTCACTCGTTCTTCAAGTGTCGTTTCAGACTTGAACAATTCTTCAGACACTCCTCTACATTTTCCAGACCTTCGCAGTAATCTAAACAAGCTCTGCTTGTACTTACTCTGTAACAGTCACGTATCTGTCGTCATTGTATTGCCGAGTTTCTCCTAATTGTTTGCTCGGTCGGAGTGCGAACATAATACAGCGTTTGATTCAAAATTTCACTGAATGATCACAGCGCAAGTACGCAGTTTCCGCGTTGCGAATGACAGCGAAACTCCCATTGTTTGTGTTGAGCGAAGCATGGGCGTATGATTTGAAATATATGAGTTATAACAGAGACAAGGACGATGTAATATTATCACATCTCCATTTCTTTCAGACCCTACACTGGAACCATTTTAAAGACATTTACACGTCCTGAAACAGTGATATCTATGAAACTAGAATACTGTGGAAGCCATTAAAATTCATGAGAAACTACGTAAGCAGGTTCACTGGGTCCCTTAATGGTGAGATATGCTTTACAGGAAAGTTAGTGTTTCATTCATTTGAGCGCCGTTTGATCGCTCTTGTAGCGATCCTGTATGGCTTAGGTGAATAATGTAGGCGAATGCGAGACTAGATCTGATTTGACCACGTATTGGTAAAAAAAGTTCAACAGCTGGCGAGTAATTGTCTGCGTAGCGTGCAGTTATAATGATGATGCGTGTTGTCACCGTTGTGCCGTAAGTCCATTAATGGCATAGTAGATCATGTCAGCAAAAGGTTTTCGATAATATACACTGCCGGAAGAAAAGTTAGTACACCTCGAACGACGACGCCCATTTTGATCCGATGACGGAATACGGCACCTGCGGGATGGTAGATGCACTTTAATGGTTTCAGCGTCGTCCACCAATAGATAGTGCAGTGGCATAACTACTAGAGCGCCATCTGTGTCTACCCTTTAATAGGGAGCGCTCACAGACAGAAGACTCAGTGTGGTGCAAACGTGTTTAACAAGCAGGTAACTATGCCATGGAGACGGTACTAGTGCTTTCTACCGCTAACTGAGCGAGTTTGAAAGGGGTAAAATTGTGGCCTCTCTAGTGACAGGTTGGTCCTTTCGGAGAATCACGACACAAATTGGGCGTTCTGCATCAGTTGTACGATGATGTTGGTATCAGTGGACACGTGAACATTCTCACACCCGTAAACGAGGTTCTGGACGTCCACGCAGCACAGATGCTCGCCGTGATCGTCGTATTGTAAGGGCAGCTGTGGCAGATTTTACAGCTGCCACAGCACAGATAAGAGGGCTTGTGAACCCAGACGTGTCAACATGAATTGTCGCGAGCTGGTTATTAGCAGTAGGACTACGGGCACATACACCTCTAGTCCGTCTTCCATTCAAGCCATAGCATTGGCGGATGCGACTCAACTGCTGATGTCAGAGGATCACTTGGAAGATGAGATACCTCGGTCTTCAGCGATGAAAACAGACTCTGCCTGCATGCAAGTGATGGTCGTTTCGACGTATGACGTTGACCTGATGAGGGCTATCTCATGGAAGTGCACTCGCCAGAGACTCACTGGCCCCATCTCAGACCTTAAGGTCTGGGATCCGATGAACTACAACTCTCGAAGACCTTTGGTGTTTCTGGAGGGCAGCGCTTGGTGAATGGAGAATGTTGTTAGAGCCGTTTTTTGTCATTCTTGCAACAAGAAGGTGTGTGTTGTTCGAATAGGATGCTCTCCCACATGCTGCTCACGAAACTCAGCGTGCTCTGTAAGACGTGTAGCAACTTTCCTGTCCAGCACGATCTCTGGATTTCCAGTCGAGTACGTTTGGGATGTGATGGAATGAGAAGTGATTCACGAGACTACTCAACCAACAATTCTTACAGTACTACGTGAACAGGTTGAGCAGCGTGACGTAATTCGCAATCTGTACGATCGACTGGAAGCCAGAATCAGCGCCTGCGTTGGCGCCCGTGAAGGCTACACCGCATACTAATGCAGCTGTTGCAGGATGGGTCGATACCTGATACCTCAGAATCGCCTGTGTTATTGATTCATACATGTTATCGTTTCATTCCCGTAATATGACTTTAGATTTCCTGTCAGTACAATTCGAAGACCGCTCTGAATTCCGTACTAAAGAAAATGCTCAATTACAAAGCAGCCTTTTCCACTACTCGCTACGAGTAACAAAGAGAGAGTTACATTAACGAAGCCAAATGCGGCTTATTACTGGATTAAAAATGCCTTCAAGACAAAAAAAGTCTGAAAATGTCTTCCCGACACTAAGCTATCCACGAAAGCACTGTAACATTTGCTATTTAAAACAAATGATGCGTTAACACAACAGAAATTAAGAAGAAGGAGCAATTTCAAACACTAGTCTACTAACGTTTCGCGGTTACTAACATGATGGCGCAGACTTCAAAGCAATGTATAGAGAGTAAGTCTGTAGCTCCACCTCCCCTTATTACACCTCCATGGTTTCAGTGTACGAAACAGTGATCTTTGTTGTGAGAGTTTGTATAAGAGTCGAGGATGAACTGTCGATACTACAGAGTCGGACGCGGTACCGCTTTGGAGCCACATGACTGCTCGTTGCTTTCGTGTGTAAGGTCGCTGCTGAAATGATGAAAATAACGTGCCACCTGGATTACTACAGACTAAAGGAAGACAGTGATTATCGGCCAATAGCTGTGAACTGTGACGCTCAACTGAATGGAAAAGCGCAGCTTCGCAGGAATCACGAACGGGGGAACGTATATTCCTAGTTGAAACAGTGTACGAAGGGCATTATAATGTGAATATTACGAGGACTGTAACTGTGCAAAATCTGTATACTTTATTGTGTAATTATGTAGCTAAACTGACAAAACAGTTTCGTATGAACTATGGTGTGCGGGGAGTGCATGTGCAATTGTGATTCGTAATTGCCCATGTACTGCGTGTTCACTACGTGTACATTTTGAAATCGAAAGATAACAATATTAAAGTTTTATCAATAAAAACAAGAGGACAAGACTTGAAAAATTAGCTGCGATGGACCAATGAAAATAATAAACTTCCTTTATTTATCCACCTGTCATCATTAATTAATGATTACTTCTAAGCCCTATCTCAGTCATTATACGACTATATAGGCTAGAAGAATGATTTACTGTATCCATTTGACCAAAATTCCAGCAGTAATATAGATTTCGAAGTGCTTGTAAGTAATGTCAGACTGTATTAAAACACTATTTAAAGCTTATTTGGTGTTGCAAATAGGTGCCACTGATAAACTGTAGTCACGGAATTTGACCGTCACGCTTAATACGTACTGCACCAACAAAGCCCATCACCAAGTTCATATTGTGTCTAATTCAGTTCCCATTATTATTGTGGTAATTTCTATAATAGTACACGCATATACTATCATTCAGTGCAAATCAAAAAATCAAAGGACTGCAAATTTTCGCGTAATAAATAGTGCATTATAATTGTGAAAATAGTGAACTTGCAGTTCGCCGTTGTGTGGCACTTGTGCTAGCCTATTATCAGCTGTATTTTTTTTTTTTTTTTTCGTTGGCTGAGAATTTCAGGAAGTTGTGTACTTGAATCTCAATGCTGTTGGGCATGTGTTATGTTGCTTTTGTTTACAATTTTACACAAATAGTTCGTATTTACATAGCGTTTTCGTATAGGTTAATGAACATGAGGTTCCACTAAGCATGGGCTAGATCAGTACTTGTGCTGTAAGTCTTTGGATTCAAAATTTAATGTCACAGAACAATATTGACATAATTTTTTCATCCATATTTTCATCGGTTATGAACCATTTTTATTGCTTGAATAAGAATATAGGGCAAGGCAAAATCAATCAAGTTTACGAATTTTGAAAAAAAAATGGTTCAAATGGCTCTGAGCACTATGGGACTTAACTTCTGAGGTCATCAGTCCCCTGGAACTTAGAACTACTTAAACCTAACTAACCTTAGGACATCACACACATCGATGCCCGGGGCAGGATTCGAACCTGCGACCGTAGCGGTCGTGCGGTTCCAGACTGCAGCGCCTAGAACCGCCCGGCCACTCCGGCCGACTATGAATTTTGAGTTGGATACTAAATAAATTTAATTTTTTATTACGTTGTTCGTGGAGTTACATCTGTTTTAACTACCATATTCAATTACTACAATTTCGCACAAAACTGTTATAGATTACCATTTATTAACATGGTTAGTTCTACTAATAAAATTAATTCGATTACCCATTTTTGTTACATGTGTAATAATTATCACGTCTTGCAATGTACAACAAGTAATGTGTCTGTCAAATTACTCTGACTACTCCGTTGCCCACCATAAAAAGAAAAATAAAAATAAAAAAATTACGTACACTGTAAATACAGTATTCTCATAAATTAACTAACTATAAAAGGGAAACATGTGAGAAGAGTTGTCCAATAGTGAAACAATTCTATATTCATGAAAACCACTTCTAACGGAGAACTCGTGATTTTGCGTCTACGTCGAGATACGGCCGTCTAATTCCGCTTACGGGAATATCGACCTTTTGTAAGCCAATAAACACCTCATAATAAATTCGGCCTGCCGTGAACCGTTCTCATTAGCTGTGTGTCTGTTTAACTAAAATTCCAGTGAAGAGACACGCAAATACGTCAGTCAGGCTGCTAATTGGGCCTAATAATTTAATCCGACCACAATCAGATTTAGTGCAGCAGTGATAGATAATGGAATAATCGAATAGGGCGACTCCGCCACGTCCGCAAAAAAACTAAATACCGTGAAAGCTTAAACAATATTACCATAATATTAGCGCTGTAAAATTGTGATTACCCACAATAACGCTTTCGCACAAATGCAAACAGACATAAATTGAAATAACAGTAAGAGGCGTCTCTGTAATTACGACATAATTTAACAGAATGCAGTAAAAATTCGTGGAAAGGATAGACAGAATTGGGAAGTGCACATTCATTCAGGCGTCCTTTTCACCATCGTCATCACCTAATAGTTTGACAGTAATACTTATGCGAGTAAGAATCCATAATAGACATAAATGCTACAAGTTCCCAAGAAAACATAATAGGATCAGAGCAAGGTAGGAGGTGTCGAGTAGAACAAAATTTGTACAATAACCATACGTCGGACTTACACCGTTGTGCACTCACGGTCGTACATCTACATCTACATCTACCAAGCGGTGTGTGACGGAGGTCACAATTCGTGCCAAAGTCATATTTCTCCCCCCTCTGTTCCACTCGCGGATCGCACGAGAGAAAAACGACTGTCTGAACCCCTCAGTACGAACTCTAATTTCCCTCATTTTTGAATGGTGATCATTACGTGATTTGAAAGTTGGTAGTAATAATATACGCTCTACATCCTCGGCGAGGATCGGATGTCGGAATTTAGTAAGCAGCCCCTTGTGCTCAGAGTGTCATCTGTCTGCAAGTGTGCCCCACTTCAATTTGTGACGCTCTCGCGATGGCTAAATGTACCAGTCACGAATCTTGCCGCTCTTCTTTGGACCTTCTCAATCTCTTGAATCACACCCAGCTGGTAAGGGCCCCATAAAGACGAACAGTACTCCAAGACGGGCCGAACTAACGTATTGTCAGCAATTTCCTTTGTTGAAGGACTGCATCGATTCAGGATCCTACCAATAAACCGCAATCTAGAGTTCGCCTTGCCCGTTACTTGTGTAATCTGATCATTCCATTTGAGATCATTTCGAATAGTCAGACCCAGATACTTGACGGATGTTACCGCTTCCAAAGACTGGTCATTTATTTTGTACTCGTAAATTAATGGGGATTTTAGCCTTGTTATACGCAATAGGTTACACTTACTAATATTGAGAGATAACTGCCAGTCATAACACCATGCATTTATTTTCTGTAAATCCTCATTGATTCCTCCAGAACTTTCGTGTGAAACTACTTTCCTGTAGACTACAGCATCATAGGCAAACAATCAAATGCCGCTGTCGATACAATCAACCAGATCGTTTATGTAAATCGTAAAAAGCAGCAGACCTATTACGCTACCCTGAGACACACCTGAAGTTACGCGCTGTCTGTTAGAAAACTTTCTATCCAACCGCATATGTCATCGGATAGACCGTAAGCGCGCACTTTTTGGAGCAAGCGACGGTGCGGAATTGAGTCGTACACCTTTCGAAAGTCGAGAAATATGGAGTCAGCCTGGGAGCCGGTATCTAGAGCCTGTTGTATATCATGCATAAAGAGGGCCAGCTGAGTCTCGCATGACTGCTGTTTCCCAAAACCGTTCAAATGGTTCAAATGGCTCTGAGCACTATGGGACTTAACATCTATGGTCATCAGTCCCCTAGAACTTAGAACTACTGAAACCTAACTAACCTAAGGACATCACACAACACCCAGCCATCACGAGGCAGAGAAAATCCCTGACCCCGCCGGGAATCGAACCCGGGAACCCGGGCGTGGGAAGCGAGAACGCTACCGCACGACCACGAGGTGCGGGCCCCAAAACCGTGCTGATTTCTGCAGATGAACTTCTCAGAGTCTAGAAAGGTCGTTATTTCTGAACAGAAAATGTGTTCCATGATTCTACAACAAATCGATGTCAGTAAAATTGGTCGGTAATTATGTGCATCCGATTTTCTACCCTTTTTATAGATTGCTATGACCTGGGCCTTCTTGCAGTCCCATTGGACTTTCCGCTGTTCCAATGATCTCTGATAGATGATGGATGAGAATGGTGCTATACTTATAGCATAGTCAACATATAATCTTACGGGGATACCGTTTGGACCAGATGCCTTCCTGACATCTAAGGATCTTAACTGTTTTACACTCCCAGATACACTAAACACTATGTCAGCCACCCTTGCATTTGTTCGATAATTGAACATACAAGGCAGCCAACCAGTAACAAGCGCGTGATATTCGTTCTTTAAATCTAACTTACCGCTGCTAATACTTTGGTACCAACGAGCAAATGTATTGGTTACATTACACTGAGGTGACAAACGTCATGCGATACCTCCTACTATCGTGTCAGATCTCCTTTTGCCCGGAGTAGTGCCCCAAGTCGAGGTGGCGTGGACTCAACAAGTCGACGGAAGTCCCCTGCAGAAATATTGAGCCATGCTGTCTCTGTAGCCTTCCATAATTACGAAAGTGTTGCCGCTCAGATTTTGTGCACGAACCGACGTCTCGATCACGTCCCAAATATGGGATTAATGTCGGGCTATCTAGGTGGCTAAATCGCTCGAAGTGTACAGAATGTTCTTCAAATCACTTACGAGGAACTGTGGCCCAGTGACAGGGCGCACTGTCATTAGTAAAAATTTCGTCGTTTGGGAACATGAAGTCCGCAAGTAGTCGATCATAACCATTTCCAGTAAATGATCGGTTCAGATGGACCAGAGGACCCACTCCATTTGATGTAAACACACAGACACACCATTATGGGACCACCACCAGTTTGCACAGTGCCTTGTTGAAAACTTGGGTCCATGGCCTGATGGGGTTTACGCTACAGTCGAACCCCACCATCAGCTCTTACCAGCTGATGTTGTTGTTGTGGTCTTCAGTCCTGAGACTGGTTTGATGCAGCTCTCCATGCTACTCTATCCTGTGCAAGCTTCTTCATCTCCCAGTATCTACTGCAACCTACATCCTTCTGAATCTGCTTAGTGTATTCATCTCTTGGTCTCCCTCTACGATTTTTACCCTCCACACTGCCCTCCAATGCTAAATTTGTGATCCCTTGATGCCTCAAAACATGTCCTACCAACCGATCCCTTCTTCTAGTCAAGTTGTGCCACAAACTTCTCTTCTCTCCAATCCTATTCAATACCTCCTCATTAGTTACGTGATCTACCCACCTTATTTTCAGCATTCTTCTGTAGCACCACATTTCGAAAACTTCTATTCTCTTCTTGTCCAAACTAGTTATCGTCCATGTTTCACTTCCATACATGGCTACACTCCATACAAATACTTTCAGAAACGACTTCCTGACACTTAAATCTATACTCGATGTTAACAAATTCCTCTTCTTGAGAAACGCTTTCCTTGCCATTGCCAGTCTACATTTTATATCCTCTCTACTTCGACCATCATCGGTTATTTTACTCCCTAAATAGCAAAACTCCTATACTACTTTAAGTGTCTCATTTCCTAATCTAATTCCCTCAGCATCACCCGACTTAATTCGTCTGCATTCCATTATCCTCGTTTTGCTTTTGTTGATGTTCATCTTATATCCTCCTTTCAAGACACTGTCCATTCCGTTCAACTGCTCTTCCAAGTCCTTTGCTGTCTCTGACGGAATTACAATGTCATCGGCGAACCTCAACGTTTTTATTTCTTCTCCGTGGATTTTAATACCTACTCCGAATTTTTCCTTTGTTTCCTTTACTGCTTGCTCAATATACAGATTGAATAACATCGGGGAGAGGCTACAACCCTGTCTTACTCCTTTCCCAACCACTGCTTCCCATTCATGCCCCTCGACTCTTATAACTGCCATCTGGTTTCTGTACAAACTGTAAAGAGCCTTTCGCTCCCTGTATTTTACCCCTGCCACCTTCAGAATTTGAAAGAGAGTATTCCAGTTAACATTGTCAAAAGCTTTCTCTAAGTCTACAAATGCTAGAAACGTAGGTTTGCCTTTTCTTAATCTTTCTTCTAAGATAAGTCGTAAGGTCAGTATTGCCTCACGTGTTCCAACATTTCTACGGAATCCAAACTGATCTTCCCCGAGGTCGGCTTCTGATACCGGGACTTATATGATCAGTCCATGGTTTTCCATTCGTGTAGGATGTAACCAATATGGTCACGAGCCCAGGAAAGACGCTGCAGGCGTCGTCATTTTGCTAGTAAAGACCCTCGCATCGGTCGTCTGTTGCCACAGCCCATTAAGGCCGAATTTCGCCCCACTGTCCTAACAGATACGTTTGTTGTACACCTCGCATTGATTTATATTGTTATTTCACGAAGCATGGCTTGTCTGTTAACACTAACAATTCTACGAAAACGTCACCACTCTCGGTCGTTAACTGAAAGTCGTCGTCCACCGTGTTGTCCGTGATGAGAGGCAATGCCTGACGGACATTTAGTAGTCTCTCTACACTCTTGACACTGAGGATCTCGCAACATTGAATTCCCTAACGACGCCCCATGCCTCTAGCTCCAACTACCATGCCGCACTCAGTGTCCGTTAATTCACATAGTTCCGCCATAATCATGTCGGAAACCTTTCCAGATGAATCATCTGTTTACAAATGAGAGCTCCGCCAATGCACTCCCTTTTTTATAACTTGGTACGCCACACCACCGCCATCTGTATATGTGCATATCGCATACCACGGATTTTGTACCTCAGTGTACCTCAAGGTAGCTGTTTAATCAGGTCAAGAACAGGCAATCTTCAGATTTTCGTCACCTGTTTTGTTAGAAATGATTATACTCTGATTTTACTGTCGACTTTTGTTCATCCACGCTGGATGTGCCGTAAATCTATTAATATGTTGAGTTGCAAAGCTGCTCTACAGAAACAGCTCTGCAGAAGCATTGTATTGTATTGAATGTTAACCGGGGATCTAGAAACGACGGAGAGGCTCCGTCCCTGCCGCAGCCGCAGTGGTCCACAACTCCACGACGGCTACCGCAGCCCACTTCACCCCTCCGCCGCTCCACATCGAACCCAGGGTTATTGTGCGGTTCGGCCCCAGGTGGACCCCCGCGCAAGGAACGTCTTACACCAGACGAGTGTAACCCCTATGTTTGCGTGGTAGTGTAATGGTGGTGTACGCGTCCGTGGAGAACATGTTTGCGCAGCAATTGCCGACATAGTGTAGCTGAGGCGGAATGAGGGGTGCAGAAGGATAGTCTGCACGAGCTAATGTGATTTTGAAAATGAAAGCTGAAAAGGACACGTATTTTAATTTTATCTTAGGTACAGAGCGTATGAGTGAATTTTTCTTCTGACTAGTAGATGAACGGCTGTAACCCGAGACAGTGATGACACATAAAACAGAAACAAAATTTTAAATACTCTTGTTTTCCAAAATATCAGTTTTTTGAGTGAATGCTCGAAATTATTGTCTCCAACATCATTACAAAGATGAAACCCTTGAAAAAGTGTTTGGTTCACCCATCTTCTTAACATGTTGCGAATGACTGGCATGGTCTCAAAAATTGTTGCGGCCTGCTCTTCGCCGTTCGTCGTTAATTAACCATCGTTTTCTGGCTATAGGTACACACTGGTGAATGTAGATCTTGTAGTTGTTTAAACAAATAAGTCGTAACAGACGTACAGGACTGTGACGAGTGGCAGTACAAAATTCTGTACACACACTTTAATGTGCAATGAAATGTATTCAGCGGCGTAGATTGTTTCTTTGTGACCGTTTCATGCATTCTCAGTTCTTTTCAGCGGAAGCAAGGCAGATGTCACGGGCTCAGATGTGGAACCATGACCTTATTCGGTGTCTTCCGTTTCAGTGATCACCTCACTCAGGCTCATTCTAATAACGTAGAGGCGTCAGATGCTGACTGTTCCGTGTTACGCGGACCGATGAGTCAATATTTCGCGGCAGCTCAACATAGGTGTTAGATCTTCCTGGCAGGTACCAGAACACTCTTTCATTTGTCTTTCGGGAGCGTGAACAATGATTTCGATATGGAAATGTCGTGTGGCTAGGGCCTCCCGTCGATTAGACCGTTCGCCTGGTGCAGGTCTTTCGATTTGACGCCACTTCGGCGACCTGCGCGTCGATGGGGATGAAATGATGATGATTAGGACAACACAACACCCAGTCTCTGAGCGGAGAAAATCTCCGACCCAGCCGGGAATCGAACCCGGGCCCTTAGGATTGACAGTCTGTCACGCTGACCACTCAGCTACCGGGGCGGAGATTTCGATATGATGCTTGACAATACCTGCTAGTACTTCTCTAAATATTTACCGTTTGAAATCAGCATAGCAGAGGTCATATGCAAATATTATTATCTCTAGAAACGTACACCAGGGTCACCTGGTTGGTTACTGTGCATGCGCCCTTGCACATACACCGACGAGCCAGAACGTTATGACCACCCGAACTACTACCGATATAAACCCGTCACCTGGCGAGGAAAAACTGCTAGTCAGAAATAACTGTTTGTCAGTCACGTGCAGGGTGCATGTAGTATCAGTGAGCGTGCTGTCCGCGTGTAAAATATGGAAAGCACTCGACCTATCTGAGTTTGACCGAGGGCTGATTGTAATTGCCCGGAGGATCGGAACGGGCATTTCGGAAATTGCACGAGTTCTTGGGTCTTCGAGGAGTGCTGTGGTAGTGTCTTAAAGACGTGGCGAATGCAAGGTGAAACCACGTTCACATGTTTCGGGGTTGGGCAGAGTACACCCTAGGCTGGATAGACTGGTAAAACAGGATAGGTGGCGAACTGTGGCGGAAGTTACATCAGATATTAATGCTGGGCAGAGTGCGAGTGTGTCTGAATACACAGTGCACCCTCCTAACGATTGGGCTGCGCAGCCGACAACCCACGCATGCGCCAACGTTAACACCACGACATCGGCAACTACGACTGAAATGGGCACGTGACCATCGGCACTGGACGCTGGTGCAGCGGCAGAACGGTCTGATGAATCCCGATACCTTCTTCATCATACCGATAGGATGGCGTAACTCTGTCGTCTTCCAGGAGAACAGCTCCTTGACACCTGTACTGCAGGATGGAGACAGGCTGGCGGTGCCTCCATTATGCTCTGGGGAACATTCACGTGGACAATCATGGGCTAGTGGAGCTCGTGCAAGGCACCATGACGCCCAAGGGGTATCGTACATTGGTTGCAGGCCACGTACACCATTTCACAACGATTATGTTTCCCGATGACGTGGAATTTTTCAGAAAGATAATGCACCACGTCACAAGCTCAGAAGTGTGATGAAGTGGTTCCAGTTGATGTGTCGGCCCTCCAGCTTACCAGATCTGAACCCGATCTAACGTGGCGTCAGACCTCATCGCACCGTTTCCCGGAATTTACGGGAATTAGGTAACCTGTGTGTGCAGATGTGGTGCCAATTCCTTCAGTGACCTACCAAGGCCTCATTACTTCGGTCGCCGCTGTTATCCATGCCAAAGTTGGACATATAGGCTATTAAGTAGGTGGTCATAATGTTCGGACAGATCAGTAAACACAGCCCGCTGCCACGAATGCAAATTTAGCGTTCAGTGAGATCTAGTAGGGGAAAGACGTTCGAAGTTGTGAGGCACTGTTGCTTAGTTAATTTGACAGAAATATTTTCTGAAGGGTCACTGTAACTCTGGAGTACACATTGTGTAACCGTTCTGTGCAGTGTGAAGTTCATTTATGTGAAAATGGCACGTAGGAATGACATTTTACTAACGGAGACTCTGTACGGTAGGAAATGGCAGTAGAACTCAATTGTGAAAGTGACGTAAGTGACTTTAGTGATGAAAGTGATGCTGAAGCTGACGCTCCAGCAGCAGTTATGGACAATGGTGAAACTGATCAGCCTGCCAAATGTCTATCGCACGTGATGACCAATATCTGGTAATTGTGGGAATGGAGGTTGGTAGAAATAACAAAGATGTAGAGCAGTAGTTGTCAAACTCTTTTGTTTTAGAGTAAATACTGATATTGTGGCACGGCACCTCTGGCCGCATATGTACCTCTATCGTTATTAATTGGTAACCTATATAAATTAGTATGCTACTTACCCTCAATGGAATAGCTGTGATAAGAGTGTGGTAAGTTGACTAACGGCCTGCAGTGATCGTTAAAAGTCGGTGAGCCGTGTTGCGGCTCGCTTTGGTGCCGTGAATAGGTTGGCATCGTTTAGTCGGTATAGTTACGGTTTTCGTCTTATTTTTGTGTTCATTGGGGCCACTCCGTTTGTAAGCGTTGTCTGTCTGCTAGTGGCAGCAGCGGCGGTTATCAATATCTAGTAACGGTGGTACTATCTTTCGGGCGACGTTGTGGTGTTTCCGGGAGATGTGAGTCGGCAGTTCGGTTTGGTACGGACGAGCAGCCAGATGCGCACAGCGCAAGAACACCGTTCTCGCTTCCCGAGCACGGGGTCCCGGGTTCGATTCCCGGCGGGGTCAGGGATTTTCACCTGCCTCGAGATGACTGGGTGTTTGTGTTGTCCTCATCATTTCATCAACATCCAAGAAAGTGGCGAAATTGGACTGAGCAAAGGTTGGGAAATTGTACGGGCGCTGATAACCACGCCGTTGAGCGCCCCACAAACCAAACATCATCATCATCATCATCAGCAGCAGCAGCAAGAACACACGAGGACCACTGGCGGCATGAATGGACTGCCGGATGGAAGGGCTGTAGTGGCGAGGGGCACAACCTCGTTGTATACCAGACCCAGAAGTTTAAGTTGACTGGACCTTAATTCAAGTAGTGAAACCTCCACCATTGTGAGATCTCGCCATTTCCTTGCGTACTGCTGCTCGCAGTGACGCCGAGACGAAGAGCAGCGAGTGGAGAGTTTGAGGAATGTGAACCTAATTATCCTTCCTCCACTTCTTATTATTAATTGTTGCATTCTATATTTTATTATTGCTGACGGTCAACTAGTGGTATTTTTGCTGGCTAGTGGCCGCTAACGCCCCAGTTACCTGCCTCGAGCTTAATGTATGTTACGGCAGTGTACCTTTCCTCGCCTTGCTGCTGCTGTCCAGTAAGGCGTGTAGTTCGACAGCTTCCTTGATTTGTGGGCTGGATGGTGTGTTTTTTTTCCTACTCTGGTAGTAGTGGTTTCTTTTTGCTTCTGGATGCTCTAAACACTGGAGTCTGAAGACTTAATGCTCACTGCCGGTTCTGGCTCGGGTGTGTTATTCCATCGTTGCATTGGTCATCGGACGTTAGGTAGATTCGGCAAATAATTATTGTTCATGCGTTTAAACTGCCACTAGTCTGAGTTACCATCTCATGAAGTGAATGCAACTCTTGGCTGCCCCTGTCTCATCGCTTGCGAACTTTTGAGGGACTTTCCCAGGTCGATCCTTGGAGCAACGTTGCGCCCCCCCCCCCACCCCCCCCCACCTCCCCCTCTCCATGGTTTGGTCACATTTGATGTTTTGTTTTTTAATTTTAATATCTGTAATTTCAAGTTTGAAGAAGTTAACTGGTTCTTAAAAGATTGCTATTCAGGCCTTCAGCCGTGAAACAGTTTTAAATTATTACTATTGGGGACTTTCGCGGGAAAATAGTTTGAATTTGTTGTCATTAAGGCCTTCAGCCGTGGGTTTTACTTACTTTAAAAATTTTAATTAGACAATTGTATTCTAGTAGTGACATTTTGATGATTGTTCTTTTAAAAATATTTTAATAACTGTAATTGCGGGTTGGAGTAGTTTAACTGGTTCTTAAGATTGCTATTCAGGCCCTCAGCCGTGAAACAGTTTTGAAATTATTGCTTTTGGGGCCTTCAGCAGAGAAATAGTTGAAGTTGTTGTCATTAAGGCCTTCAACCGTGAGTGTTACTTGTCTTAAAATTTTAATTAGACAGTTTTATTCTAGCAGTGAGATTTTGATGAGTGTTCTTTAAAAAAATATTTTAGTAACTGTAATTGCAAGTTGAAGAAGTTAACTGGTTCATAAAAGATTGCTATTCAGGCCTTCAGCCGTGAAAAAGTTTTAAGTCATCACTATTAGGGCCTTCAGCCGAGAGATATTTGGAATTTGTGGTCATTAAGGCCTTCAGCCATGGAACAAAAAAATGGCTCTAAGCACTATGGGACCTAACATCTGAGGTCATCAGTCCCCTAGACTTAGAACTATTTAAACCTAACTAAGGACATCTCACACATCCATGCCCGAGGCAGGATCCGAACCTGCGACCGTAGCAGCAACGCGGTGCCGGACTGAAGCGCCTAGAACCACACGACCACAGCGGCCGGATGCCGTGGAACATTTCGTAGTTTATTGTGATCTTTTATTTGTTGTTGTTTCCAAATAAAGTATACGTGATTGAAAAAATAAACTAACCAACAGTAATTGATTACGGCCCCGTCCACAATCGCAACCCAGTCCTGCCTTCCTTGGTACCAGATCTCAGTCGGTACCATTCGGAACACTTTGTGTCGGCTCTTCTCTGTTTCAGACTTCTGCCATCCTCAGCGATCCTAAAGTAGTGACACTGAAATTGTCTGACGAAGTTTTGTTATGCTGTCTGCGTGATCCAATGATTAACTGATTAATAACACTAATTGTGCTTATATTTAAATGCAGTGTGGTGTTTAATAAAGGCTTTGAAAGTCATTTCTCTAATGCTCATTGACTGTATTACAATAGCCTTAATTTAATTTCATATCCCTTGCTATAAATGTGTAGCACAATTGAAGATGACCATCTCTATAAAGTATAATCATGAATCCATGTTTTCAACAAAAAACATCCCCTCCCCCCTCGCATCCTCTAACACCACAGTGGCCACACTACCGAACCCTCTGCCCGTAAGGTAACCGGCCAAATTTACTCAGCTGACAGCCGAACTCCAGCTTCAATCAAAATTAAGTACATCTTCAAATACTACTGTGTCTGTAAGATTTTTGGTTATGACTGAACAGGAAGACATCACTCTTCAGAAGCTGTTAACGTTAGTTAACGTTTTTGTATTCTTTTTTCTAGACGCATATTATTACGAAAGACGGCTGAGAGCCACGGGCCGCACCAATACTTCAGGGTCCATTCCACAAGCCACTGTACTGTGTATGGGGCCATGTGCTGTCGGTATAATAATGGATGCGGTTCCGGACTGGGTAGGATCTGAGACATCATGTAGCTGTGACATATTTGTACATCTTAGCAACTGAGCTACGACACTCACTCCCATTGTACTCAACTATTATTCCCACCTCGTCACTAGGGGATCCCACTTGTAACCAGTAATATCTCAGCCATTGACAGCATTTACACTTGCTTCTAATAACCTGCCGGCGCTTCTTTGCACACTGTACATTATTGTCCAGTCGTACAGTGAACACGAACGCCAGACCCACGAGCGTCCTTAATTAACGTATCAGAAACGGTTTCACCACAACCACAGGACGTGGGTCAGACCTACGAATACATCGTTCTAAAATACTCCAAGTACCATGGACTTACTCTTCTTTGACATAATTCTCACCCTATACAAAGTTATTAGAACCTCAGAGCATTGCAGAGTCAGCACAAATTCCAGAACACAGGAAATTGTGGGCAGAATCCCTATAATACATGAGTCTGTGCATTTGATCGACATTCAGCTGTCTTTTATCAAGCATTATACTGTCAATTATGATGCTTGAGGATGTCTCAAGGACAGATTCAGGTGTTCAGATTGTACCCAGGTTTACCTCCATTTCTTCCGAACGACGGGAGGATGGATATGATGTGGAAACTGGCTCCCCTGTTGTCTCAAAATAGATATTCCACTGCTATATCGCGCAAGGTAGGTATCCGGATTCGTGTCTTGATGTAACACTACTCTAACTTGTCGCATTTCATCCAGATCTACTCATGTACTACACAAGCCACCTTTCGGTGCATGCTGCAGGTATATCGTACACCAATTTGATCGATTTTATGTCCTGTTCCATTCAAACACAGTGAGGGAAAAATGACGATCGATATGTCTCTGTACGCGTTTTAATATTTCTTATCCTCTTGATCCCTTCGCGAGATGTACAGTAAATTTGCCGAGCAAATCTGTTACTCATTCGAGTAGGCTATACCGACCTGTTACGATCGTAACAGTGCGACTCTGATTTCATTCTATGTCTTCGTCACAAGTACTTCATCAAGATTCCGGACACTGGAACAATACTTGGGAATTGGCCGCAAAAATTTCTTGTACAGATGTCATTTGGAGATGCATTGTGTTTTCCCAAAAGCCTTCCAAAAAACGGAAGTTTTCCATTCGCCTTCCCTTATACTGATTTTACGTGGTCTATATCTACATTCACATACTCTGCAAGCTACGGTATGGTGTATGGAGGAGGGTATCATGCACCGCCGCGCGGAGTGGCCGCGCGGTTAGAGGCGCCATGTCACTGACTGCGCGGACCCTCCCGCCGGAGGTTCGAGTCCTCCCTCGAGCATGGGTATGTGTGTTGTTCTTAGCTTAGGCTAGTTTAAGTAGTGTATAAGTCTAGGGACCGATGACCTCTGAAGTTTGGTCCCTTAAGAACTCACATTTTTTAAACCATGCACCACTACTAGTTATTTCGTTTCCTGTTTCACTCACAAATGGATCCAGGGAAAAACGACTGCCTATACGCTTCTGTAGGAGACCTAATTTCTCTAATCTTGTCTTCGCGGTGCTTACGCAAAATGTATGTTGGTGGCAGTAGAATCGTTCTACAGTCGGTTTGAAATGCCGTTTCTCTAAATTTTGTCTGTACTGTTCCCTGCAAAGAACGTCGCCTTCTCTCCAGTGATTCACGTTTGAGTTCCCGAAGCATCTACGGCATATTTGCTCGTCTTTTTCATCTACCGGTAACAAATCTAGTCACCCATTTCTGAAATGCTTCGATGTCTTCCTTCGTTTCGACGTTGTGGGGCTCCTAAACACTAGAGCAGTACTCATGAATGAGACGCCCAAGTGTTCTATATGCGGTCTCCTTTGTAGATGACCTACATTTTACTGAAACTCTCCGAATAAACTGAAGTCGACCATTGGCCTTCCGTACTACCGTCCTTACGTGCTCTTTCCATTTCATATCGCTTTGCAACGTACGCTTAGATATTTAATCGAAGCTACTATGTCAAACAGCACACCACTAATACCCTATTACAACTTTGTAGGGTTGTTTTCCTCACTCATCTTCATTAATTTATGTTTTTCTACATTGAGAACAAGCTGTCATTTTGCACACCAAATATAAGTCAGCCTGTATCCTTCTACAGTCACTACAGCGGCATCAACAAACAGTGGCAGGTAGCTTTTCGCCCTATCCTTCAGATCCTTTAGGTATGTACTCGCAGGAAAAAAGCGTACCTACCACACTAACCTGGGGCACTCCTGATGTTTGTCTTATAGTGGCAAGGAAATCAGTCAAGAGTGAAGAACACTCCTCCTAGAGGATAACGTACTGTGTTCCATTACTTAAGAAGTCTTCCAGCAACTTACATATCTGTGAAATTATTCCGTATGCTCCGAGCTTCGTTATAGGTTAATGTTAACACTATCTGGGAATATAGGAATATGGAACCTGCCAGTTGCACTTCGTCCATTGATCGCAGGATATCGTTCGAGATTTATTCCTAAGTATATATATTATGTGACGTTCTGAAGATCTTCAACACTAATCTAGTAATCAGATTCCGCTCTCTTCTTTTTAGTCAATCAACCCAGCTCGTACTTCGCAAAAGAGTAGAAAAACTCTGATTCTAATCCCGATTAAGGACAAAAATACTGATATGACAACAAAATTCAGGATCTGATTTAACCTTCCCGTACGCCCTAGCAAGGTGAGTAGTACATCCATAATAAGTTTTAGGAAGTAATGCTCCGGCAGATTGAAGCTCTGAGGTGAAACTGAAGCATGCCTTGCTAGCTCAGCTTGTCACGGCATTCCCTGTTGAAGGCCAAGTTTCATATTCTGGTCCTGGGCATACAGTTTCAAGCTGCTAAAAAAATTCCGTCCATGTTTCCTTACACGCGCGATGTTTATTTGCATTTTGAGGTGGCGATAAATCTCTAAGCGTATATAACATTATAAGCAATGACTTGATTGATTAACGACAGGCAGGCTGGTGTGGCCGAGCGGTTCTAGGCGCTTCAGTCCAGAACCGCGTGACTGCTGCGGTCGTAGGTTCGAATCCTGCCTCGGGCATTGATGTGTGTGATGTCCTTAGGTTAGTTAGGTTTAAGTAGTTCTAAGTTCTAGGGGACTGAAGACCTCAGATGTTAAGTCCCATGGTGCTCAGAGCCATTTGAAATATCTGATTAACGACAAGGTAGTTGTTAACAGCAAGCTACTGATAGTTGTGTTTTTCTGCAATTTCATATTTTAATATGTACGAAGTTGTGTGCGAGATAAGGAGCTGGAGAAAACTCTTTGGCTATCTGAATGGAGTCTGGTTATGACAGGGAGCAACAAACAGAAGTATATGGCGTGCCAGAGTAGTATGGACGCTCCGACGCTGTGTCGAGAGCACTTTAAAGCAATAACTTACGTATCGACGAGGTTATCTGAAGCTCTTTTGTGAAAAAATACACTCTAAGGAAAAAAGGGCGATGCACCACGAAGGAATTATCTGAATGGGATGGAAACAGATAGATGGTATAAACAGGTAAAGACAAACAAGGAAAGTGGAACAGGCAATGCGAGTCGTTTTTTAGTTTGAAAAGCCAAGCGGACAGCGGTGTAGTTACGGCACGCTGCAGGTGTTACGACGGATACCACTTAAAGGGGTGGCAGGAGGAAGGTCAGCGACCCCAACCAGGCGTTTCATTAGGGAGGAACGCGTGTAGCGGCACTTCTGCACCAGGGACAGAGAAAAAGCTTTAGAAAGCTGCGTTTTGGAACTCCAAAGAGATACGAACAAAAACTACTAACGCAGTTCGATCATGTGTCCAGCGTGTGCGACACATGGAAAGGTCAATGCACTTTAGACCTCTAAAATGGGCACAAAACGTCCCACTGGTGGAAACACACTAGGAAGGAGAAAAGTACTGAAATTTCGACGCAGTTTGATAGAAGGGGCATTGCGATTGGTAGAGAGAGTTTCCACAAAATAAGAGGAATGCTCCTATTGGTCGAAAAAAGGCCGTGATGTGAAGAACAAATAAACTCAAGTGGGGGAGGAAGTTCTGCCATGAGTAAGACAAGAGAAATTTTTGGGAAATCTTCTCCGAATGGGCGTCAAATGCAAAACGGAGCGCTTAACGCTCTGTACGATGCAGAGAAGAAATTTGTGTGGACACTACGTTCACAGTGGCTGCAATCCAGCTAGAGATTAGCTGTAGCAAGGTTTAGCTCCAACTGTGGAGAAACAAACCAGCCAAATTAGTTAATTGTCCTTGGAAGAACTGAGAGGGCACTATAATATACACGCTGCTCCAACCATTTACATGTATATCGCCACATACTAAGACTAGGGCTGAGTACATGTTTTCTCGCATAACGAGAAACATACGGAAAGTTTCTGCTGGAAAGTTCAGCAAAGGCCTGATTAGTTTTTTATGGAGTTTCAAGAAATTTTGCAGTCGGCAGCTCGTCGCAGATTAAGGTACACTACAGGTCATTAAAATTGCTACACCAAGAAGAAATGCAGCTGATAAACGGGTATTCATTTGACAAATATATTATACTAGAACTGACATGTGATTACATTTTCACGCAATTTGGGTGTATAGATCCTGAGAAATCAGTAACCAGAACAACCACCTCTGGCCGTAATAACGGCCTTGATACGCCTGGGCATTGAGTCAAACAGATCTTGGATGGCGTGTACAGGTACAGCTGCCTTGCAGCTTCAACACTATACCACAGTTCATCAAGAGTAGTGACTGGCGTATCGTGACGAGCCAGTTCCTCGGCCACCATTGACCAGACGTTTTCAATTGGTGAGAGATCTGGGGAATGTTTTAGGCCAGGGCAGCACATTCTTACGGGCCTTTCTGTATCCAGAAAGGCCCGTACAGGACCTGCAACATGCGGTCGTGCAGTATCCTGCTGAAATGTAGGGTTTCGCAGGGATCGAATGAAGGGTAGAGCCACGGGTTGTAACACATCTGAAATGTAACGTCCACTGTTCAAAGTGCCGTCGATGCGAACAAGAGGTGAGCGGGACGTGTAACCAATGGCACCTCATACCATCACGCCAGGTGGTACGCCAGTATGGCGATGATGAATACGCGCTTCCAATGTGCGTTCACCGCGATGTCGCCAAACACGGAAGCGACCATCATGATGCTGTAAACAGAACCTGGATTCATCCGAAAAAAAATGACGTTTTGCTATTCGTGCACACAGGTTCGTCGCTGAGTACACCATCGCAGTCGCTCCTGTCTATGATGCAGCGTCAAGGGTAACCGCAGCCATGGTCTCCGAGCTGATAGTCCATGCTGCTGCAAACGTCGTCGAACTGTTCGTGCAGATGGTTGTTGTCTTGCAAACGTCCCGATCTGCTGACTCAGGGATCGAGACGTGGCTGCACGACCCGTTACAACAATGCGGATAAGATGTCTGTCATCTCAACTGCTAGTGATACGAGGCCGTTGGGATCCAGCACGGCGTTCCGTATTACCCTCCTGAACCCACCGATTCCATATTCTGCTAACAGTCATTGGATCTCGACCAACGCGTGCAGCAATGTCACGATACGATAAACCGCAATCGCGATAGGCTACAATCCGACCTTTACCCAAGTCGAAAACGCGATGGTACGCATTTCTCCACCTTTTCACCAGGCAACGCCGGTCAACTGCTGTTTGTGTATAAGAAATCGGTTGGAAGCTTTCCTCATGTCAGCACGTTTGAGGCGCCAACCTTGTGTGAATGCTCTGAAAAGCTAATCATTTGCATATCACAGCATCTTCTTCCTGTCGGTTAAATTTCGCATCTGTAGCACCTCATATTCGTGGTGTAGCAATTTTAATGGCCAGTAGTATAAATACCGGGAGCAGAGGCGTAAACTTTGTTGGTTCACCAGCTTGCGTCCACTGTAAACTCGAGTGGCCTTGGGTATTCTTGCGCTCAAATTTCTCAAATAAGTAACCATCCACCGTAGATTTGATTGGTATCCTAAATAGTACCGAACTTTGAACCTGAATCGGACGATTTTCGTAGTATTGACCAACATCGTAACGTATGTGTAGGAGCAATTTTGTAAAGAAACTTCCAATTAAACCTTCATATTATTGTGCTTAGGATTAACGATCTTTCAGAGAGTTAATATTTAATAGTGTTGTGTATAGGAATATTTTTCGCTTTTTGATGTTGGCGAGATGCCTTATCCTTTGCGCTGTTTTCATGTTGTCGAGTTGAAAACTATGCAAAAGCTTGTAATTTTTGTGATATGAATTGCGACATTAAACATGTCATTTCACCTTACACAGTTGTTCTCAATCCTAGAATAAGCACCCACTTTACATCTCTTTTTCATTTGGTTAGCAGTGTGGTTACGTTTAGCGCAAAGAGCCATTACATTGGAATTTGTAACGTTGATTGGGATAGTACATAGCGTGAATATGGATTCTGCAGAGCCAATATCACAGTTAAAAGTCCTGTATATTTTTGCGAACGTTATGTTTTAGTCAAACATCTTGATGGTTCACTTTCGTAACAAGATACAGAAGTGTCAGTTCTGATGATGACTTTGCAGGGCCTAAACCGTTTTACTGTAATTTATCTGCCAAGTGCATCCAAAATAATTATGAATAAAAGATTGTGTTCCACGATTGCGTACCTCAGTTGATGACGTCACACTTCACTGGAAAGCAAGGTATTGAAATCATTCTAGGTATTTAAATGTATTGAAAAATGTTGCGATACTCGTTGCTTCGACAGTAGGATTTATTTGTTTTTATATTTGTGTTCATAATACTTGAATGGCACCTCAAATCACACATTATGACTTTTCTCACAAGCTGTCCTTACTGTCAGAGTTTCAGAGGAATTGTTATTACCTTACTTCGTGTTGTCACTTAGCCCAGTAAGACCCAGTAATTATTTCAAGACGATATTTAAAAAGGTCTGTTGGTCAGATTTTTGTGAAGGTCACAGATATTTATGAAAAGGGAGTGCGTTCAGGAAGTTATATTTGGTGCCATGAAGCATATTCTGCAATGGCCCAGAACACCTGACAGTTTTTGTGAACGGTACGCAGGTAACGCTGTACAATATAACTCTGGTAATCTATTCTAGTTGGTTTTTATCGTGTATCATAAAGATGATTGCAGCAGGTCAAAGCATGTGTTACTATTCCGTGTAGTATAATTATGTCGCCTAATAAACTCCAGTGTCTTGTATAGAACTACACATGCAACCCAGAGTACTGGAAAGACAACGATGCCCCAGATGAACCTCCCAGAGTGCCATTGTAGTCGCAGGAGGGACGTCCCGCTTGTTTATACTGATGTCATTGATAAAGGCCGAGGACAATTGAATAGCCAATACAAGGAGCGTATGAAATTACGACCAGACCGGACGTAGTGTTTGCAGATTCTGGGAGAGATGCTGACAAGCAAAGCATTACTCTGAAATGCAAAGAAATGAGTTTTGCAACAAGAAGAGAAAATTGCTCTCTGACCGAACACTGTAGTATATCTACATCTACATCTATATCTATATGGATTCTCTGCAAATCACATTTAAGCGCCTGGCAGAGGGTTCATCGAACCACCTTCACATTTCCCTATTATTATAATCTCGTATAGCGCGCAAAAAAAGCGAACACCTATATCTTCCCCTTATTTTATTATGGTGATCGTTTCTTCCTATGTAGGTCGACGTCAGCAAAATATTTTCACCTTCGGAGGAGAAAGTTAGTGATAGAAATTTCGTGAGAAGACACCGCCGCAACGGTAGGTCGACGTCAGCAAAATATTTTCACCTTCGGAGGAGAAAGTTGGTGATAGAAATTTCGTGAGAAGACACCGCCACAACGAAAAACGCCTTTGTTTGAATGATGTCCACCCATACCCTCTATCTTTTTAGCGACGCACTCCCCCCTATTTCGCAATAATACAAAACGTGCTGCCATTCTTTGAACATTCTCGATGTACTCCGTCAATCCTATCTGGTAAGCGTCCCACACCGAACAGCGTATTCGAAAAGAGAACGGACAAGTATAGTGTAGGCAGTCTCTTTAGTAGATCTGTTATATTTCCTAAGTGTCCTGCAAATAAAACGCAGTCTTTGGTTTGCCCACCCACAATATTTTCTGTGTTCCCTCCAGTTTAAGTTGTTCGTAACTGTAATTCCTTGGTATTTATTTGAATTTACGGCCTTTAGATTTGACTGATTTATCGTGTAACCGAAGTTTAACGCCTTCCTTTTAGCACTCCTGTGGATGACTTCACACTTTTCTTTATTTAGGGTCAATCGCCAATTTCTGCAACATACAGGTATCTTTTTTAAATCGTATTGCAATTTTTTTTGATCTTCTGAAGACTTTACAAGTCGATCAAGGCAGTGTTATCTGCGAACAGCCTAAGGCGGTTGTTCAGATTGCCTCCCAAATCGTTTATATAGATAAGGAATAGCAAAAGGCCTATAACACTACCTTGGGGGACGCCAGCAACTGTTTCTGTTTTACTGGATGACTTTCCGTCAATTACTACGAAATGTTACCTCTCTGACAGGAAATCACAAAGTCAGTCACGTAAATGAGACGATATTCCATATGCACGCAATTTAACTACAAGCCGCTTGTGTGGTACAGTGTCAAAAGCCTTCCGGAAATCCAGAAATACGGAATCGATCTGAAATCCCTTGTCGATAGCACTTAACACTTCTGCGAATAAAGAGCTAGTTGCGTTTCACAAGAACGATGTTTTCTAAACCCATGTTGACTGTGTGTCGATAGACCATTTTCTTCGAGGTAGTTCACAATGTTATAACGCAATATATGTTCCAAAATCCTGCTGCATGTCAACGTTAATGATATGGCCCTGTAATTTAGTGGATTACTTCTACTGCCTTTCTTGAATATTGGTTTGACCTGTGCAACTTTCCACTCTTTGGTTACGGATCTTTCGTCATGCTAAAGGTTCTATATGATTGTTACGTATGGAGCTAATGCATCAGCATACTCCGAGAGGAACCTAATTGGTATACAGCCAGGACCAAAAGTCTTGCTTTCCTAAGTGATTTAAGTCGCTTCGCTACTCCGAGGACATTTACTTTTACGTTACTCATGTTGGCAGCTGTTCTCGATTCGAATTCTGGAATATTTACTTCGTCTTGACAAAGTTTAGTTGTGGAACTATTACAATCACCTGGCGTTGAAGTACGTGCTAAATTTCGAGCTTCTGTAAAAAAAAAATCGCCAATCTTGGAGATTTTGCTTCCGATTGAATTCGGCATGTTTTTTCGCTGTTTCTGCAGCAGTTTTCTGACCCGTTGTGTGTATCAAGGAGGATCAGCTGCGTAGTTTGTTAATTTCTACATATCCTAAACTACATGCTGTATTTTAAAGCCAAACATATGCATGAAGTGAATAACGTAAGGGGATTAATAATGGTGTACCTATATTTCTACTCTTCCAATTCACCTGAAAACATCAGCTGCGCCTAACAAACCTGAAGTCTTTATACCTGTCATGTTTTCATCTCTACTACAACGTGTTGATCACTTTGGCTGAACAGAGCAGACGTCTTGTGCTCGCTCGATTAGTCTATTAAAGAATTGTTCTTGATGTTAGGTTGTATAATTAATTTAAATTTTCAAGTGCGATGTAAATTTCGGTTCATCCCATTTTTATAAATGAGGCCTCACATGGGAGACTGGAAATTTATAAATACCATTCCTAAGGCTACTGTACGGTTAAGTTCCCAAGACTGAGCTACCAGGACATAGAGCTAGTCATTAACCGTGAGATTTAAAAGGTCTCTAAATCTTAATTTGCTATTTGAATATGGTAGTTTCATAATATTTTTGCGTGATTCGTTTGTGTCTTACTTTCCTGGTTTACGTGTGCCACATTTTCTATAGTTTTAACGTATGCCAAGGAAAATAAATAGTGTCACATTCTTGCAGTAATTTTTTCTGTGGTGGTATTCCGCGATACTTTTTGGTATGCTCTACGCTTAAAATAAATTCTCTATCGCATGTGAGTGTAATAATTTATAGAAGACCTAAATTCTTTCAGGTTGGGTACATAGTGTTATTGTGTGACAGTGTTATGAAAACTTCTTTGACAGCACTATGTCTAATTTGACAAGTATAATTCATAAATTACTTTAAGATCTGTAGTATATATTGAAGACCCTTATTGTGAAGAAACTAAATTTTTTATGAAAATGTCCTTAGTTCCTCTCACTACATCATCATTTATTCCGTGATTAATGGTGTATAATTTTTTTAGTTCGGAAACAATACTAAGTGAAGTGGACACGAAAATACATATCATGTGCCCAGTCCTCGCAAAATGGTACATAAATACGATCAAGTTTTAGAGAAATTAATTCTCTCGAAGGAAGTGTAATAATTCAACTCATGTTACAGGATAGAAAAGGAGAGATGAAAAATAAGTCTACAATTAATACTCAGAAGAGGTTCACTAAATTGGGAACCTCTGTGATGCTAACTTGTTTTACACAGGTTGTGAATTAACTGTTGGATCTTCAGTTGAGAAGCCGTTTCAGTTAGTATCGTGCTTTTGTCAGTAGGTTAAAATTGGCACTACATCTTTTTATTGAGTCCAGACTTAACACTACCTCATATTTTCCTTACTTTTCCACGTACAACGGCCCTTCAGCATTCGGCAACAAAAGTAGGTGGGTACCCGAATTTCAAATATGAAAGTTTTAGCAAGCTAGCTGATGAAGTGAAGAACAGTTTAGACCCAAACTTGATGCACCGGTGTTTGATGAAATGTGCATGGGATGGCAAGCTTGTTTTTGGATTTATTGATTTAAGTCACTGATTCTTAGAGAGTAATACTAACATATTGCCACCGCCAGACAACACACAACAGTAGTATGCCTGCAGGCAGATGTACGTACTAGGACCACTGATGATGAAAAGATTGAAAGAAATTATTTAGATCACTAAGGAGACGAAAATTAATTGTAGTTGCGGCCATAAACTCGGTAGTATGAAAAGGAAGACAAGGAAAAATAGTACAAATACTTGGGCTGTGGGAGGGAGGGAGGGGGGAGGGGAGGAGTGAAAGGGGCAACCAACAGGTAGAATTTTGCACAGAGCATAACTGAATCTTTGCCAACTTTTTAAGAATAGTGAATGAAGGTTGTGCACATAATAGAGTCCTGGAGTTGCCGGAACGTTTCCAACAGACCTCGAAACGAGATTTTAAATTGCAAAACATATCTGAGGGTGTTAAGGAGATAGGACCTTGACAAATTGAAAGAATCAGAGACTGAGAGTTTCAGCTTTAGCATTAGTAACGATTGACTAAAAGATGAGAAAGGAATACAATAGAAGAAGAACGAATAGCTATGAGATATGAACTGGTGAAGGTAGCAGAGGAACAAATAGGCAAAAAGACAAGGCCAGTAGAAGTTGTTGTTTAAGGCACGAAATATTGCACTTAACTGAAGAAAAGAGAAAATACAAAACTCCAACAAATGAAACGAGCTAAAGAGAATACAAACGTCTGAAACATGACACACACAGAAAGTGCAAAATGGCAAAACAGGAATGGCTAGAACGCAGATGCAAGATTATAGCAACAGACTGAGTACGGGGAAGCTGGATGCCGCCCATATTAAAATTCAGAAATACCTGTGGAGGAGAGGACAGCTGCTGCATGGACTTCAAAGGTTCAAGTAGTAGGGCAGTACTAACCAAGAAGTGTTAGATGATTGGTGGTAGGAACAAAGGGAAGTGTTACACAAAGGAAATGAGCTTGAACGGACTGTTATAGAAAAGGAAGGGAAACTAAATGAAGATGAAATAGGAGATACAATATTACTAGAAGAATCTGACAGAGTACTGAGAGTTCTAAATCAGAACAAGACATGACATACCCCCAGAGTTATTTATGACGAAATTGTTCCACTTGGTTTACAAGAAATTGAGAGGGACGAAATATCCTCAATATTCAGAAAAAATGTTGTAATTCTAATTCCAAAGAAAGCCGTTGCAGATAGTGGTGAATGTTTCTGAACCGTCAGTTTAATAAATCATGGTTGCAAAATACTAATATTAATTATTTAAAAATGAATGGGAAACAAGTATAAGCCGATCTCAGTTTGGTCTCTGGAGAAATGTAGAAAGGCTCAGGTAGATTGTTATGGAGGGCTGTATCATTAAAGCCAAAAACCACAACAATAACAACTTTGTTTTAGCAGGAGGCATTTGTTTTCATGCTTACGAAGTGGAGGTTAACAGTTGGTTACTTTCTGAGAGAAGGAATTTCTGCTGCTGTTAAAGTTCACTTAGTGCAGCAGTGCTCAGAAATTTCACAAGAAGTTTATGTCAATATTTTGGCTTTGGCATGTGATAGATCGGCGATCGACTGAAGTACATTTCAGGTGTCGGGAGTTTCATTTTCTAGATTAATTAAAATGTTGGTACGCTCACCCTTCAGCGGAAAATCTTATTGACGCAGCTCGTATGTTCAGAGTAATGAAGAAACTATTTGCTGAAGATCATTTTCTTATTGACGGTAGTGTTACTGCTACAGCGAAATGGAGTGGAATTGCCTGAAATGGTTAGTAGACTTACAGAGGGAGGATAACTTACATGCTAAAAATAAACTGAGAAAACAATATATTCAGAGCATGAATAAAAGAGGTGACTTTAGAAGCAGAAACACTGAGAAATTCCGCTGCCAATGCAATATTGTTTTACAAAGAGGCTGACGTTAAGGGCTTTGAGGGTTGTGAGTGTACTGCAAATTTTATAATAAAACAAACATTGGCCTACGTCTTGGTTTATTATGAAAGGGAACAAAGCTTTCCATTATGCGAAGTAACAGAAATGAATAGTGAACAATATTGAAAAATGCAATGTTTACCTTGAAAATATTTTGCTTTGGACATACATTTGTTCATCAATCTACAACAAGGATTGCTGTTGCACCTTACAAACTTCGAATCTACACTCCTGGAAATGGAAAAAAGAACACATTGACACCGGTGTGTCAGACCCACCATACTTGCTCCGGACACTGCGAGAGGGCTGTACAAGCAATGATCACACGCACGGCACAGCGGACACACCAGGAACCGCGGTGTTGCCCGTCGAATGGCGCTAGCTGCGCAGCATTTGTGCACCACCGCCGTCAGTGTCAGCCAGTTTGCCGTGGCATACGGAGCTCCATCGCAGTCTTTAACACTGGTAGCATGCCGCGACAGCGTGGACGTGAACCGTATGTGCAGTTGACGGACTTTGAGCGAGGGCGTATAGTGGGCATGCGGGAGGCCGGGTGGACGTACCGCCGAATTGCTCAACACGTGGGGCGTGAGGTCTCCACAGTACATCAATGTTGTCGCCAGTGGTCGGCGGAAGGTGCACGTGCCCGTCGACCTGGGACCGGACCGCAGCGACGCACGGATGCACGCCAAGACCGTAGGATCCTACGCAGTGCCGTAGGGGACCGCACCGCCACTTCCCAGCAAATTAGGGACACTGTTGCTCCTGGGGTATCGGCGAGGACCATTCGCAACCGTCTCCATGAAGCTGGGCTACGGTCCCGCACACCGTTAGGCCGTCTTCCGCTCACGTCCCAACATCGTGCAGCCCGCCTCCAGTGGTGTCGCGACAGGCGTGAATGGAGGGACGAATGGAGACGTGTCGTCTTCAGCGATGAGAGTCGCTTCTGCCTTGGTGCCAATGATGGTCGTATGCGTGTTTGGCGCCGTGCAGGTGAGCGCCACAATCAGGACTGCATACGACCGAGGCACACAGGGCCAACACCCGGCATCATGGTGTGGGGAGCGATCTCCTACACTGGCCGTACACCACTGGTGATCGTCGAGGGGACACTGAATAGTGCACGGTACATCCAAACCGTCATCGAACCCATCGTTCTACCATTCCTAGACCGGCAAGGGAACTTGCTGTTCCAACAGGACAATGCACGTCCGCATGTATCCCGTGCCACCCAACGTGCTCTAGAAGGTGTAAGTCAACTACCCTGGCCAGCAAGATCTCCGGATCTGTCCCCCATTGAGCATGTTTGGGACTGGATGAAGCGTCGTCTCACGCGGTCTGCACGTCCAGTACGAACGCTGGTCCAACTGAGGCGCCAGGTGGAAATGGCATGGCAAGCCGTTCCACAGGACTACATCCAGCATCTCTACGGTCGTCTCCATGGGAGAATAGCAGCCTGCATTGCTGCGAAAGGTGGATATACACTGTACTAGTGCCGACATTGTGCATGCTCTGTTACCTGTGTCTATGTGCCTGTGGTTCGGTCAGTGTGATCATGTGATGTATCTGACCCCAGGAATGTGTCAATAAAGTTTCCCCTTCCTGGGACAATGAATTCACGGTGTTCTTATTTCACTTTCCAGGAGTGTAGTTTGTAACCTTCTCCAGACTTATGAGACTTTGTTGTGATTGAGAATATCGTTATACATGGCCAGTACTAATGATTAAGCTTACAAAAGTTTCTGTAGACATTGTTTGTTCCATTGGAGTTGCTGGATCATCTTTAATGATTTATTAGTTTTGGAAAACTGTTTGAAACTTAACATTCAGTGCTGTAATTGCTTCTTTGATTCAGCTTGGAAGCTGGTTCACTACCAGTTTCGCTGCTTTCACAATACATGGTACAGCAGTTTATACATTTCAGTAAGTGATTAGCAATTCATTAAATTAATTCTATTTGCAAAGGCTGGGAAACGTATTCCTCTTTTGCTTTTATTTCAGATAAAACACTGAGCCTTGACGTCAGTTTTTGGGCCTTCTGATGCTGTTTGATGACGTTTAGCTGTTGGGTGAGCTTGCAGTCAATTGGACAGACATGCACTGCAAGAAGATTCCTCCAGTGGTATCCAGACGCAGCTGCTTATTATTACAAAAACGCAAATAAAGGAATATGTTTTATTTAATAAAGAGATGTATCAGTTCTTGTTGAGACTTGTCCTAGCTGTATAGCCACAAAATAATTGATTTTAAATTTTGCAATACCTGGTTTGCACTGTAATCTCTGAACAATAAATCAATGTGAAGCCATTAATGAAGAAAAGTGCTTACAGTGTTGGAGTGTTCTCTTGAGAAAGTAGATGACATAGGAAGCATTTATTCATATTGTGCTATCTTGGATAATTACAAGACAAGTGATTAATTTAAATTCAGGAAGATGAGATGCCTATATCTACAATAAGTAAAGTGAAAGATAAACAATTTCTGTGAATATCATATATCGCTACGAACGTCTCTTACAGTCAATTAATTGTTACTGGTGCTAATGGAGATCTAATGATGTTCAAAACTGGAAATATATAAGACTTAGTAAGAGTAACAGTAGTTTAAAGTGAACAAACGATTTTAATTACATTACAACAGTTAAGTCGGTGCATCTGAAGACAGGGAGTAACGCTAAATTGCGAAAGAACTTTGTCGAGGAATCTTTGCGCTACTAACACATATAATGATAACTGATAGTTTTGGACATCATTAAAGTGAAAAGCGATTTTTGTCTCCATAGTTCATTTGCAGTAGCGACAAAAAACTCTCCTAAGTTGTAAATAAAATCTCTGGATGTCAGCATGGTATAGTCCCTAGTCGAGCAGCTAATTATTCAGTTAGGTACATGTTCCACAGATCATTTTAAAGATTTTTTATGCAAATGATGTGGAACGACTAAGTTTACAGGACACATACAGTATACATGATTAGTGTGAACGTTCATGAACACATTTTTTTTAGTTCTAATCATGCAACTACGCTTAAAAACAATGATTTCTTATTGAATACTAGTTTTAAGTAAAAATTCGTCAACGGAATTTTAAGGTGTTGTTTAGGAGGAATTATTTTATGTTAGATTTAAAACCTGCTTTGCACTATGTCAGACATTTTATGTTATTAGGCAAGGATCAAATGTTTTTGTTGGTGCATGCCGAACTTCTTTCTGAACCACTCGCAGCTTTAATAACGTGTAATAAAGGTCATATTTCTATTTATTGTTGCAGCACCCTCTCTTAAACATGCTTTCAAGACTACAAGTAAGCCTACTGACAAAAATAGACGACGTCAATGGCAAAGAAACGGTGCACGATTTGGAACGTGGAATGTAAGGAGTCTGTACAAGGCAGGAGCTGCAATCGGTGTGGTCAAAGAAATTCAGAGGTACAAACTAGATCTAGTTGCACTGCAAGAAATCCGGTGGGACGATGCTGGCAGCATTGATGTTGAAAACTGTATTATTCTGTATGAAGCCTGTGAAAGAGGTCATCTGTTAGGCACTGGTTTCTGCGTCAGTAAGACTTTGGCCACTAATGTTTCAGAATTCGTTTCAGTCAACCAAAGAATATCTGTTCTAACACTGGACGTAAAGCATAAGGCGACTTTTGTGAACTGTCATGCTCCCACGGAGGAGAACGAAAGTAAAGTGAAAGACGAGTTCTATGCACAGCTAGAGGCAGTGATGGACGCCGTACCAAATGGACACCTGAAGATCCTCCTTGGTGATATGAATGCCAAGTTTAGGAAAGAACAAATATTCCAAGACACAACAGGAAGCCACAGTTTACACAACCTAAGCAATGACAATGGGGTTAGGTTCATCAGCTTCGCTACATCACTAGGGTTGTTCATCTCCAGCACAAACTTCCAGCGGAAAAACATACATAAAGGAACCTGGGTGTCACCAGATGGGAGAACTGTAAATCAAGTAGACCATGTTGCCATTGATCTCAGAGCGAAGAGACGGGTGTTAGACGTTAAGACAGTGCGGGATGCCGAAGGTGGGAGTGATCATTTCCTGGTCAGAGGACTTTTAAACATACAGTGTAAAGGAAGAACGGAGCCTAAGTTGAAAAGTGTGGAAAGGTACCATGTGGAGAAACTAAAAGATGAGGCAACGAAGACCGGATACCAGTTGCAACTTAGTAACCGCTTTCACTCAGTGAAATGAACGCGAATCAGGACCTTGAACTAATGTGGGGAAACATCCAGAGCTCAGTCAGGGATACAGCAAAGGAAACACTCATGGGAAATCCAGTGGGCAAGAAGATCTGGTTTGGAAAGGAATGTGCAGATGACGTGGAAAGGAGAAAGGAAGCCAGAAGCAAGTGGCTGAAGGGGACAAATCTGGCACAGTGCAAAGCACAATTTGAGGGGGTCCGAAAGGCTACACAAGCAATTCTGAGAAGAGCAAAGAGGAAATACATAAGGGATATCATCACTGAAGCAGAAACAGACATCAGAGGACAAAAGACTAGGGAAATAGTTCTGAAGGTGAAGTACCTCTGCAAAGGTCACCAGGCCAAGCAGAAATTTGTCAAAGATTCCCATGATAAGATCCTGGCGAACGATAGGGACATAGCTGGGAGATGGAAAGAGTACTTTTGACAGCTGCTAAATTGTGATGAACCAGAACTGCAGTTTGATTTCCAGTACCCATTTACAGCTGATGCAGACTATCCCCCACCTACCCTGGATGACATAAAAACCAGAATCAGACACCTTAAACAGAATAAGAGCCCAGGTGAAGATGGAATACTGACTGAAATGATCCTGGCAGGAGGAGAGAAACTTGCAGCAAAAATACACCGACTGATACAGGCGATATGGACCAAAGAAGAACTACCAGGAGAATGCGAAACACCTCTGATCTGTTATTGGTCCGCCGCTCGTGGTCTCGCTTCCCGAGCACGGGGTCCCGGGTTCGATTCCCGGCGGGGTCAGGGATTTTCACCTGCCTCGAGATGACTGGGTGTTTGTGTTGTCCTCATCATTTCATCATCATCCAGGAAAGTGGCGAAATTGGACTGAGAAAACGTTGGGAAATTGTACGGGCGCAGATAACCGCGCTGTTGAGCGCCCCACAAACCAAACATCATCATCATCACCTCTGATTTGTCCAATACCTAAGAAGGGCGACAAATTGAAATGTGACAACTATCGAGGAATCGCCCTGCTTAACGTTTGCTATAAGATCCTGTCCAATTGCCTCATACATAGAATTCAGCCAGTGGCAGAATCGGTGATTGGGGAGTACCAGGGAGGTTTCCGGCCAGGACGGTCAACAGTAGATCACATCTTCAGTCTCCGGCAGCTCACTAAGAAACTGGGTGAATATGGTAAAGATTTGCATATTTTATTCGTTGATTTTAAGAAGGCCTATGATTGTATTCATCGCAAGAGCCTGCTCAGCTGTTTAAGGGAGTTTGGAATAGCAGAGGTGGAGATGGGAAATCGCGTAACTGAGGAGTTTGAAATTGTGACAGAACTCAGGCATGGAGATGGGTTGTCCCCTATCCTGTTCAACTTTGCCCTCGAGAAGATCGTACGCGAGACCTTCCAAGAGAACGAAGGGATTGATCAAAGGAAAGAGACTGGCATACTTAGCCTATGCAGACGACATCTGTTTACTCTCTAGGTCGGAAGAGGAGTTGGAGGAAATGACCAAAGCACTAAAGGAGGCTGCCAGCAAATTTGGGCTAAACGTAAACGAAGCCAAGACAGAGTACCTCGTTATGACGCGTGGTCATTGTCAGACTGATGATCATCTACAATCACTGCAGATTGGGGACCAGTCCTACAAGAGAGTGCAAGAATTCAAATACCTAGGGGCACTTTTCACTGAGAACTCGTCGTGTAAGCAGAGGTCAATGCCAGAATACAAGCAGGAAACCGATCTTACCACAGCCTAGAACAACTGCTTCGCTCCAGATATCTCTCCAGACAGTTCAAGATTCGACTGTACAAAACCCTGATCCAGCCTGTTGTTCTATATGGCTGTTAGACATGGAGTATCCGGAAACAGGACTTCCATAAGCTTCTTGTTTTTGAGAGAAAAGTGCTTCGGAAGATCTTCGGTCCGGTTCTGGATGCAGATACAGGGGAATGGAGGATCAGATACAACCAAGAGCTTGAGGAAGTATACCAGCAGCCCAACATAGCATGAACTGTCAAAGCCAAACGAATGCAGTGGGCAGGCCATGTGGCCCGGATAGAGGATCGCAGATGGCCTCGGAAGCTCCTGGATTTCACACTTACAGGAAAGAGACCGCCAGCCGGCCGGTGTGGCCGAGCGGTTCTAGGCGCGTCAGTCTGGAACCCCGTGACCGCTACGGTCGCAGGTTCGAATCCTGCCTCGGGCATGGATGTGTATGATGTCCTTAGGTTAGTTAGGTTTAAGTAGTTCTATGTTCTAGGGGACTAATGACCTCAGATATTAAGTCCCATAGTGCTCAGAGCCATTTTTTAGACCACCAGGGAGACCCAAGAAGCGTTGAAGGGATGGACTCCATGAAGATTTAAAACAAGTGTCAATAGATGCGAACGGATGGCGGATAGCAGCAATGGACAGAATACAGTGGAGGAGGAAACTTGTAGATGCGTGCGGTCCACTGGGCCTGATCACGTAGTAGTAGTAGTAGCAGCAGTAGTAGTAGTAGTAGTTGTAGCTATGAAATACACTGTTCTTCTCAAATTGTGGTGGACTATTTATGACGAATTACGTCAGCGAATACGTATATTGTGATGGCACACTTAAAACACCTAGCTACTGAAGAGGTACATACTTGAAGTCCATGGGTGAACACCACATATTCATCTTACCACTCGCTTTCCTGTAATCAATACTTCGTTTCTAAGAAATGAGTTATCCCATAAAATTATTCCATAAGATATCATTGAGTGCAAATATGTCAAATGCACTGATGCACCAAAAAACTGATATAGGCATACGTACTCATATACAGAGATACGTAAACAGGTGGAATAATTGTGAAACGTCCCCTTAGAAAAATTATACAAGACTATGCTTAAACTGACACACAATATTTTTAGCGCAACGCAATCTGACTTTAAAAAATCCCTACAAAAGAATGGTCCTGACTAACATTAACCTATACCTTTCACAAATCACTTACCTCACCAAAAATCTTCGTTACTCGAACTACTGCAATACAGCGAGCGCCACTACTGACAGCTAAATAAAAGATTCAAACTACTGAAGGCACTAACTACTGATAGGCCTAGTTAGCAAATGAAAGATTTTAATAGAGAACAAACAAAGTATTTACCTTAATAATCATAATATATATAGCATTTCATGCCATCCAGTCTTACAAATTTCAAATCCGCGCCGTTTTTCTCCCCACATCCACCACTGCTGGCGGCTCACCTCCAACTGCGCAACACTACGCGTTGTTCACATCCAGCTGCCCAACACTACAATGGCAGACAACAATGCAAACTAGCCACAGACTGCACACAGCACAGCCAGTGATTTTCATAAAGAGCACTACATAACATTGCCAATAAGAAAAGATAATCAGCCTACTTACATAGCCCCCATGCTCCCCACAAAAAATTTTACAAACTGTTTTGGGTACTGGCCAATACAGATTTGAAACAAATTTTTCATAATTACAGTGAGAAAAATATCAAATGCACCCATTTATTAATACAATGTTGGTCAAAAGCTAAAATTTTCTCACAGTCCATAAAGACAGTCCTGATCATTCATCACAGTAAAACTGCCGTTTCTTTTCACAAAGTCTTAGCAGTAAAAGACAATGCACACGGAAGTAGTGGATTTCCATGCAGTCTTGAAGAAGTAGTGTTGTCCTTCCAACGGAAAGGCAGTGCTGACTCTTGACATGCTGACAGGTAATGGGCCACAACAGAGCAAACCCACAGCAGAATCATTCGACGTTTTGAAGAATATTGGTAGGTAGGTCATCACAGAGCAGACCCACTTCCTGATTTTGTTTGAATTTCTTAATTTGTTCATACTCTTCCTTGTAGAGATGGCCAGCAGCCATCTGTTGTGACTGTGCGGGTGCACAATCACCATTGAAGAGACGTAAATGTTCAGGTAATTTGATTAAGCAGATGCGGATGAGTTCTGAGGGGCTGCATGGGTTTGACAGGTACTGATTCTTGTGCAACATGTCTTCAAAATATTTCACAAGACTGGAAAATTCAGATTGTTCGAAATGTTTCATCATTATGATGCTATGTTTTACTTGGTCTTGTGTAGCTTGAGACCAATATGCTGAGAGGAAGGCATGATAAAAATCTCCTTCACTGTGACAATCGTGAATGACCGATCGCATTCTTACAGCTGGTTAATTCTCCAAGTAGCCACACATAAATTCTAACCTGTGCTCCAATGACCAGTTGGGAGGAAAACAATGAGAGAATTGATGGAGCCACGCTTGTGGATGAATGTAGTTGGCAGAATTCTTAAACGTTTTGAATTTACGTGTAGTAATGAACAGCTTATACTCAAAATCATCGTGTCGGCGAGTAGCATATCGGTCATTGTTACGTCGTGTCTGCGGTTCCATCTCAAAATTCGGTGCACCTTGCCAATTTCCTTCATAATTTCCGCAATACCCTGTGTTATTATTTTGTGGCTTTTCCGTATTTCTAAGTACCTCTTCCCGTGTTGGAGCGCGAGTGTCCTCTGAAATATGAAATTTTTGTATTACTTGTGCCAACTGATCTTGTACTTCCCGGATTTCTCTTTTGTATTGCGTATTAATTTGATTCTGATTTTGTTTGAATTTCTTAATTTGTTCATACTCTTCTGTGTCAGTGATGGCTACAGGTCTTGTGTCATTTAGATCATCATCTACCTTTGCAGATAAGTTAGTGAACTGATCCGAAAGTTCGGCTACTTTCTCCGATAGTATACTTATTTCCTCAGTGTGTTTTTCTGAACAAAGTTTGAGAGTGTCCATTTGTGTTGAAATCGTATTTACTGTGTCCTTTAAGTTTTCTTGAGTTTTTACAAGTTGCGTAACCGAATCGGTAGATGCAACTGAGTCAATTTTAGCTAGCAAGTGTCGTGATTTTCATGAACAATAGTTTGCAGTTCTTTTATGGCTGCTTCGTGATTCTGTAATGCATTTTGACGACGCGAAAATATAGGTTGGAAATGCTCACAAATTTGTGTTTTTACGTCATTACAGACTTTTTGACATTTCGATTCAATGTTATGTAACTCAGTAGTTAAATCTTCACGTGTTTGTTCAAGCGTGGTGTCTAACTTTTGAAGATTTTGTTCCATTGTGTCTAACTGTTGCTGTGTTTGTCTCTGGTGTTGTTCCATTGTGTCTAACTTTTGAAGATTTTGTTCCATTATGTCTAACTTTTTAAGATTTTGTTCCACTGTGTGTAACTTTTTAAGATTTTGTTCCACTGTATCTAACTTTTTAAGATTTTGTTCCACTGTGTCTAACGTTTGAAGATTTTGTTCCATTGTGTCTAACTGTTGCTGTGTTTGTCTCTGGTGTTGTTCCATTGTGTCTAACTTTTGAAGATTTTGTTCCATTGTGTGTAACGTTTGAAGCCTTTGTCCCATTTGTTGCATTAACTGTAATAACAATGCACCGGTGTCTGAAACATGTTCCTCAGTGCTTTTCGGCAGTGAATTTTCACTGGCAACATTCACATTTTGACAAGCAGAAAATGTGTCTTGACTTATTTGAGAAAATGGTGAGGACGCAAAACCTGAATCTACAGTATTTGCAAGATTGTGTCCTGTCATTTCGGGTTCCTGAGGCGAGCTGTTGCCGACCAATCGATCGATAATGCTTCCCCGTTCACTACCTGTTTCACTGTCTACACCATTATTTACCGCCCGCTCCATTTCCCTATGCACAATTACCAAATTACTACTTCGAATGTCTGTTAATTCATTACACAATGGTGCTGGTAAGCTACGCTCGTCGTCACTATTATTTCTCAGTTTACTTTGGAGCCTAGTGTTACGTTTTTCACACGCCATTATTGTCACAATATTTCACACGAGAACACAGAAAAGCACAAGTTGAAGAGCAAAAATAAGAGAACACATTAACATGTTGTTGTTGTTGTGGTCTTCAGTCCTGAGACTGGTTTGATGCAGCTCTCCATGCTACTCTATCCTGTGCAAGCTTCTTCATCTCCTAGTATCTACTGCAACCTACATCCTTCAGAATCTGCTTAGTGTATTCATCTCTTGGTCTCCCCCTACGATTTTTACCCTCCACGCTGCCCTCCAATACTAAATTGGTGATCCCTTGATGCCTCAGATCATGTCCTACCAACCGATCCCTTCTTCTGGTCAAGTTGTGCCACAAACGTCTCTTCTCCCCAATCCTATTCAATACTTCCTCATTAGTTATGTGATCTACCCATCTAATCTTCAGCATTCTTCTGTAGCACCACATTTCGAAAGCTTCTATTCTCTTCTTGTCCAAACAATTTACCGTCCATGTTTCACTTCCATACATGGCTACACTCCGTACAAATACTTTCAGAAATGACTTCCTGACACTTAAATCTATACTCCATGTTAACAAATTTCTCTTCTTCAGAAACGCGTTCCTTGCCATTGCCAGTCTACATTTTATATCCTCTCTACTTCGACCATCATCAGTTATTTTGCTCCCCAAATAGCAAAACTCCTTTACTACTTTAAGTGTCTCATTTCCTAATCTAATTCCCTCAGCATCTCCCGACTTAATTCGACTACATTCCATTATCCTCGTTTTGCTTTTGTTGATGTTCATCTTATATCCTCCCTTCAAGATACCATCCATTCCGTTCAACTGCTCTTCCAAGTCCTTTGCTGTCTCTGACAGAATTACAATGTCATCGGCGAACCTCAAAGTTTTTATTTCTTCTCCATGGATTTTACTACCTACTCCGAATTTTTCTTTTGTTTCCTTTACTGCTTGCTCAATATACAGATTGAATAACATCGGGGAGAGGCTACAACACTGTCTCACTCCCTTCCCAACCGCTGCTTCCCTTTCATGTCCCTCGACTCTTATAACTGCCATCTGCTTTCTGTACAAATTGTAAATAGCCTTTCGCTCCCTGTATTTTACCCCTGCCACCTTTAGTATTTGGAAGAGAGTATTCCAGTCAACATTGTCAAAAGCTTTCTCTGAGTCTACAAATGCTAGAAACGTAGGTTTGCCTTTCCTTAATCTTTCTTCTAAGATAAGTCGTAAGGTCAGTATTGCCTCACGTGTTCCAGTATTTCTACGAAATCCAAATTGATCTTCCCCGAGGTCGGCTTCTACTAGTCTTTCCATTCGTCTATAAAGAATTCGTGTTAGTATTTTGCAGCTGTGGCTTATTAAACTGATTGTTCGGTAATTTTCACATCTGTCAACACCTGCTTTCTTTGGGATTGGAATTATTATATTCTTCTTGAAGTCTGAGGGTATTTCACCTGTTTCATACATCTTGCTCACCAGATGGTAGAGTTTTTTCAGGACTGGCTCTCCCAAGGCCGTCAGTAGTTCCAATGGAATGTCGTCTACTCCGGGGGCCTTGTTTCGACTCAGGTCTTTCAGTGCTCTGTCAAACTCTTCACGCAGTATCGTATCTCCCATTTCATCTTCATCTACATCCTCTTCCATTTCTATAATATTGTCCTCAAGTACATTGCCCTTGTATAGACCCTCTATATACTCCTTCCACCTTTCTGCTTTCCCTTCTTTGCTTAGAACTAGGTTTCCATCTGAGCTCTTGATGTTCATACAAGTGGTTCTCTTACCTCCAAAGGTCTCTTTAATTTTCCTGTAGGCAGTATCTATCTTACCCCTAGTGAGATAAGCCTCTACATCCTTACATTTGTCTTCTAGCCATCCCTGCTTAGCCATTTGGCACTTCCAGTCAATCTCATTTTTGAGACGTTTGTATTCATTTTTGCCTGCTTCATTTACTGCATTTTTATATTTTCTCCTTTCATCAATTAAATTCAATATTTCTTCTGTTACCCAAGGATTTCTACTAGCCCTCGTTTTTTTACCTACTTGATCCTCTGCTGCCTTCACTACTTCATCCTTCAAAGCTACCCATTCCTCTTCTACTGTATTTCTTTCCCCCATTCCTGTCAATTGTTCCCTTATGCTCTCCCTGAAACTCTGTACAACCTCTGGTTCTTTCAGTTTATCCAGGTCCCATCTCCTTAAATTCCCACCTTTTTGCAGTTTCTTCAGTTTTAATCTACATGTCATAACCAATAGATTGTGCTCAGAGTCCACATCTGCCCCTGGAAATGTCTTACAATTTAAAACCTGGTTCCTAAATCTCTGTCTTACCATTATATAATCTATCTGATACCTTTTAGTATCTCCAGGGTTCTTCCATGTATACAACCTTCTATCATGATTCTTAAACCAAGTGTTAGCTATGATTAAGTTGTGCTCTGCGCAAAATTCTACCAGGCAGCTTCCTCTTTCATTTCTTACCCCCAATCCATATTCACCTACTACGTTTCCGTCTCTCCCTTTTCCTACACTCGAATTCCAGTCACCCATGACTATTAAATTTTCGTCTCCTTTTACTATCTGTATAATTTCTTTTATTTCATCATACATTTCTTCAATTTCTTCGTCATCTGCAGAGCTAGTTGGCATATAAACTTGTACTACTGTAGTAGGTGTGGGCTTCGTATCTATCTTGGCCACAATAATGCGTTCACTATGCTGTTTGTAGTAGCTTACCCGCATTCCTATTTTCCTATTCATTATTAAACCTACTCCTGCATTACCCCTATTTGACTTTGTGTTTATAACCTTGTAGTCACCTGACCAGAAGTCTTGTTCCTCCTGCCACCGAACTTCACTAATTCCCACTATATCTAACTTTAACCTATCCATTTCCCTTTTTAAATTTTCTAACCTACCTGCCCGATTAAGGGATCTGACATTCCACGCTCCGATCCATAGAACGCCAGTTTTCTTTCTCCTGATAACGACATCCTCTTGAGTAGTCCCCGCCCAGAGATCCGAATGGGGGACTATTTTACCTCCGGAATATTTTACCCATGAGGACGCCATCATCATTTAATCATACAGTAAAGCTGCATGCCCTCGGGAAAAATTACGGCCGTAGTTTCCCCTTGCTTTCAGCCGTGCGCAGTACCAGCACAGCAAGGCCGTTTTGGTTATTGTTACAAGGCCAGATCAGTCAATCATCCACATTGTTGCCCTTGCAACTACTGAAAAGGCTGCTGCCCCTCCTCAGGAACCACACGTTTGTCTGGCCTCTCAACAGATACCCCTCCGTTGTGGTTGTACCTACGGTACGGCCATCTGTATCGCTGAGGCACGCAAGCCTCCCCACCAACGGCAAGGTCCATGGTTCATGATTCATTAACATAGCACTGAAAATAATATGTAGTCAATTGCAAGCACAGCTGCGAAATACTTGGTGCAAATCTACATGCATGCCACAACTGTTTTACTGTACAACAATGAAAGACTGCAACTACAAAGGAGATTCTCTCTACAATTACGCGCTAGCAATAAACAATAGCTACACTAATTACACAAACTACAAGAAAAAAATCAGAAGATTCCAGTGAGGTATCCTCGGCTAAGGGTTGACATATGAAACGTCCCCTTAGAAAAATTATACAAGACTATGCTTAAACTGACACACAATATTTTTAGCGCAACGCAATCTGACTTTAAAAAATCCCTACAAAAGAATGGCCCTGACTAACATTAACCTATACCTTTCACAAATCACTTACCTCACCAAAAATCTTCGTTACTCGAACTACTGCAATACAGCGAGCGCCACTACTGCCAGCTAAATAAAAGATTCAAACTACTGAAGGCACTAACTACTGATAGACCTAGTAAGCAAATGAAAGATTTTAATAGAGAACAAACAATGTATTTACCTTAATAATCATAATATATATAGCAGTTCATGCCATCCAGTCTTACAAATTTCAAATCCGCGCCATTTCTCTCCCCACATCCACCACTGCTGGCGGCTCACCTCCAACTGCGCAACGCTACGCGCTGTTCACGTCCAACTGCCCAACACTACAATGGCAGACAGCAATGCAAACTAGCCACAGACTGCACACAGCACAGCCAGTGATTTTCATAAAGAGCACTACGTAACGTTGCCAGTAAGAAAAGATAATCAGCCTACTTACAATTGGCTCTGCTGTTGGTAACGCCTATGCAAGACAACAAGTGTCTGGTGCGGTTGTTAGATCGACTAGTCCCGCCACAGTGGCAGTTTATCAAGATTTAAGTGAGTCCGAAAGTTGTGTTGTAGTAGGCGCACGAGTGATGGGACACAGCATCTCTGAGCTAGGGATGACGTGGGGATTTTCCCGTACCTCCATTTCACGAGCGTACCACGAATATCAGGAATCCAGTAAAACATCGAATCTCCGACATCACTGCGGCTGGAAAAGGATCCTGCAAGAACGGGGCCAACGGCGACTGAAGTGAATTGTTCAACGTGACAGAAGTGCGACTCTTCCACAAATTGCTGCAGATTTCAATGCTGGGACATCAACAAGTGTCAGCGTGCGAATGGTTGAATGGAACATCATCGATATGGACTTTCGGAGCCTAAGGCTCACTCGTGTACCCTAGATGACTGCATGACACAAAGCTTTACGTCTCGCCTGGGTCCTTCAACACTGACGTTGGACTGTTGATGACAGGAAACATCTTGCCTGGTCAGACCAGTCTCGTTTCAAATTGTATCGAGCGGAGGCACGTATACGGGTATGGCGAAAAACTCATTAATCCATGGACTCTGCATGTTTGCAGGGGATTGTTCAAGCTGGCTCTGTAATGGTGTGGGGCGTGTGCAGTTGGAGTGATATTGGACCCCTGATAGTCTAAATACGACACTGACACCTGACAGATACGTAAACATCCTATCTGATCGCCTGCATCCATTCATGTCCATTGCGCATTCCGACGGACTTGGTCAATTCGAGCAGGAAAATGCAACACTCCACACGTGCAGAATTGCTACAGAGGGACCGCAGGAGCACTCTTCTGAGTTTAAACACTTCCGATGGCAACCAAACTCCCCAGGTGTCAGTTCCCTCCAGCACTACTTGAAACGTTATTCGAGTCCATGGCACGTCATGTTGCGGCACTTCTTTGTGCTCGCGGGTGTTCGACACGATATTAGGAAGATGTACCAGTTTCATTGGCTCTTGAGTGTATATTAGGAGATTGATTCGTTTGTTTCCAAGATTAGCAATTACATTACAGTGGCTGAACTCAATTGTTTGAGAAGCTCAGTAATATGCTTCTTCCAGCTGAAGTTTTCATCAGTATATTATGCAAAACGTTTGGGTCATTCTACCCTGATTACTGACTCTTACTCATGTTGTTAATGAATGACCCCAGTGTGGCTGAGATTGCCAGCGCAAGCCTGTGTGCTTGTGCTCGAGCTGGAGGTAAGCCAGTTCGAATCCTGCTCATGGAACAAGTTTTCACTGTCAGTATTTGCCCTGTGGGAGGAAAGGTGGTGGTGTGAAGTTCCTGATCACCAGACTTGGCGCCAATGTCCTGGTGTAAATACCAAAATTCTCCACAGTGTCTCACGAAGAGAGACACTGTTGATGGAGACTCGTCCGTCAGATGGGTGAGCTCAGTGGCCCACTTGGCGATATTCGAGAGAAGTAGGCTATGTGCTGGAGCAGGATTTCGCCCTCTCCCTTTTCCATCATCCCCAGGACGAACGTGACACCGTGGGCTTTCAAAAAAATTAATGGTGGCTCTCAACTACGTACCCTCAAGACTCAGAGTTGAAATATTATAAGTTTTGGCTGGTTTCGTTGTCTAGGGGTTGGGATACGTAGTTGCCGCATTACATGCCAAATACTGCTGAGTCTACAGTATACAATATAAATACCCTCATGAATCGAATGGTCGAAGGTTCCTATCACTTGGCAATTCCGAATTTTGAATGTAACATAGAAATTTATAAATGAAAGAATGCAGTTAAATAAAATCTGCAGGTACCATTTTAACGACTTTAAATGATGAGTGCGATAGTAGAAGTACTTTTAAGAATGCCATTTATTACTGTAAAACACTTATTGGTGTCGATGGACCAGCAATTAAATAAAATATATGTTCAATAATAGGGAAACAATAGATTCCTACTTCACGTAATTAGTTATGAGCAACAACATTGCTCGCGAGATATTCACTTTTAAACGCACCTTACCTCTTCACTGCAGAAGCCACAGAAATCTCACAAGTGCACAAGTCGAAACTACGAAATATTTGTATCTCCCGCTGTGGTGTCACCGCCAGACACCACACTTGCTAGGTGGTAGCCTTTAAATCGGCCGCAGTCCGTTAGTATACGTCGGACCCGTGTGTCGCCACTATCAGTGCTTGCAGACCGAGTGCCGCCACATGACGGGTCTAGAGAGACTTCCTAGCACTCGCCCCAGTTGTACAACCGACTTTGCTAGCGATGGTTCACTGACAAAATACGCTCTCATTTGCTGAGACGATAGTTAGCATAGCCTTCAGCTACGTCAGTTGCTACGACCTAGCAAGGCGCCATTACTAGTTACTATAGAGATTATGAATAATGCACCGTCAAGAGCGACGCTCATCATTAATGGATCAAAGTTAAATATTCCACCAGCTACGTCCGTTTTTCTAAAGTCTAATTTCCTTGACCTGTTCCAGACCTCACACCAGCCTGCGTGAGCTAAAACGCGTGCCTTTCGGCTTCCTCTAACAACACGAGGCTGGCTCTCCTGCCAACCCACAACATTGGCGACGAGGCAACACCGCGTTCGTAACTATAGTGCCCTGATTTACTTGTGTAATGGCTTCGCCACCATCTCCAGATGTACTGTCCGAATTTTATCGCTTACAGAATCAGCAGACGCAGGCCTTACTGGATGCCCTTGGACAGCTCTTCCAGGGTCAACGTGCAATGCAAAACGATGCGGCAGCCGCCGCTCCACCGCTGACACAGCCACGACACGCAGTTGCACCTACTTTTCGTCCTTTTGATACTGCACTGGAAAGCTGGACGGAGTGGTCACGCCAATTTGGATTCCATCTCGCCGCCTACAGAATTCAAAGTAACGAGCGGCGGCCTTTTTTATTATCTTTCGTCAGGGTGCACACGTACCATGTGATAGTCATATTATTTCCCTGATGCGACGTAGCAACTCTGTTCTACGACGAAATTTTGTCTGCATTAGATACATATTTCAAAGAATCAGTCAGTGTAGTTGCCAAACAGTATACCTTCTTTTGTACAAAACGTATGGCAGGTCAGACTAATCGGGAGTGGGTTGCAACCTTGCAAGGCCTTACTAGGGATTGTGCTTTTGAGTGTCAATGTGGACTCCCTTATTCTGATACTATGGTACGTGATGCAATTGCACAGAACGTTTCTGATGTTCGTATACAGGAACAGATTTTGAAACTAGTCAATACCTCCCTTCAACAAGTGATGGACATATTGGATCGGCAGGACACACTTGACTTTGCTCAGGAATCATTTGAAACTTCGCCACCCGTGTGTCAGGTTAAACGGCCCGCCGGGCGAGCTGCATGGAACAGTACACAGTCCTCGCGCCCAGCCGCGCCGCTGCAGACAGGCTCCCAGCCACGTGTACCGCGCCGGCAAGCAAATGCAGTGCTAAAATCATGCCCGCAGTGTGCTACTAGCCATTCGCGTGAGAATTGCCTGTCACGCAAAGCTATTTGCTTTTACTGTAATAAAAAAGGACATGTTCAAAGTGTTTGCCAGAAAAAGCTCAGATCGGAAACTCAAAACCATTCCAGGCCCTTTGCTTCACGCCGGAATCGGAATCGAACCAAGGATACTCAGGCTCGCGAAACTTCGCCCATGGAAATTCATGTAGTTCATTCCACTCCACCCAGTGCCACTCTCTCTTACAGTGACTGTGTTCGTCCCACAAATAGTGTGCATCAACATCGCAGGAACTCCCGTCAAGTCGCAAGTGATTTTGTACCAGTTGCACGAGACAGTCGCTCTTGTCATCGGCAGGACAATAAACTTTTTGTGGACTTGGACATTAATGGCAAAGTGATACCATTCCAGATCGATACCGGGGCTGCCATTTCACTGATCAATCAAGACACTTACAAACTGCTGGGCACACCTCTGTTGTGTGCCGCAAATGTTAAGTTAAGTACCTATTCAGGTCAAACGATCCCTGTGTTAGGACAGTGCAGCCTTCTTGCAACATACAAGGGACAAACAAAACTTGGGTCATTTTACGTCCTTCGTTCTTCGTCTGCAGTGAACTTGTTTGGTTTCGATTTATTTCAGTTGTTTAACTTGTCTATAGTAAATCAGGTCCTATCAGTGAACCAGACTGTGCCTTCAGACAGTGTTTCTCGTCTATGTGAAGAATTTGCAGACATTTTTGCACTGGGCCTCGGTTGCACTATGTAGCACTATAAAGCACATTTGGAACTGAAAGTCAACGCGCAACCGAAATTTTTCAGAGCGCGCAACGTTCCCCACGCATTGCGTGATTAGGTCGCAAAAACATTACACGATTTGGAATCACAAGGTGTAATTGAACGTGTGCAGGCTTCTCTCTGGGCATCACCCTTTGTAATTTTGCCAAAACCTTCGGGAAAATTGGACTATGTGTGGACTTCAAGGCAACAGTGAATCCACAACTAGTGACTGCAACTTTTCCTTTACCCCGCCCGGCAGATCTTTTTGACAAACTGTGCCCGGGTAAATATTTTTCGAAGTTGGACCTAGCAGATGCGTACTTGCAAATACCGGTGGACGAAGAATCCCAGCGCGTTTTGGTGGTTAACACACATCTTTGTTTGTATCGATTCAAACGACTGCAATTCGGGTGTGCATCCGCCCCTGCATTGTTTCAGCAATATCTACAAACTGTTTGTGCGTCGGTCCCTACTGCAGCAAACTATCTGGACGATATTGCGATCCCCGGAAAGACGGAAGAAGAACATTTAGCCAATCTCAGAACATTATTTCAGGTCTTGCGACAAAATGGTCTTCGCTTGCGGAAGGACAAATGTGTGTTTTTTGCTCGTGACTTACCCTATCTGGGACATGTCCTTAATGCCCAAGGCGTACATCCCAGTCCAGAGCACCTCCGTGCTATACTAGACTTGCCTTTGCCGCAGAATTTGAAGCAGCTACAGAGTGTGCTGGGAAAAATAAATTACTATAACAAATATGTTCCCCACGCCTCTTCCATTTCAGCTCCGCTTCATCGCTTACGCCGTAAAGGTGTTCCGTTCGTCTGGACGACGGAATGCGAATGCGCCTTTCGCCAGTTGAAATCGGCGTTGCTCTCCAATACTTGCCTTACGCCATTCGATCCCCGGAAGCCTCTTTTGTTGATGGTGGGTGCATCAGATTTCGGGATCGGTGCTGTGCTTGCGCACAAAGATGGATCGCGCGATCGCCCTATTGCCTTTGCGTCCAAATTGCTCTCGTCTGCACAAAGAAATTATTCGCAGATCGAGAAAGAAGCATTGGCTCTCGTATTTGGTGTTACAAAGTTTCATGATTTCTTGTATGGTCGTCACTTTACCATCCTCACAGACCACAAACCTTTGACATTGCTTTTTCTTCCGACCAAGGCTGTACCTCGATGTACAGCGCAGAAATTCATTCGCTGGTCTATTTTCCTGTCGCAGTACCGCTATGATATCTTGTATCTGTCCACTGCTAAGCACGGAAACGCCGAGGCGTTGTCCCGTTTGCCAGTTGCTGAGGATAGAGCATTCGATTCCTCCGAACTTGCTTGCATGTTCATTGATTCGGAAACCGATGACGTGGTCGAATCGTTTCCGATTGATTTTCGTCGTGTACCTACAGCCACAGCTGCCGACCCTGTCCTTGCTACCGTTCTGCGTTTTGTTGCTACGCAGTGGCCCTTGTCAAAGTCACGGATCGGGGATCCGTTGGTTCGCCGATTTTTTGCTCACAAGGAGAGACCTTTTGTACGACTTGGTGTTTTGCTGTTGCGTTCTGATAATTATCAGTCCAGGGTCGTGGTCCCACGTTCGTTACAGTCCTCTTCTTACAGATTCTCCACCAAGGACATTGGGGTATAGTGAGAACGAAACAACTTGCTCGTCAACACTGTACTTGGTTCGGTATCGATGCCGCGATTACGAATATGTGCTCTTCTTGCATGGTGTGTGCCGAACAACAAGCAGCACCACCGCGGAAATTCTTTGCATGGCCGAAAGCCACTTCCCCTTGGCAACGCTTACACATCTATTTTGCTGGTCCATTCTGGAATGCTCGATGGTTGGATGTGGTAGATTCATTCAGTAATTTTCCTTTTGTTGTCCGGATGTCTTCCACGATGTCATGTGCCACCATCCAAGCGTTATCCGCTATCTTTTGCATTGAAGGTCTTCCACAGACTATTGTTTCCGACAATGGCCCACAATTCGTGTCCACAGAATTTCAGTCATTCTGCAAGGCCAATGGTATTCAACATCTGACTTCCGCGCCGTTTTCGCCATAGTCAAACGGTGTCGCTGAAGGATTGGTCAGGACTTTCAAGTCACAGATGTTGAAGTTGAAAGAGTTGCATTCTCGGGAGGACGCGTTATTGCTCTTTTTGTCGTCGTATCGCTCTCAGCCACGAGATGGTCGCTCGCCGGCTGAGTTGCTCCACGGTCGCCCTCATCGAACCTTGATGTCTTTGCTACATCCGCCGCATCAGGTTCCTGTGCAGCGGCAGACACCTGCTTTTGCCCCAGGCGACGTTGTCTACTACTGCAACTATCGAGGTTCACGGCGTTGGCTCGAAGGGCGCATTCTTCGCTGCCTCGGCCGCGCTATGTATCTGGTTTTGGGGCCTCTGGTGAGGTGCGTCGGCATCTCAATCAGCTGCGCCTCTATCGTCGCATGGGATCTGCCGCTCGCCGTCTGCATTCAGCGACGGTGCCGTCCGGTCAGCGCCCTGTGGACCCATCTACTGGCTTGCCTCAGCCCCAGGTGTTACCGGCGCTGCCTTCCATTTTGCCCCATGGCGACGCGCTGCCGCCGCCGCCTGTTCTCCCGCCGGCGACGCCCGCAGTGGATGCGTCGCTGCAATCGCCGGGCGCCTCCCTGGGTCACGCGCCGCCGATCGCTTCCCGTGACCAGTTGTCAGCCGACATGGAACTCTTGCCCGCTCCGCACCATATGTCGTCTTCGCCCGTCGGGTGCCCCGGCCCGATGGAGGTCGACCCTTCGGCCCCTCCTGTCTCTCTACGGGCGCATACACCGCATGTTGGCGTGCACCCTGGAGCAGGTTCTCAGGCGTTTCCTAGCTCCCCGCGGTCCGAATGGCAGGGTGCGGGTGGCACAGCCTCGCCTGTTGTTAGGCTCCCCACCTCGTCGCATACGTCAACACGGGGTCCTCCCCACGGCGGGCGGAAGCCTTATGCCACAACCGTGCGCCGATTTGCGGGGGAGGAATGTGGTGTCACCGCCAGACACCACACTCGCTAGGTGGTAGCCTTTAAATCGGCCGCGGTCCGTTAGTATACGTCGGACCCGCGTGTCGCCACTATCAGTGATTGCAGACCGAGCGCCGCCACACAGCAGGTCTAGAGAGACTTCCTAGTACTCGCCCCAGTTGTACAACCGACTTTGCTAGCGATGGTTCACTGACAAAATACGCTCTCATTTGCCGAGACGATAGTTAGCATAGCGTTCAGCTACGTCAATTGCTACGACCTAGGAAGGCGCCATTACCAGTTACTATTGAGATTATGAATAATGTACCGTCAAGAGCGACGCTCATCATTAATGGATTAAAGTTAAGTATTCCACCAGCTACGTCCGTTTTTCTAAAGTCTAGTTTCCTTGACCTGTTCCAGACCTCACGCCAGCCTGCGTGAGCTAAAACGCGTGCCTTTCGGCTTCCTCTAATAACACGGGGTTGGCTCTCCTGCCAACCCACAATACCCGCGACCACGCGCAAACTCCTCAACACTCCTCCGTGTCCCATGCGACCCGATGCTCCCCCCCCCCCCACTTCCATAGTCTCTCCATTGACTTCGGTAGTCGCCTACCATAGTAACGAGCGCTGTGACTAGCGAGAGCACTCCCGCCATCTCTCCAAGCCAAAGCACACTCACAAACATATTGAAACACATACGAAATACTGGATTTACATTTAAATAACTTGAAATTAAATAAACATTCCTATGGCTGGACCATAAACATGCTCCAACACACATTATTAAATACATAAACAAATTAAATAAATATATACCAAAGGAATAGAAACAAAAGTAGGCCATTAGCCTAATGTCTCTGGGCTTTCAAAAACACAATAAATATTTGACCAATTTCTTCATGAATAGTATATATCTGATACAAACAAAGACATAGACGAATAAATATATTTATAAGCATGCTGCTACCGTTTTTTTCGTATAACTGTGGAGTACTTATAGCCTGACGCCGCGATCAATAGTAATTGGCCACTTTGACCTCCAATAACTCATGTACTATTGAAGTTACATGTCTGTAATTCATACCAATTTAGGTTTACACAAATAGTTTCTAAAGACACGTCGATGGACAAAATTGGATAAACCGTTTACATTTTGTAAATTCGTTGCTGGGTGTTACTTGTATAATTTACATTCAGATACTAAACTTTAAACTAATAAAGATACTGAATATCTGATTACACCATCAGAATCATTGTACAAATAATGGTACATGTTTCTTTTTGAGGTATCATGATTCCTCTGGCTACTATTAATTTCTATGTGAACTGTGAAATGTCTGCCATTATCGTTTTACAAGGTCCGCCATCTGTGGCACTCCGGGTATGCAAATCTCCATCGACACAAAGCACATTCCTTGAAACAGCGTCAACATGGAATTCCCAGCCATACAGTCGGCCTGGACCACGCTCTGGGGCTGCCCCTCTTGCTCCTGCTAATGTTCGGCACCACGCGGTTGCTGACGAGCCCCGGTCTGCCGAGCGGCCCGTGCGACCACGCCAACTCCGAACGTAAAATATTTTCAAGGCGCCACAACTCTTCCGTTACCTCACAACACCCACTACAGTCCCCTACACTTAACAGTTACACATACGCACACGGATCTCATACTTTGCGATGGAAAGGTTCCTGTGGGCGTGAAGGATAGGGAAAACCTTTCCGATTAGGTGGATGAACCTTTCCTTTGGGATATCCTGACCATTTGTACCATACGACTTTACATTATTTTTTTTCTTGGTCAATTATTGATATGATTCTGTGTGTTGTATGGAACTGAATACAGTGTGTTCTTACAAAATTGAGGAAGAGTCCATTTCCAACTATTCTTTGAAAATATCGTTTATCATCTCTTCTCTTGCTTTCTCTCTCATGGACTGCAAAAGGTACCAATTCTGTTTGTTGAATGTTAAATGGGAGGTCATCACAAATGTAAGGAATAGGAGTGGGTCCAAAATTGAACACTGTGTGACCCTTTTTGTGATTTCTCCCCAGTCACTAAAATTTTCTACCCTTCTGACATGGTCTGAATTATCAAGCGAAACATTTTTCATACTGTTTGTTAAATGTGATTTAAGCCAGCTATGCTTAAAGCCGTCAGTTTCCATAAAACTTATGTTTTTCTAAGAGAATGACATGATCAAAACACTCAAATGCCTTGGAAAGACCATAAAAAATACCATCTGCCAATATTTTATTACTTAAGTGTTGTATTATTTTTTGAGTGAATACACAAATAGCGTTCTCAGTCGAGTAACCTTCCTGCAATCCAAACTGTGATACGCTAAGTAAATTTTTTCCACTTAAGTGTGAGGCTATTCTTGAGTACATTAATTCTTCGAACATTAAAAAAAAAAAAGGCCAGTAAGGAAAATGGATGATAATTGCTTAAGTCCATATTGTCACCTTCCTTATGGAGAGGTTTAACAACGGCACATTTTAACCGGTCTGTAAAAATTATCTGCGTCAGTGATGCATTACATTGTAAGGAGTGTGTCAGAACTTTCCATTACATAAAACAGTATATACAACTTATAAACACTTCCTTCAGGCACGAAAATTTGAAATATTTCGTAATGATAGTCAAGAAATACACGCAAGGGCCTGGCTTGATCAATTCCATTGTTCTTTACTCCCTGAATGGCCGATTCCAAACAAGTTGGAATTCACGTGCTCTTATTTGGAATATGAGGCGGCTTCTAGAATGTGTTGAATAGCGCAATAATGCCGATCATTGGCAAAATTTCAGCATGTCCTTTTGACGGCTTACTGGTATGTCACAACGCAGTCACACGTAAAAACCAGCATATTAAACCAGAACCCGTTCGAAAGATCGGAATTTACCACCCCAACAGTGTACTTTGAGGACATGGTGCGTAGAAACCAGTATTTGGACAATCAGCACTGTCAAGCAGAGCTTGTCGGTATCTGCCCACTTAGATAAAACACGTCATTGAAGCTAGTAGATGCACAGAGAATACTGACGAGTTCACAGATCTTTTGCAAGGCAAATGCAAGCTTCTATGAACCAGTACGATAATTCTGGCCACTCAAATGACCATTATAATTAGGAAAATAATGCATATCAACATAACTATTCGCAACGCTTTGCAAAGAACACACAGTTTACGCAGAACAATCAGACTAAGCAAGGTTTTAGCAATAGCCCTAACGACTGCAACAGTCACCACCAACAAAACCATCAACAGACACATTATAATCAAGGTATCGTGTCCAATCAGTGGCAACTCTGGTAATTTCCGAAGAAACAAACGCAATGGAAATTACCAGAATGGACACTTTAATGATAAGAAAAATTTGAGAAACAAAGGTAATAGAAAAATTATTATTATAACAGTGACAGTTTCCAGGGAAACAATGCTCCCCAGAACATGCATGATAATAATGCAAATCAGTATAGTTTTGACAATGGTGATAACCATCCACCAGATAGCTACACCACTCAATGTGATTTGCCATGTAATACTCAGGGCAACGCAAATCAAGTTTTGGGCAATTTCTGCCCAGGGTAATAATCATAATAATTCTGCTCCCATTTTTCACAGAAGACAACCGCAAATGTCAGCAACAGATTGGCAATCCAAAGAAGACGTAAAGCAGCAAAATCAGCGTGAATTTTTTGAAATAAGGTCACCAGATCCTGGAAACAATTCCTCTGAAAGAGCACTGTTACTAGCACAACCAGTTGCAAAAACACATGGAACTTTACGTACTCACAAGAGTACAGGCTTACATCATATTTCACATACAAAGCCACTCATTGAATAAGCTGTGTATTTTCAAGTGTATTCTTCTATGTATATTTTCTGTATTACGTGTTAGTTTTAAGATATATTTTCTTCATTATGTGAACAACAAGTGTCCACTCAAGCTAAGAAACTACGACGCCACAATAAGCTTTCGACAGACAGGGAGGCGAGAGTGAAGCATTTTATTCTTTTCCATTAGCTTGACGCAGCTGGCCACAAGGTAGGTCAAGGCCAAAGGCATTAGCGGGCGAGTTCGTCGCCCAGCTTAGGACGCTGTTACCAGTCGTGTGAAGTTAGCACCCCTTTTTCGAGAAATATACATTTTTTTCACAGTTCTTGTTAGATGTAGCATAGTTCTAGAGTTCTTTGCACAAAATATCAATAGTTCTGCAAAATGTAACGAAGAAAACAACAATACTCGAAAAAAATTTCGTATCGAAAACATTCTTTGGCAATTTCCGCAAAATGTAAATAAGTACAACAGTTCTGAGCACAGTTCTGAACAGAGCTCCAAGATTTCTTTCGAAAATCCAAGTAACATTTTTTTGTGCAGCTAATAGTTTACGAGATAATTGCAATTTAAGGAGAAAATCTTTTCACTTACTGTGAAGTTGGCACCCTTTTTTTCAGGAATATATACTTTTTTCAGAGTTCTTGATAGATATGCCATAGTTCTAGAGTTCTTTGTACAAAATTTCAATAGTTCTGCAGAATTTGGCGAGGAAAACAATATACGAAAAAATTTTCGTATCGAAAACATTCTTCGTCAATTTTCGCAAATTGTAAATAAGTACAACAGTTCTGAGCACAGTTCTGAACAGAACTCCAAGAGTTCTATTGAAAACCCAAGTAACATTTTTTTGTGCAGCTAATAGCTTACGAGATAATTGCAATTTAAGGAGAAAATCTTTTCACTTACTGTGAAGTTTGCACCCTTTTTTTCAGAAATGTATACTTTTTCAGTGTTCTTGATAGATATGCCATAGTTCTAGAGTTCTTTGTACAAAATTTCAATAGTTCTGCAGAATTTGGCGAGGAAAACAATATTCGAAAAAATTTTCGTATCGAAGACATTCTTCGTCAATTTTCGCAAATTGTAAATAAGTACAACAGTTCTGACCACAGTTATGAGCAGAACTCCAAGAGTTCTATCGAAAACCCAAGTAACATTTTTTTGTGCAGCTAATAGTTTACGAGATAATTACAATTTAAGGAGAAAATCTTTTCACTTACTGTGAAGTTGGCACCCTTTTTTTCACTGTTCTTGACAGGTATGCCATAGTTCTAGAGTTCTTTGTAAAAACTTTCAATACTTCTGCAGAATTTAGCGAAGAAAACAACAATATTCGAAAAAATTTTCGTATCGAAAACATTTTTTGTCAATTTTCGCAAAAATCAAACTTGTACAACAGTTCTGAGGACAGTTCTGAACAGAACCCCAAGAGCACTATCGAAAATCCTAATAACATTTTTCTATGGCTATAATAGTTTGTGATAAATTGATTTAATGTGGGACACACTTTCTCTACGGAAAAAATAAATATATTCGTACAACAGTTCTGATGACAGTTCTGGACACCACGTGAAGAGTTCTATCGAAATTCCTAGTAGAATTTTTTGTGCAGGTGATAGTTTAAGAGGTAATTGCAACTTAATTAAGAACCCCATAAGCGCTCCTACTGTGAAGCTGGCGCCCTTTTTTTCAGATATATATGTTTTTCAGAGTTCTTGATAGATAAGTCATAGTTATAGAGTTCTCTGTACAAAATTTCAATAGTTCTGCAGAATTTAGCGAAGAAAACAACATTGTATAACATAGCTGATTCAGGAACCCTTTCCTTCTGATACAATTATTACTGTTGCCACAATAAATCACTTGTGCATAGATTCCAACTGTACTGATCAATACAAAAATATAACCATTGACCAGCGGCGGATATTTCTTGCAGCGTTGTACAAAGCATTCGGCTTTTCCGCTGTGAAAATACCACACTTAACGCTATTGTAAAATTTACGGTGGATGGCTTCCGTTTATCTACAGTGTCAGCATATATCGAATTATCTTCATGCAAACGTGATGCCTGGATCACTCACTTCCCCTTTTTAGGTACGGAGGAAACTAGAGTTCAGTCTTGTGGAAGCCAAAAAAGGAAATGTGGGCAGCCCTTCTTTTACTGATAGCAAACTCTTGATAAATCTCCACGCTTGTTTTTCTTCATCATGCCAACAAAAGAAAAATTCTCCCTTCATAGCTCTATTATCATTTCAGTACTAGTAAACCAGTTGTCCGCTTTCACATTTCGACCTGACTGATATATAGGTTTACACAGTCACAGAACAACATCAAAATGTTTATTGCTCAGTTGGTAAATCCTTCTGGTTGCAACACAGCGTACATTTCCAAATTGTACAGGTAAAATACTTAAGAATCCACACTTAAAAATACATACTCGTTTGTTTTGATTGATACATATTGGCGAAAACTGTACCTTCCACAGAATCGTTCCAGCTTCTTGTCTACTGTAACATTTTCTCCAAGGGTTTGTGGTAGTTGCGTACAAACACAGAAAATATTTCCCGAATAGCTGTTAGCTTGTCTAATTGTCTCCTTCCATCACGAATAGCGCGACTGTAAGATCTAAGGCTCTCCAGAATAAATTTGAAACGTTTTATGTTCATTTGCGAGGTGTAATTTTTCAATGCTATCACCATCAGTTCCACACAGATCTTCCAGGCTTTATCTGTTACTTTTGTTAACAACAATTAAAAACAAGAGACTGATGAAGGCTTTCAATTCAATATCATCTATTGATTTTACCCCTCTCTCACGCTGAAATGAGGCTTTGATGCTCTCAAAATTCTGATTGGAATACAAAACTACAATAGACAAATATCGTTATCTATGAGGTAATTACAGCATCACAAATGCTGCTTTGGCTGCACCTATTGGTACAGGTAAATTTCGAATAATATTATGCTCTTCGAACAATATGCTTTGGATTTCTTCAACATTATCTAGTACTTCCCACTTAAAATAATAAAATTCCTATAAAATAACGCAACCAGACGCAGTGTATTAATCTGATATTTGACGTTCAGACAGCGGACACTGACGATTAAACAGTTCAAACAGAATTTAAGTGCAGTTTACATTCTGGATTAGCTTTGTACTACTTACTACGTTGATAAAAAAATAAATTAATCGCTGAAATGAAATACGAAAGGGCACAGTGGATAAAAACGAACAATCGGCTCATATCTCATCAAGAGACCATTAGCGTCGATACTGAATCATACAACAATGAAAGGCATATATGACGTGTATATTTTTAGAATCAGGAAGAACCAAATGAATTTTATTACGTAAAACAGTAATTGTTTTGAGCTCTCATGACATCCAGGACCCACTAACAGCTAAAAATGTGCCCAGGACCCTCACGGATGAAAGTTATGTGGCAACATCAACAGACGCTAGGATACATAAAAACATGTGCTGTGTGTAACGAATAAATTTGAAATTGCTGTCGTTAATATTGTTGCAAACATTTGTTCTAGTTAGAAAGGAAGTGTGGAAGTTTGATGAGTTACACTACAGCGAGAGTTAAAAGTCTTTACAATGTATAGAAATGTAAGTATATTTACTGAATATATTGTACAAACGAACTAAGTAGTATGTTTAAATCCTAATTCAATACATGACTGATAGAGGTGTTATTATGTTGAGGGGATACAGTATTAAAGTTAATAAGAAGTTCGAAATTTGTAAATAAGAACCTCGTTTATTTGGTCCTCAGTAATCCGGATTTCCGGTTTATCCGGATTCATATTTTGTGTCCCTTGGTATTTTTCTCTTTTTTTCTAATAACACGAAGATGTGTAGTCGGTGAGGCACATAGGCTGCTTATCACTAGGCCGGTAATTTAGTCTAGTACTGAGTGATAAGGAACTCGGAGTGTGTGAATGTCATTGTTTCTCAAGTATTGTACATTAATATAACGGTGTATTGATGCCCATCAAGTAAGTTGCATAGTAACCACGCCAACAGCACTCCACCATAGCTCATTGTACCTCTGGTGCGATTCTCGACAGGTATGACACCATCTGGTTAGTGGCGCGTGTGAATGTATCTGCTCTCTCAGCCATCTGTTTGTTTCTCTCCTTGAATCATCTAAGCGTGCACATCCCACGCATCCACCTACAGTTACTACAGTCAGTCTTAAGAAGGTGTACTGGCATTTGTATAGTGCTGAACATTTAGACTTTCTGTAATTAGTAGAATATACATCCGAGTTTTCGATTTTCTTCCCGGGTTCGATTCCCGGCGGGGTCAGGGATTTTCTCTGCCTCGTGATGGCTGGGTGTTGTGTGCTGTCCTTAGGTTAGTTAGGTTTAAGTAGTTCTAAGTTCTAGAGGACTTATGACCACAGCAGTTGAGTCCCATAGTGCTCAGAGCCATTTTTTTTCGATTTTCGGTTTTCCAAAATAAAAGTGAGAATTTACGATCGTCCTCATAGCTGTACTTCCAGCAGTACTTCATCTCCTACGTTCCCAATTTCGTAGAAGTTGTCCTACGAAAATTGCAGAAGAAGCACTCCTGGACGAAAGGATATTGTGACGATATTCCTTCGTCATAGCCTGGGGTTAGAGACCCGGTCCAGCACACAGTTTTTATCTGCCAGTAAGTTTCACATCGGCGCACACCCACTGCAGAGTGAACGCACAATATATTTCATAATCTACTGGCACCATAAAAATGTTATGAGGGTTTTTAAAAGAACTCTTTCGGTGCTACCCAGAACTATCAGCAAAAGGGTTGTGCAAATTTATTATAATGTAGACCAAGTGGGTCTCTCGAAAATGCTATTATCTCATTAACTGTTATCCCCAAAAAAATGTTATTAGAGTTGTCGGTAGAACTCTTAGGGTCGTATTAAGAAATGCCATCAGACATTTTGTACGAATTTATTACTTTTACATGACAAAAGTGAGTCCCACATTAATTATCTCATATGTCATCGTCACAAATAATGTTATTATAGTTTTTGGTAGAACTCTGTGGGTGATATATAGAACTGTCATCAGAACTATTCTACGAATTTTGCTATAGTAGAGAAAGTGAGTATCAGATTAAAACAATTATTGTATAAATTATTATCGCCACAAAAATGTTCTATCATTTTCAATGCAACTCTTCCAGTGCTATCCAGAACTGCCAACAGAACTGTTATACAAATTTATTTTTTCCAAACTGACAAATAATTTTTTACCATACCAAAATTTTGCCGAGTTATTGTTTTCTTCTCGAAATTCTGCAGAACTATTCGTGTTTTGAGCAGGAAAATCTAGAACTATTGCATATATATCAAGAACTATGAAAAAATGTATATTTATCGTAAAAGGGGTTCAAACTTCACGGAAATGCTCATAAGCATTCCTTAATAAAGGCAGTTACTACGTAAACAATTACCTGCACAGAATATGTTACTAGTATTTTCGATAGAACTCTTACAATGCTATCCAGAGCTGGCATCAGAACATACGAACAGACATAATTTTTTTTTGAGTAAGTGTGCCCCACAATTAACCAATTACCATACAAACTATTATAACCACAAAAAATTTTATTATGATTATCGATAGAAGTCTTGAGGTGTTAACCAGAACTGTTCATCAAAACTGTTGAACGAATTTACTTTTTCTGTGGAGAAAGTGGGTCTAACATCAAAGCAGTTACCATATAAACTATCATCGCCACAAAAAGATATTATTAGGATTTTCGATGAAATTTTTTTCGAGTATTGTTGTTTTCTTCGCTAAATTCTGCAGAACTATTCAAATTTTGTACAAAGAACTCTAGAACTATGCCATATCTATCAAGAACTCTGAAAAAAGTATACATTTCTGAAAAAAAGGGTGCCAACTTCACAGTAAGTGAAAAGATTTTCTCATTAAACCGCAATTATCTCGTAAAATATTAGCTGCAGTAAAAAATGTTACTTGGAATTTCCAAAGAACTCTTGGAGCTCTGTTCAGAACTGTGCTCAGAACTCTTGTACTAATTTACATTTTGCGGAAATTGACAAAGAATGTTTTCGATACGAAAATTTTTTCGAGTATTGTTGTTTTCGTCGCTAAATTCTGCAGAACTATTGAAATTTTGTACAAAGAACTCTAGAACTATGCTACATCTATCAAGAACTGTGAAAAAAATGTATATTTCTTGAAAAAGGGGTGCTAACTTCACACAACTGCTGTTACCAGTTCGCCTTTTTTTGTGTGGAGCCCCAACAGACAGCACGTAAAACTTCGTCACAGCCCTTGCTGAAGCGTTCCTTTTAAGAGCGAAACAGGTTTACTACATTGTGAAAAGAAGTGTTCGCTGTTGTCTGCACGGCAAATATTTCCTCTCTCCTTCCACCTTTAAATAATAAACGATACTCATTATCGTTAGCGTCGTAAAAGAATCCTGCGCTTACTAAGTGTTGAAATTATTATTCTCGCAGATCACGACGAGAAATGTTACGTATAGAAATTTCCACTTGCTAAAGCATAATGTTAGTTTTCAGAACACTGCAGAAGTTGATGCATAATACCACTTATCAATTGTATGAGCTGCCAGTAGGAACAGATTCGGAAAGCACAATAAACACAACAAGATGACAGCACTCCCAGAAAAGGATTAGTGTTAAGTAATACAAGAGGATTAAAAGGAATTCCTCCATTTTAAAGTAAGTAAAGAAAGGTAAGATGCCTAGAGAGTCCATTGTAGACACCTCCAGTGTTAAATATTTCGTAGGAAGGTCTGTGAAAGACACTTACGTTATTAATAAATCGTCACTGTTACGATTATTCTAGGTTAAGCAAACTTTTCAAAGGAGTCTCACAGAAACAGTTTAGGGCATAGCTCGAAAAAGAGGCGCAAATTCTACGTAACATTTATGGAGAAAGGTAAAACTAAACTCGTGGAACAAGGTAAGATTCAGCTTTGCCTCATATAGTTTCTCACTGTCACAAGTAAACACAGAAAAATACATCGCTGTAGAATTTATAATGCATGTGTGTACGTCACTAATGAAATATTTTCAGATAATAATAGAAATCAAGTAAGGAAGGAAAGGGCCAGAGATGGAAGCAAATCATAATAGAATGAAAGCAAGCGCACCATAAAGGATTAATTAAAAAAATTAAATATAAAAATATTTTTGGTACTAATAATCTCTTTCCAGGTATCAGAGGAAACTGAACTTGGCAGTCAATCCAGAAAGAAAGAAGTTTATTACTAGTTAGCTTGGACACAAACGAATTTCTTCCTTTAGAAAACAAAATGACGACAGTAAACATGCCAGCACCCACCGCAAAAATAGATCACGAATGTGAAAAGAATTTTATGTAACATTCATACTAGTGTTAGTATAAGAAATAATCAAATTTTTCTCTGTTGAAAAGCCAAGACAGAACATATGTTGAACAGTATTCCACAGTGAATACAACACCTAAAAAAGCTAACTATACCAATCCCCTTTACTACAGTCCGTATACTGTAGAAAGATGGATACAATTTATGTGTAGTATAGATCGCCGTGTGTTTTTTGGTAATTAGGGTGATGGTAGAATAGTACCTTGATTCCCCAACAAAAGTGCACTTCTGATCATACAAAGAATTGTTAAGATTTTTAATCAATATGCGCCAAATACTGCCTGTGCAGACCGATAACACTTTTAGCATTCTTGCATATAGCTGCCTCAAGCAGCATATATTGTCTGCAATATATAATATTTTTGTGTATGATGCTGCAATATGCAAAGCATTTCTTTGGCAATATAAATTTGTTTTGTGTTATTTTTGTGTATAACACTGTATAATGCAGCACACTTTGTTTGATGTTTATACGAGGCATGCCCACAAAGTAAGTTCCGTTTGGTTATATAAAACAAACTTGTACAGATACAGAAAAAATATTTATTGTACAAAACTCTACAGCTGTAAACTACTTTTCTACATAGCTTCCGAAATTTTGTAGGCACTTGTCATAGCGTGGCACAAGTTTTTGTATGCATTCTTCATAGAAGGTTGCCGCCTGTGTATTCAGCCATGTGGTAACATGTTCTTTCAGCTCGTCATCATCGTTGAAGTGCTGACCACCAAGGACAGATTTTAGGTGTAAGAACAAACTCGCTAGGAGCGAGGTCCGGGCTGTACGGAGGATCATCAAACGCGCCCCAGTAAAATTCCCGTAAGAGTTGTTTGGTCTCGTTCGCAGTGTGAGGTAGGACATTATCGTGAAAAAAACAACACTTTTTGACGGTAATCCTCGGTGCTTGTTCTGTATTGCTCGGTGCAATTTCTTAATGGTCTCACAGCAACCATGTACATTCATTGTTTGGCCTCGTGGTAAGAAATCAATCATCAAAATGCCTTTTCTGTCCCAAACAACAGTGTACATGACTTTTCGAGGTGTCAAGACTTGCTTAGGCTTAACCAGTTCATCAGTAACCACAGACAGGCGTCCACTTCGTTCGTCATCGTGCACTTGATCACGTTCTTCATTGAACAGTCTGACCCATCTTCTAACCATTGTATCACTCATAGCATTTTGACCGTAAACCTTGCAGATTTACTGATGAATTTCGTTTGGTTTAATTTTCTTTGAATTTAGAAAGAGAATCACAGATCTGATTTCACACGCGGCGGCATTTTCAATTACAGCTAACATTATAAAGAAGCACTACAAAGCACACGTCGGCAGCAGCGATCTGAAAATGGCGTACATGTCTTCTCCTTCAGTCAGAGTAACTGCCGCGCATGCTCCGAAATGCTATCCTAGCGCTGCTGTGGATATAAATAGAAACGGAGCTTACTTTGTGGACGGCCCTCGTATTATGAGGAAACACTAAATGTACAGAATTACTTAATAATTTATATGTTTATCTTAAATATTTTATATGTTTACCTTAATAAACTTTATGAACAGATATCTTAATTAGTAATCAAACAGATCTCATAATGGCATGCATTTGAGTTTTATTTACAATAATTTTAGATTCATGTTAATATATCGCGTCTCATGAAACAACTTACAAACTTTTATTCATATAAGTTGCATGTGTAGTTACTTACTTACTTATTTTCACTTATGTTTACAGGAATATGTAAAAAAAAATTGTGAAGTTGTTACGATAAGTATTTTCTGTTCGTAGAGTATCAAGTAACTGGGATGTGCCAGGGCACAAACAAATTACAAAATGCAGATGCACACGTGATGACTGCAGCAATGATGCCACTTTCAATGATGGCAGCAACCAAGGTGGTCTGTCTTAAAGATGAATGTCTGCAGTAGGTACCTGTTCTTGAGTGGCAATCAGCGACCAATGCTGAGCCTTTCCTTCGAGAGCCACAATCACACAGTGCTGTCTCAGTGAAAGGACACAGACAATACAAGCCACCGTGTCAAAAATACTGAACTTTGCCTTCGAAAGCTACAATTACACAGTGATGTCTCAGTGAAATTACACTGACAATACAAGCCGCTGTGTCAACAAAAATGCAGTTTCTCCAAGTAAGGGTGTCAGTGAGATAGACACTGTACACACCGCTCCATGATTCTGCTACATACTATGTTTCTACATTGAGGTGTTAGTGATATAGACACTACACACACCACTACACACAGATTATGACGTTTCTTCTCTTCTCATATTTCTACAAGTGTGCAAAGTGCGAAACAATACAAAACTCCCGGTGCAGTGAAAATTCCCTTTTTACAAATCAAGAACACTCTACATGTTTTTATTGTTATATATCTAAACTTTACAGTTTGAAATTTCTCATGTATTAAAATGTGCCTTATTACTTATTTCAAAAGGCTCACAAAATGGTCATAAGCTAAATGAGCCAGTAATGAACAATCAACATTAATAGAACTTCTACAGCTTTATGTATTTTGTTTAAATATTTGAATTAAGGATTTTTATCTCCTTTTGTCCTATTTGTACGTAAGTCCCTTTCAAATTCTTAAAGAAGAGAGAGGGAGAACATGGGAGCGCGATTCTAAGCATTGTTGTGAGATGAGGTCTGTCTGTGAGAGTGGAAGTAGTAGTGTCGCTCGAGAGTTAGGAGACAGGAGACGTGTCATGCTGCCCTCACGTCGGTGATGGCAGATCTTACCACACTCAAGGCTTGATTTCATTTGTATAGCTGGGAGAGATTTAGATGGCTTAACTACGCTTGAAGATGGAATTCAAGGTGAAATTCACAAGCATAGCGCAAAAGCAATTGCAGGGTTAGGCTCGTGATTGTTAGTCCAAGTTTTCAATAATCCGGTGTTTCGCTTGTCAGTGAAGGAAGCCTCCTTATCCTCCAAATAATAATTATTACTCTCCACACCTAAATAATATGCTGTGGTTACTAAATGTTAATGTAATTTTGAAACTGAAATAATTTGTTAATCTGGCACTCAGCCATTATTGATACCTATGTCATTGTCATTGTCTATTATTGGTCATGATGATTCTGAAGTTTTAAAAGACTTAAATGAAATCTTTTCTCAAAAGTTATTTAGTAATTAACAGGACCCAAGCAAACTTCTTTTTATTAAATTCATTCTTAGTAACAATAAGCTTTAGCCGTTGCTGTTGCATGCTGCTGCGTATTGCTGTAAACCACATGGAAAAAGGCAGTCACCTAAAGAGGTGAGTGCAAAACGTAGGGCCAAAACAAAGACAACAACACACCACAACATGTCATGTACCCTAGTCCAGTAAATTCCGTTACACAAGTCAGATTCTGTATCACTTGAAAATGCTTGTTCAAAAACGCAATCAGGTAGCTTAGGTATTCATTGTTACAGGTTCATTCGTTCCTGTAGGTTTTCATATTCAAATACGCAGTCAGATAGCTTATCCAAATGTTAGTTCTAAGTTTTTCATGTAACGATCTGTCGAGGGCTTAAATGACAGTGAAACTGACAAATTTTTGCATATACGTTACAACATATAAAACTAAGACCATTACAGAATTCTGTTTGAAATTCCATCAACACGACGTAAGCTTTTGTGTTTTAGAATTTTTATAATTATATTAGTATCAGTGACGGATGTTGGTATTACTTCTAGCAACTTAAAGTTTTGGGGAATAACACTTTTAACATATTCTCTTGTTTCTTGAACTGAACTATTTAATCCTATTCTTGCTGCTCCGTTTAGAAAGTGATTATTAAAAGTACTTGCAACGTGTTAATTATCAGTCACAACATTGACATTTAGTTTAATTGTACACTGACTGGCTGTCATTTCTCCTATTTGACAATATCCTACATAGTTTTTATCTTTTTATCTGTATGCTCATTTGTGTCAAAATGTGTATACTTCTCAACATCATGATGACTTTTCTTAAAATACTACAATATTTTTTTTATAATACTCAAGTAATGTTGGATCATGACTTTCTTTGGCTTTACATAAAAATCTTTTACATGTGATTTTAATTCCATTAGTTTTCGATGACTTGCTTGTTTATTTAAATGGATCTTCTGGATGATTTCTTAGGAGAGCAACAATCAAATATTGACACAAAAAATTACTACGGATAAAATTTAATTTGAAATTAGCATCTCTTTCTGTGCAGTATACAGCTCATCCAATACTACCCCTTTAAAATTACTCTTAAGGCATTGTATCTTGTTCTCATTAATAAGCCTCACTGCTTTGTATGAACCTTCCTTAGGGTTGTAAGGTACCAAAGTATTTATTTCCATTAATTGTGTATCTTGGCCAGATAGCCCTTTTACAACTGGGTTCCACATTACTAGTTTCAGACTGCGTCCTACTTTCTTTCTGCATACGAGTTGGAAAACTGACTACTGAAATTAGATCTTCTTCTCTGAGAGCGTAGCTGAATAGTGCATCTGGATTTCTCATAAATGGATGAAAGTTTTCTAGAGGGAATCTGAGGAGTGTTACGGTTATCAGAGAAGTATTCTGTAGTAACAACTCACAAGTACATGCTTCTAGGTTATGATCAACACGAAAAATCTTGCAATATTTTTGACTTTGTATCCAACTTTGACATATGATGCAACCCCTTTCTTTCCATTTTAACTCTACACGAAAATGATGCTAGTCTATAATCCCTGACATTTAACTTCTCCACCTCTATGATTACGTGCTGTTCAGGGAGGCACAGCAGTTCTATTACTTCAGAATTTTCCACATCTTCTAGGCATACAAGAAGCTCAATTATCTTGTTTTTCAACCCTTTAAAGTTTTGATGAAAGAAAATTTTGTTTTGCAGCTAACCGTTACATATATAGTCTTCTTCTGCTCTTATCAGTTTCGCTATCGTCTATCAGTAACCAGACTCTAAGTAAAAAAAAGTCCCTTTTACTCGAGTAATCACAAGGATTTTGTCTTGTGTGCTCGTGTCCCCCCTCCCCTTACACTTTCTGCAAGATACTCAGTTAACATTTTCATCTGCCTCATACTGAGGCGCAGGCCGTGTGTATACACATCTCCCAACTGCACCAACAGTCACGGCAAGGACAAGAGACTTAGTTTCAGCTGTTTGTTCACGTGGCTAACAGCCATGTTAACCCAGGGCTGCTTACATCGCTGCAAAACCACCACAAATCCCACATGAATGTGTAATGGTGCCGCTCCTCATTCGTGAAGAAACGAGATGTATTATACACGGATGGACAAATTTCGTTACATTACTTTCATGTGCATTGGGGTCGTATAGTTGCTTGTTATAAAAAGAAAGTAAAAAAAAAATACGAGTTTGTTTGTTTGGCCTTATCTTTGGTTGATTGCAAAGTATTTATTGCACTTTTAAGGGGTTTCAATTTTGAACCGGATGCATGTGTATTTATTGTTACTCTCCTACCTTTGTTACTGAAGCTGTAGCCTGGTTACAGCTAGTCATCCTTATCTGTTTCCTTGTGTTTTTTGGTGCTTGGTTTTGTTTTATTTAATTTACTGATATTTGTGATATTACTTATTGTTTACCAATAATCTTACTTTGGTTAAGGCGCTAATTATGTAGGTATTGGCGTACCATGAAACGCAACTACCTTCATTTGTCTTTTTCGGATTCATGTTTTTCCTGCGTCTAACTGAGGCGTTAATACCTTAATTAAAGCGAAAGTGCAGTTGCTACAGCAGCAACCTAGTATTCTTTAGTAACAGTTGTTTATCCTGTTTTCAACAGATTGTTCATTTGTCAGTTCTAAACTTTCCCTTACAAAATTCTCGTTCACGGTCATATTTCTGTGTAATCGTTTTGCCACCTCCTTCCACGCCCAAAGAGATATCACCTGTCAGTGGCTCATTTTTAGATCTGTGGAATGTCTATGTAGATCACAAATTTTTTCCCGTATTTCAGCAAAATGCACGATATAATTTTCCTTTAAATTGCAAAATACAGATTAAATGCAGAAGGCAGATAATTTCCTGAGATCGATAGTTGTATTGTACTGTATGTTAACTGGGGGCCTAGAAACGACAGAGAGGCTCCGTTTCCGCCGCAGCCGCAGTGGTCAGCAACCTCGGCCTCCGGTGGGACCCCCCACCCCCAGGTAACGTCTCACACCAGACGAGAGTAACCCCTATGTTTGCGTGGTAGAGTAATGGTGGTGTACGCGTACGTAGAGAAATTGTTTGCGCAACAATCGCCGTCATAGTGTAGCTGAGGCGGAATAAGGGGAACCAGCCCGCATTCGCCGCGGCAGATGGAAAACCGCCTAAAAACCATCCAGAGACTGGCCGGCTCACCGGACCTCGACGCATGTCCGCCGAGCGGATTCGTGCCGGGGACCAGGCGCTCCTTGCCGCCCGGAAAGCCGTGCGTTAGACCGCACGGCCAACCGGGCGGGCGACGGGTAGTTACCTACGCAACACAACTAAAGGATCACTTTTGAGAAACAAGGTAATTGTCTCCCATTTCGGGGCATAAGTCTTAAATGTGGCTCCAAGGTGCCTACGACCTTTCTATGCTATAATGCAAAAGCGTGGTGTCCTGCGACGTCACCTCTGACTTGGCGACGTTTCAAACAGCAAGGTGTCGCCACTTGCGAGAAAAAAAAGTCCAGAACTTCATGTGAGGTGTAAGGTGGGTTAATGATGTCACGTTGGCGCAAAAGTTCACCAGAGTTCTGCCAAACGCCACTGTGGACTTGTGACACGATGGGAAGCCTCCTCTTACTCACATATCACTCTTCCATTTTACGTCTCCGACATTGAGGTCAGGATTACGACGCCCACCTTATAAATCACGCGGTTTTCTTGTGGGTGGTCCCGGAAAACATTTCAGTCACACCGCCGCTCGGAATCGACACGAAAAGACTTCAGGAGGTGGCATAAAGTGCGTCAGTGAAACCGCCCATTCCATTGGGGCGTTAATTCCCACGCTTTTCGCGAACTAAAACGACAGTTAGCAGGTTGACGAGCAACAGGATGACATCCTTGACAACGTTCGACACTGCCGACAGCCGTCGGACTATTCAGCCCTTCTGGGAGAATATCATGGGACTGCAATGCCACTGAACGTGATCTGATCCCTTTGGAGTGGCCCTTTACAGAAACTTTGACACTCTTTCCCTTTAGCGGCGCTCCAAATCTGCTCTAGCGCCCGACGGCAGACATGCGGAATCTAAGGAGAGTGGGAGAGATTGCCTGCCCTCAGGTGGTAGAATAGCCTTATCAGAAACGTCATCTAGTTGCTCAGCTCACTGCAAACTGTCGTTTTCGACCGCGACATCTTTGGGAATCAACGCTACAAGGAGAGCGGTGGTTTCATTGACGCACTTCATGCCACCTCCTGAAGCCTTTACATGTCAATTCTGAGCAGAGGTGTGTTTGAAATGTTTTCCTGGACCATCCAAAAGAAAATTACTCATTTCAACGCTGGGCCTCACGGGTCTGACTTCCATTACGGAGGCGTAAAGATGGGGGTGAAATGTGGGGATGTGACGACCTTCCCATCGTGTGACACTTCTGCGGTGGTGTTGAGCAGAATTATGGTGACATTTGGTGCCAACATGGCATCATTAACCCTTTACACATTATATGAACTTCTCAGCTCTGGCCTCACTTTCTCGCATGTGCCGACACTGTGTTATTTGAAGCGTCGTCAAGTCCAAGGTAACGTCACATAGCGCACGCTTTTGCACCATTGCAAAGGCGGGTTATAGGCACCTCTGCGCCAAGTTTCAAATTTATGCATTCGAGTTTTCGAAAAAGTGTCTCTACAATTGTGTTGCTCAGGGTATAATTTGTAATATGAATGATTGTCCTGTATGTATAAGGCTTGTTGTGCTAAGTTTAAATTTCTCTATGTACTGAACCGCAAAATGAAAACGTTCAAGGCGAATCATTGAAGCAAAATTTGTATCTGTAGATCATTAAACTAATTTAGTAGATAAAAGTTTTAGTGGGTGTACAAGGTCTTGTTGATCTCGTAAACTTACTAACATCAGCTAGAAATATCGTTGCACATCTCACTGACTGGATGACATGGGTCGTATTATACCTGATGTATGTGTCGGAGTTTCCGTATTTGATCCGTGTAATAAAATTTTATTCAACCTGAAATGATTGTTAACGACGGGCTACATGCAATTTCACTTAACATAAATTTCCTTTAGGACGTTTTTCTCTGAGCTCTGTGTTCTTCTTTGAAAGTTGTGAGTTAAACATTTCGTTATTTTTATTTTTACATTTATATATTTATTTATCCATCTTTAAGTATCTGAATGCGAACTAGTTTCATCATGAGTAACTTAAGAACAACCTTTACAGAGGCAACTAGAATGTAAGAAAGATGTCATTTCATATTGTGTGGTACTAAATACGTTTTCGTAAAGTAAACACAAAAGTGCACTGATGATGTATTCTTTATTATACACTGAAAGACATGCGCTTATTTCGAACTCTTTTCATAATTTAATTCAGTTTTAATTTGGCGATGGCGTCACCCTGTTGCTTTTATTTTGCAGACACGTGAGGGAGGATGGGAGCAAGGTATCTGATTTCACTTTCTCTTAAATGCAGCAATCTCTCCCATGTGGCCAAAATAATTTCATTTTCCCGCCTTGACCGTTTAGTTTGAAAGCATGGATGAGTGGTCTGAATGCTCTATAGAAACCAAAGAAGTCCATTGCTTGTTCTTCCAAGTAACAGTACCATGCAAAAAGTTAGCTTTTCACGTAATTTTGGTGTCCAAAGGTGTCACCCCGGACCAACTGTAGCGAATCACATTCCGTGTCGTCTCGTTCGGGTCGTCTGTTGAAACAGCAGGTAACTCTAACGACTTTTCTGTCCATCCTCAACGGCGAATGGACGGGCGTCCTCTCCCTCTCCTAAAAATTTCAGCCTCCGCTCTTAACACGGGACAGAGGGTGATCTTGTTATGGAGTTGTTTTCAAGCCCTTTGTCGGTATGTATGTGTGTTGCTAGTGGACACGCAACTGGATTAAGTCACGATGTGTTTGAGTTAATAAATCAATAAAATAGAAGACATCAGCGCTTTCTCGTTCCCCTGTAAACTCTTTGCGTATTTTTCTACTTATTTCTTGTGAAATACACCTAATTTTGACCTTATTTCGGCTCTGTGTTATTCAATTTTCATACACGTGGACCCGCAGCGTACCCACCGTAAGTAACGTCTTTTGTGCGCATTTTGGTCAGTGTTGTCTCTAATGATTTTCCCCCTCCCCTTTTTTAAATATTTGTGCTAAACCAGTATTAGAGTGATTTTTTCAGAAGACGGAATGTTGTTGTTTTCTGTTCGACCCTGAGATCATGTGGCGAGTGGATAATTCCTTATTTTAGTGGAGTTAACTGAGTAGTTTTCGTGTTCACGTTAATAGAAATAACTTTGCTTTCAAATGCTCAGAGAATCGCATGAAGAATCAGCGCTAAAGGTACGTAAAGACACGGACGGGAGGCACTTTGTTCTTTTAACCGTCCGGTAGCGAGTTCTCCTGCCGACCTAGTCTGCATACTTATTATTCACAGTTCTTTGCAGTACTATCGTAATTTTCTTTTCTCTAGGTAAAGTTCCCGCACGCACCCTCCTTTTCCCGTCTAATCATTTTACCTTGTCCTCCCGGGGCCACCCGGCCAATGACACCAAACGCTCATTTCCATTTTTTCCATTTTAACTTATCCTTTTTCAAGAGAGATACCACTGCTGAGATGGTATCCAGAGAGATTAGATTATTGTTAGATGATATAGTGAGTTACAAGAACTAGCTTTGCTTGTCACTTGTACTCAAAAGAAGTACACTTTGTGTACTAAAATTTGATGTTTGCATATGAAATCTCATTTAAAAAAAATGGCTCTGAGCACTATGGGACTTAACATCTATGGTCATCAGTCCCCTAGAACTTAGAACTACTTAAACCTAACTAACCTAAGGACAGCACACAACACCCAATCATCATGAGGCAGAGAAAATCCCTGACCCCGCCGGTCTCATTTTTAATGTCGGTAACACTCCCACTCTCCCTCCCCACCCCCCCCCCCTCCTCCTGCCTTCCCAAGAAATAGTTCACATATGAGAATCTGGAAAGAACTTGTTAAGAATTTCGTGATAATTGTAAAGAAAATAATGAAAATTGGATCATGTCGTTGCATGGTGGGTCGGATCTTGAGTAACCGTTGCGCAGCGTTTGTTTAATTAGATTCATGGTAGGGCTTAATTTCTTCTCCGATCCGGCTTGACCATTGCACATGACAGAAGTTTATGGATAAATTACTTGTCATAATTGTCCACAGAAAATTAAGGTGTCTCATTAGTTGGTACTAAACCAAAATCCACTTGATCTGGTGAAAGGGAGTGAGTTATTTGGAGAGTTGTAGACAGAGATATTAACTGTAGTCATCTTAGGCAGGTATTCTCTTCATTACGTAAAATTCTATATCCCTCTATGATCAAGCTACATTACCCAGTGAACATAACCTGTCCTAAAAATCCCATAATGCTACTTCTCGTTACCAGGCACCACTTTTAATACAACCTGGTAAACTTGGAACAGGATGAAGATACAACTGATCTTATGAAACTCATGGATGGACTATTTTTTCTTTTCCTGATTCTTAATACATCTGTCTTTAATGCTGGACAAGTAATAAGTTGTTAGAACATTACATCGGTGTTGTGTGTGTTTTGATTCATAATGTGGAAAATATTCTACCAAAAACCGACGGAACAGTCCATAAATGCACCTACTACATTGTTCGCTAGGTCGTAAAATTCAGAGTCATCGTCAATTGAACTGCAAACGCTCACTGTAATAAGTAGTAGAGATGCTTTAGATACTAACTGGTATGACGAATGTACTTCCACCGTTAGAACGATAATTTTTCCACCAGTGAAGTTATTTTATTGAACACTAAATGAGAATTATATTATGGGCAGATCACCGCAGTTATCAGTCCACCAATGTGACAATATTTTCAGTCCTGAACCGCAAGTTCACAATTCTTTTAGTTTCGGTTTCCAAATACGTAAGTGGGACGCCCCTCAAAATATGTCAGCAATAGGTTGGATCCGTTACAAACTCCAGCCACGTTTTGCGTAAAAATATTATATTCTCTCTTCGCCCCACAGATAAGTGAAACGTCGTCCTTAATCGTATATGTACAGTCTTAATTCGGCATTGCATTTTTGCAATAATTAGAAAGAACACTATTAATGGTGATGTGTTGCTAACCCTGTATTTCTTTGTGTATATTCTTCAAGGACTTGGAATGAACATTATGGATTAAATATAAGCTGATTTCTCTGCGATTATGCAGTTATCTTTCGATTATGGATTAAATATAAGCTGAATATCTCTACGATTATGCAATTATCTTTCGATACCTTTCAAACTTAAAGTCCGTGCTCACCTCGCAAACCAATGGAAGTAGTGAGATGAGACCACCACGTCACAAAGTGTGAGAATGCAGGGCAGTACACCCAACAGTATCAAGCTTGTAAATTGTAAGATCTCTCTTTGTGTGACTTGCGTTTACTGATGGGGATAGAAAAATTGTCTGCTTAGTGAGAGAAAAATAATTTAACAATTTTTAAAATCAGATACGTCCGCAATTTGAGGATGTTTCTCGATAAAATCGTTAGTCGTAGCACACAAAACGGATTTACATTAGCGAGAGAGATACGAACGGGTTATTTCATAGTGCTATATTTCGTGATTCTAGAAAAAAAGTACGTGTCTCGCTTTAGGCCAGTTTGCACGGGCAGAGGAATTCTCTGATAAAAAGACATGGAGAAAACTGTTGTGACCTTCATGTTTTGTCCTTGAAATCGGAAAGTTAAAGACTGCAAGCTCTCGAAAAGGGAGAGAATTACTTTCTTAATTTTTACATACCGTACAAGTGGCCATTTTGACACAGTCCAAGCCAGCCAGGAATTAATCCGTCGCCATTTAACCTCCTTGTACGGTCTCGAAGAACAGCTAAACTCCTACACCTTCTCTTAAGTGAAAGATCCAACAATAATTATGGGCATCGATGTCTTCGCTTGAATGATTGTTATTAATACTTCCCTCTGCCTAAACTCTATCCAACGCTAAAAAGTAAAGATACCAGAATGTCACATAACAAGATCAGACTTAACATATCTACTGTTTGTCTACAAAGATCATAATATTCCATCCGACACTGAAGTTATTTATCGTAACATAAGTTTTTGGGTGGGGTCCGCCTTTAGCAAAACACAATTTTGTTTTTTGTCCCACACATGTCTCACTGCAGTTACAGCATCATCAGTGGTTTTTTTATTATTATTATGGCTGTTAAACATAAGGAATGTTCTTTACCATTTAAATATATGCAAATATTAGTTTCTAAATCGTAATTACAGATTTCTGAAGCGCACGTAATATTATGTATTTTTATGTGCTCTTGAAAAATCTGTAATTACGATTTAGAAACTAATATTTACATGTATTTAAACAGTAAAGAAAATTCCTTATATTTTATGGCCATAATAATAAAAAACCCACTGATGATGCTGCAACTGCAGTGAAACATGTCTGGGACAAAAAAAACTTTGTTTTGCTAAACGCGGACCCCACCAAAAAACAGATGTTATTGTTAAAGCAAACACAGACAGAAGACCTTCAACCTCAAGATGATTTATCGTAACGTTTCACCGTCCCCTTGGGCGAAATCTGTGCAGTTCACGTTCATACGGCTGAGCCCAATCACTAAACTTCACAAAATGTTTGTCACATACTGCTTTCCACTTGTGCCAGAGTGTTCTCGGGTCTTTTAAAATCTTAGCATTCATTATTGTACGCGTTGCTTTGAGATTCGCTGACCTCGTACATGGTTCATTCACATATCAGTTTTTACAGTAATGTGAAATGGTCCTTCGTTCTGCTCTTTCAACTATAGTAATACACCCTGTTTTGTATTTACACAAAAAATCGTTCTAACTTATGTAATCGCATCGTATAACTTCTCTCTTGTCACATTGGCTTCATACAAGGTGAGTTCTCTCTTTGTACGTGTTTTATAAATTCATATTTCAATAATACAATAAAACAAATGTTTTTCAGTAAAATAGGTACAGTTCCTCCTACCTGAAGCAGAAACAAAGGAAAAAACCACAAGATTCCTATATTCTTTTGGGGTGACTTCTTGCACGTTACAGTCTCATAATGAATCAGGAATAGTCTAAGTAGATGGATTGCCCTATGATACATCCGTGAAAAGGCCTTCAAAGCGTACCCGAGACTCCCCATGGTACCTAATGCTTTTGAGGAATGTCCACCTCTTTCTCACATGACAGTTCACATGAAACAAATATTTTAACATAAATTAGATAACATCTTACACTACATACATGTGTAGATGTACATAAAAATACTAAGTTCTCCGTCATTTCATCATCTATTCATTCACAGTAATCTGAGGTCTGGGATATCTCGAGATTTCTAATATGGTTCAAATGGCTCTGAGCACTATGGGACTTAACATCTGAGGTCATCAGTCCACTAGACTTTGAACCATTGAAACCTAACTAACCGAAGAACAGCACACACATCCATGCCCGAGGCAGGATTCGAACCTGCGACGGTAGCAGCAGCGCGGTTTCGGACTGAAGCGCCGAGATTTCTCCGTTTGTGTAAACAAGTGAGCTTTTAGTGAGAATATATTTATTTTTCTCTACTAATTCTCTCAATATGCATTTGCATCAATGTCTTTGTGAAGTTCGCTCCCTATTTTAAAATTAGCATTGTCCCTACGTCCTTTGGGCGGCAAGAATGCTGGCGCTTACTCGAATGCATACACAGCAATCCGTACGGTACCACAGCGCGGAAACTGGTCTTCTTGTCCACCACAGTAGAATGGTGCGGCATACATTATAGCCGTATGTGTGTTGCGAGCATGGGTTCCCGAGTGCTTACATTCATCGTGATTTTACGTGCACCGGGCTCCACGACCCTCAGAGTAGCAGGGTTCTTGAAGAAATCTGCAACACAGTTTAAAGTTTATTTGGAAGCGCCATGCACCACTGCAAGTCCGGATCAACCTTTCCTCCATAACGGGAACCCACAGTTTTCACTTCAATGTATTTGCGCTACTCGAAAGTGTCCATTCGTTTTATGGTCATTTTTAATGTAACATCTTTATAATCTCCCTTCATACTGCCGTTGCTCATGACCACAACCCTTATTTGCTTGCGAACATCACCAGCCGCATAAGCATTTATTTGCAAATACTGTTATTTGAGGTATTGCTCCCTCTCGCTATTATTGAGGGCGTAAGCAAAAACGGACTAGATGAGACTGCCTTTTGCTTCTAGCATACTGAAACGCGAATCGCGTGTATACGCGGGTCGCCTGGAAATCACGCTCTGTAAAGTTACAGTACTCATTTTCCTCACCATAAATGCGGTCTACTTAATAGTTAGGTTACTTTCTCATAAAAATTTAGGCGCACGGTCAAGCGCTCGGAGCCGTCTCAAATTTGAGACGTGAATTACTATTTTTACCGCAAATTTCGGGGGAGGGGGAGGGAGGAGGGAGTATTTCATTTCCACGAGACCCAGTACCCAGAGCGCAGCTTCGCGGTAATAACCAATTGATACGTTCAAATCTTAATACAAACAGACAGATCTAAAATAGAGAAGATTATTTAACTTTCTTTCCTTATTCCTTCGTAGTTAGTGACATCTTCACATATTTAGCTTTAGATCTATGTGTGTATCATTTGTTACTCTCCTGCTAGATTCACCGTATTTACTTATTCGGTTGTCTCTGTTAAGTCTGTGGTTCATGTTTATTTCATTGCGTCTTTTACTTCCCTTTATGACAACTCACCTTCCGCAACTTGCTGCTTAGATCATACCTATTAAATAAAAATAGCATATGCGAAAGCTGAGCTTTTATCGTGTTGCTACATGTATTTATATCTCTTCATTCGTTTCTATGCTCTTGTCAGAACGCCAGTGTATGCTAAAAATGCATAAACATTTGGGTCCTGCTCCTCACTACAAAACAAAGTTCTTTGCTGGTTCTTCTCAAGTGGTTTTTCACTTCCGCTCTTCTGTAGATTACAAGTGGATTTTCTTCCCAGATCCACAATTTAGACCTGAGCTCATATAATTCTCTTAAAAATAATGGCAAAAATTAAACTACTGTGCTTACTAGTATTCGTCGTACTTTTCTATTCGTTTCGAACACTTAGTCTTCATTGGCGTCAATAGTAATATTAGCATTGAAAGCCGCATGGATTACCTATATTCATGCAAAGACAAAGAAAAATCTACTTGTATCCATCCCCCTATTCCATTCCTTTAAGGAGGTCAGCTTTTTGTCCCTTCCTTTGACCAGTCATCTTGATCAGCCTGTAGTAAAATACTTTGCGTCATCTGTGCCCACTACTACTTAACCTAATCCACTGTGATCAATATGATATCTTGCCTGACAATTACATTTTCTCGCTTTGTATCTACTAGTGATAAAAGTATCCTAGCCCAATTGACATTTATAATCCAGTGTCATTTACCACATAAGTGTACTAATTTTTTATTTTACTTAAGTACTGTGTAAAAGATAGAATAGCACCAGTATGTTTGTGCTGTTGTGATTCTATTCTTTAATCTTGTGCTCCGAATCCGTAGCCTTACTTTCTTCTACTATTTTTTGGCCTTAATATTATCTACACAAGCACTGTCTCTGCTGTTAGTTTTCTTTACATTTTCCTACTGGAAGTACACTCTCAAGTCGCGATGTGCTTACAAACCTTTTAGCTTCCCGCTCTGTGGCGATGCACGTAAATAGCTTCCATCTGGCGGTATCTGCACAATACAAAAATGATCGGTATAATACATCAACTGCCATTTCTTGTTCTCCTTTTGTAACAGTGATGGTTTACAGCGCGTCTTTAGCAGTACACTTTGATTAACGCTAGATAGCTACGTGTCATAATGAATTTTTCGCACCTTGACTTTTCTGTTAAATATAGTAATACCCGCCTTATCTTTTCTTCCAGGAATACTTCCTCCCTAGGCAAATGAGGAATTGGTTGTAACCCGCTCGTCCTTTTCCTTGTTTTTGTGTGTTATATCTTATGTTGTACATGATGTATTAGACGACGGAATGTTGTTAATGACCTGCTCAAACACGCCTAGTTTAATGTAGTCGTAGCCATCGAATGTGCATTAGCGGAGACATTGATTATATTCACCACTTGATTTGGATTTTCTCATTGCGGCTCTCCAAGCGGGTTCGAATGCTCGTAAGCGTTTCCCCCTTGTAAATCGTGGCTGGTTTCCATGGTGGTATTGCCACACATGTGACGTAACCGCTCTTGAACCACTCGTGTTCACAAATCCAGAGGATGAAAACTAATTCTGAATCAAAGATTGAATTTTCAGGATATTATTCCCCAGGTGCATCAGAAGTCATCAGTCCCCTAGACTTAGAACTACTTAAACCCAACTAACCTAAGGACATCATACACATCCATGCCCGAGGCAGGATTAGAACCTGCGACCGTAGCAGCAGCGCGGGTTCTGAAATTTCCTATTCGTACTGTACTGTGGGTGACTATTTGGCGGTTGTCCCCACTGGCTTCTATTGTCCTGAACATTCCAGCTGCAGTTACCGTGGTTCGAAAAACCAGGGTGACACCTGTGATCATTAATAGGTCTCCTTTTATGATTCGGAGAGTTGCCGCCAGCCGCGCCAGGTACTGACCTCGGCACATCCTGCCGTGTGTCAACAAACGCGGGAGGCGCGTCAGATCCTCACCCGTGACTGCTGGACACACATTCTGGTTATTATTGTTATTACTAGCCTTCATATCTTCGTTTATAAGGTCAACAGAACCGAGGACCGACAAAACGTATTCTACGTTAGTTTCTGGTACCTGTACCAGTTTTTCTCTAATGTGAAATGGAAGTTTTCCTTTCAAAATGTGTACTCGTAGAACATCACTAAGAGCCACGTGTTCTTATTTGTGTACTTCGCGAAGTATTTCCTTAACGTCCTCTGCCTGATTTAAGGCTCTGGATTAAATATTTGTTTTCTTTATCTTTCGTGCACGCAGCGCAACCAGTATTTGGCAAAAAATGCATTTGCAACTTGTGCTAATGTGTGACAGTTATCTGTCGGCTCGGATGCCCAAAGCACGACCTCCTTGTATAAAACCTCATGCATACTGGATATTTTGTTCTTCATACCAGGCTATAGCAACGCGCTTCTAAAAGCTTTACCGAAAATAATAGATGAACAGAGAATATGAGAAACTAGACTATGACGTTCATCATTACTCTTACCTGTGTAGCTACTATCATTCCTCGCTTCTTCCTTCACGTTATTCCATTTTCTTCTAATTTCTGCATTTGTGTTCTTCTTCTAAATTCTCAATTTGTGTTCCTATTTGTGTTTGCACATTATCCTTCCACTTAGGTAGATTCCGTGCAAGTGTTCTTTGTATCCGATCTGACTGAGTTTGTATGTTTAATACTGATGTATTCAGCTCTGAGAACACATCGGTAATCGTTTGCCCAAAAGCCTTCTCTAGTTCTCTCTTTCACCTGTTATCAGTTAAAATCTCTTTCTCTCGTAAACGATCATCACCCTTTTTTTCAAGTTTTGTTAGTGTGTCATCTACTTATGTGACTGTTTGTTGAACTGTGGACTGTAGTGTTGCGTATTCTGACCACATTGTATCAAAATCGTTTGTCAGTTTTTAAATCTATTCTGGCGTGTCTTTTACTGGAGAGTTCAGTGTTGAAATGTCGTTAGTTATTCCTTCTAAGTCGCCGCGTATCACTTCAGTGACGTTTCCAAAGTGTTCTTCATCTGCTAAGTAACACTACCCAAGTGCCACTCGCCGATTCCGATACACTTCGAATATTTTGTAGTTTAGTTCAAAATATGAGTATACGTATTTTTTTATACGTGCCCATACGGCAGTCGAAGTGGTGAAAACCCTTCCGAAGAATAAGCAGTTATCATCTTTCTGAGCACCTATCGTCCAAGCAGTAGGAGATGCAACAAAAATGTTGAAATGTAATTGCCATGGTTACTTCTGTACTTTACAACTGTACAGTAACTTTTTCAAACGTTTTGATACATTTCTAAATCCTTCCCTCTTCTCACAATTTTTGAAACGGTAAAGAGTTTATGTGTAGTAAATCTAATAGTATGTTTAAATGTGTGTGTGTGTGTGTGTGTGTGTGTGTGTGTGTGTGTGTGTGTGTGTGTGAAATCTTATGGGACTTAACTGCTAAGGTCATCAGTCCCTAAGCGTACACACTACTTAACCTAAATTATCCTACGGACAAACACACACACCCATGCCCGAGGGAGGACTCGAACCTCCGCCGGGACCAGCCGCACAGTTCAAGACTGCAGCGCCCTAGACCGCTCGGCTAATCACGCGCGGCAATAGTATGTTTAACAGCAGATTCAGCCATATACGATAAAGTTACATCTGGAAGTCGCACTGGTCAGATATAAGTTGGAAGTACTCCTATATACCGCTATACGCGCGCTCTGTCATACATGGCGACAATTCTTTGCAATTTCACAGTGCAACGCTAGAAGACGGGTTCCTGAAGGATTTAACTGGAACTATAATGTCTGGTCCTCTGTCGTGTCCTGGAATAACCAAGGTTGAGGTGGCGAGAGGCTGTTCCCGTTTTGTTTTTTCGTGGTCTTTGTTTTATTTGTTTGTTGTTTGTTTCGTTTCATTTCTTTGGTTTTTTAGTTTTGGATATTATGTTTCTTGTTATCTACCGTACTTTGTTATTTTACAGTATTTAGGTTGCGTTGCAATATCTTTCATAGTCAGTGCAATAATGGGGGGCCGTTGTATTATCCATTGCAAAGAAGTGCTGCACACACACACAGACACACACACACACACACACACACACACACACATGTGACGTAACCGCTCTTGAACCACTCGTGTTCATAAATCCAGAGGATGAAAACTAATTCTGAATCAAAGATTGAATTTTCAGGATATTATTCCCCAGGTGCAAATTTACATCATAGCCGTATAACAGAATTACATCAGAGAACTTCCCATGGCTGTTGTTTCAAACTTAGTTTTAACCGTAACAACTTGTATGAATTTCCGAAATTACGCAACTTTCTCCTCTTATTCGTCTTATGTTCACTATTTAAACAGTTCACAGATGACGCTTAGCTGTAGCTTAACTCTGTTACTGAAAAATATAACTTTGCAAAACAACTACGTAACGCTAAGCGTGTTTGCGCACTACTGCAAGAATATTACCCCCTCTTATGAAATATTTAGTAATGAAAAATTACTACAAAAACAGGAACATTTGAAAGTACTAAATAAGAAACCAAATTATAAGTTTAGCACACAAAGGGTCCTGCAGAGAATCAATTCTACTCCCATGTAACTGTAACGAGAGCTACGACTAAGTAGTGATATTCTTTACCTGTATGCTGTTTTGCTGCCCTCGGTAAAATATCTCAGAATCGGCTTCTTTTCCAGATTTTTCGGTTTTGATTTCACGTCTCAGATTTTTGGAAAATATTTCTTTGTTACTGTAGTTCGTTCCGCGACATGAGCTCAGTTGCATATAGCATGAAACAAACATTTATCTAAGAGTAGTATTGTTGCTTTGTATATAAGTGTATTAAAAAGTGTGATGAATGTGTGTACATATTAACATCGTGTAAACTGTCGCCAGTGTAAAATCCCCTACTGTTTGATTTACATTTACTGACGCGGAGAGAAAAATTGATGACTGCTTAGTGAGAAAAATAATTTAATAATTATTATAATCATATGCGCCCGGAATCTGAGGATGTTTCTCGATAGAATCGTCGCAGCATACGGAGTGAACATCTTTCCATGAAGCAGATGGCATTATGAAAGTATCACATTCCAAACTGCGTTACTAGCTAGTTTTCACGGTCTTAAATTTGAATATAAACCCATATATCACTGCCATTTTTGAAGACATTTTACTGTGCACTCCATTTAAAGCTTTAGTGGCTACAGTAAAAGTAACGTTGTCAGTGAAGGAACCACTATTTTTTTTTATCCATTTAGAGTGTTCTGTAAAGTGATCTTGCTGAAGAGAATACAAGTTTTCTAAAACACGTAATTCCACTAACTGTTGAAGCACAATTTGTGTGCGGCTCTGTCTAGATGGTATTCTGCAATTCGTGGTCTAAACATGATGTTTTGTGGTCATTATTAGAATTAAGGCATTTAAGGTTTTTTAATGGTTCATATGCTCTTGTGGAGATATAATTATCTTAATGCCAGATTTTCCTGAGTTGTCTAGTATATGCATATCAATTTTTAATGTTTACAATCTTTTTAGTTTGATATTTTTGCACAAAATTATCAATACTTTGTGTGTTGGCAGTTGGGCTTACTTCTTATCAGTTCGGAATAAACCGTTACGATATATTGAAAAAGTTGTTGAAGTGACTGCTCATAAAGCAGAAAATCTGAATCGAGCCCTGCTCAGGCACAAATTTTCATTAGTGGCAGTAGGTTAATGACATATTCGGTTCATCATTTCAGTGCTTTTCGCTGACTTCTTAACTTCATCGCATTTTCGTTGATTGCATCCTCATCATTCTCCTATTTCAGGTTACCCGATTCGTTTGATTTTTATATTCTTCTGTAGATAGCACATGTCAACTCACTACTGAATATATTTACTTTCTTTAGTTTTCGTTGTCCACTTCACTGACTGCGTATTGTATGGTATTCTACTGAGTATTTAGGAGTGTAAATGCTAATGGATGCTTAATGAGATTGAGCCATTTAGTGAGAGGACTAAATAGACCTAAATAGAACAGTGTTTATATTTATTTAGAAGCTGCGTGACACCTCAGTGTCCAGTTCATTGCGGGGCTGCAGGTAACGCGACGCGCAGATGTCAACCCCTGCCTCGCAAATCCGACCCCGGAAGGGCGCGAGCAGCCATTTTTCGTCGTCACCCAGCCCCCCACCCCCGTGTTTATGCGGCACGCTGCTTTATGGGGCGTGCGCTCAGAGAGACTGCGCAAAAACGTTAACGAGGTGGCTGGTGACACACGGTGGTGCTTCTCACAATGACTCACGCATAAAGCTGGGACGGCCGCGACTTTTCATCGCGCAGGCCGCTGGGAAGCACATCCCGGGCTGTTCGTCAGCCTGACAGGGGGCACTTGGCTCCATGTGGCACACTGGAAACAGGACAGTGCGAGCTCAAGTGACCGTCGGTTTCATTCCAGTGCTCCCAGCTCCAGGTCTATTTCTGTAACGGATACACTTGTCAAAGTGTGCAGAGACAGGTCGGATGTAAACAGAAGAAATTACATCGAGCGGCAAAAGTCATGGCAAGGCATTGGATATGACGTTCAGAGTGAATCTCTTCTCCATGAGCTCTCAAAACTGATATAATGGTTCGAAATGTGGACTCTACGAGGTATTGGAATCCTTCTGCTTGGATACTGCTCCACATATCTTGCATTTCAACCCACAGTTGGTGCTGGATTCATCGATCATCCCACAAATGCTCGATTGGGTTAAGATTGGGTCATAATTGGGTAGGAGGGGGGGGGGGAGAAGGGTGAGGGCAGGGATTCAAACCATGGACGAATTCGCCAGATTATTCATCAAGCTACCAGTGTGCAACCGAAGAGCAGTGACATGTCGCATTGTCCTGTTGAATCACGACATATCCATCATGATACTCAAGCGCCAGGAAAGGGATAAAGATAGTCTACAAGATTGTCTGCAAAACCTGCAACTGTCATCCATTCCTGGAGCCCGAAAATGGAGCATAATTGCAACACTGTTGATACGATGCAGACCATAACTGAACCATGTTCTGCCTGGAAGCAGCTTAGTTAACATGCAGGATCCATAGGTTTGTGCAGCATTTGCCACATTCTTTTTTTGCGTTTCAGCGTTATCAGACCATCCTAATTTTCTGCTGCTGACCCGTGGTCCATGTTAGCGGAGCTATGCCAGTCGTTGACTATGGTTAAAATGGTTCAAATGACCCTGAGCACTATGGGACTTAACATCTGAGGTCATCAGTCCCCTAGAACTTAGAACTACTTAAACATAGCTAACCTAAGGACATCACACATATCCATGCCCGAGGCAGGATTCGAACCAGCGACTCTTGCGGTCGCTCGGTTCCGGACTGAAGTGCCTAGAACCGCTCGGCCACACCGACCGGCCCGTTGACTATGAGTCGAGATGTCGCAGAGAGACACCAGTCAGAAGTCGGCTACTGAAGCCCTATGGTGAGTTTTCCTCCATACATCCATTACAGAAATGGTTACCTGAGCCTCACATTCAAATCAGCGGTCGCCTGGCACAGTAAACTGTCATTCGCCCCATTGACTCTGCTAACGTGTCATAACATTGGTTCGCCTTTTGTCAGACACTTGTGGTCGTTTGGTGAGGGAGTTTTCCCATGTGGAGATTTGGTAACCGCGATATTAAAGAGTCGAATCCTTGTGTAATCTCAGATACGCTATTACCCTTGCATCTTGTTGTAATTATCATTTCATGTTCAAACTTGCTTAAATAAGGATACTCTGCCATGTATCCTACACTCGTGTGTATAACAGACTGCACAGGCATTGTCCCTATATTCGCACCATGCGCCACGTCTGCGTCATAAACCCAACCGCCCGCCCCCAATTCAGCCCATAAATTTAAAGACTCGATTAAGAAATACAGAAATGTTAAGATCGTGTTTTTAATGCTTCAGATGTTCTACCTGTCTCCGCCCATTTCAGTACCACGCACCGAGTGTTCATACAACCATGTGATACCGTTATTCCTTCTTTGGAAAGTCGTTCAATTCTCGCGCCACAATGGCTTGAATATGTCGCCAAAGCGTTGACCCAACATGTGGATTTCTGCACTTTGTCGTTTTGTGGCAGATTCGTATTGATAAGACCAAATCCCGTCACCCATGATGATCGTTTTTCAAAAAAGAATTGTCGACGTTTTGCATTTCAATCACATCACGGCAAGCGTCTACAAAACCTCACATACATTTTTGTCTTGTTCAAAACATTCTGGAGAATGTCTTCAAAACTCGGTGTAGAGATGTTGCTGCATTGAGATTGATGGTACAACAACGTTGATACACTACGACAGTACATCCCCTACTTGTCATTGCCTGCTCACAAGTGACTGGTCGAGTGCACATCTGTTGTTTACAACTGTTAGTCCAAGGTGCCACCTTTGTTGCTGCGATGACGTCGCTTATACGCCAGGAATAAATTCAGTCTCGGAACTCTCTGGACAGATGGTATAGATGACAGATCTTCAAATAGGACAATTCTTCCCATGAGTCCTGCCAACTCAGTTTAACTACTGGCACGCATAACAAAAATTTGCTCTTCCTGTAAGTGCCGCAATAAACCGTGACGTGACGTTTCAGTTCAAATCTTACGAACGTCTAGTCTTTGGCGTAACAGATAAGTTAAATCAGGAATGCTTTCTCGTAGGCTACAGGGCAGTGCCGTGTTTGGTACTGTCAATGGGATTGGTCATATGTAGGTACAAACAAAAATTTTCAGACTTGGTCACATTTTATTATTTCTGACTCTGATTGTGTATTTTGGCTAACAGTCATCATCGAATCAAATACTAGAAAACACCAGAGCAAAGTATTTTACCAAACAGATCATCTCGTACACTTACAGATTGTTGGTCGCTATGGTGAGTATATATCTCTCTGTACGAGTATGTACTATTTGATGCAATACATTGTACAGATGTTTTCGAGCATTTGATCCGTTGATGACAGTTAGCCGAAATGTGTAATCAAATTCAGAAATAATAAAGTACAAACAACGCTGAAAAATTTTGTGTGTTTGTGCGTTATTATGTTCGCTGACCCGTATAAAGAGCTGCTGTCTGCTATTTTGGTTATTTGACGTATACATACAACTTTTCGTCCACCAACTGTTTATTCGTTAGTAAAAAAGATAGCGGAAGATGGATCTATAAAACCGTCGCTACGCTTGCGAGATAGAAAAGTCGTGTAGCTCGACAGAAAAAATCATAAAACTCTATCGACTGTCTTAACTAGACCGCGACCATACAATTGTTAGACTATCTGTCGACTTTCATAAATTTGTGACTGCATATTGACGGACGCATACACTCAATATTTAATTTACGATCGGTCAGACGCATTTCATGTATCGGACGAAAGGTCGCATTCTTTGTTACAGCTCTCATTATGGCGGCAGTTGTCATCAACGACAGAGATTTTTATATTGAGAATGTAGTAAAGAGAGCTTCATTATATATGTAATCATTGGAAGGGCATTCTGATATTAACTACAAGCAAGATTACGGGAAAGGCGCGTTCGGAGTTGTATCTGGCTTTCTGGATTTGCGTGATTAACGAATTAGCAAATTATTTTAAACCCATTCCTCCTTCATCCGGTCCCAATTCACTGGAAAATCGGTCTCCAATTTAAGCGCCAAATTTCAGTCTTGTATGACACAGTGTTATTCCTCGTTTGTCATCATTCGGAACGAGTTTACTTAATTAAAAAAGTTGATTAAAACGACTGAAGGTAAGTTTCATTTATCTTTTCCACATACGAAAATTTATCTTTACAGACGGAACTCCCATCCTGCTCACCAGACAGACGGACGTATCAGTTCATTAGCAGAAAGGAGCGTGTAATGGACGTGGACTTGTAGCAAGCGCATACACAACTATTACTCGTGAAAACTTAAAATTATTTCGCCTCTCACCGTGAGCTACACTACACAAATAGTTACTTGATTTCGTTAATCATATTAGATGATTCAGGAAAGCCTGCAACTGCTTTAAGCTAGCACAAATATTTACTAAATTTCGTTCATCATGTTAAATGATTCAGGAAAGCCAGAAACTGCGTCATTCTTGATTAAAATAATGAAAACTGAGAATTTATCTTTTTTATTGTTAAGGTCTGGACTAGTTTCTGCTGTAGTTTGCTGTTTATGAAGAAGGCTACTTTCACTTTATGTGACCTAACTAAGTTTGCTATTTTTTCAGAAATGTTACCTACGAAAGGTGTGGTAGCCATAGATTTGATTGTATTATTGGTAGCTTTCTTCACAAACAAGGAACTATAACAGAAACTAAACCATACCTTAAAGAATCAAAAAGTTAAATTCTCAGACTCAGGAATATAGAAGATAACATGTAAAACTTGCTCAAGCTACTATACAGGACAAACGTGTCAGGAATTTTCACATTAGACACAATGAACATATCAAATATTATACATGTAACCATGTACAAAATCAGCAATTGCGACACACATAAAATCAGTGGACACGCATTCTAGAACATAGAAGATCTTAAGATACTTCACCTCTTCCAAAAATCTCATACAGTGGATTTAATGGAGGGGCTTGGAACTTTTGTGCACCACAAAAAGCAAGGAGAAACAAATTCTCGGTGACAAACTAGATAGTGAATCAGTTAACTTCTTTAAATGTTTCTTCTGCATGTGATAACTATAACAATTTTTTCAGTAAATATGTACATTTAGTCAGTAAAAAAGTAATCCATATTTTGATAGCTGATAGTGGTAAAATGTTTTATAATTTACAACCTTATATATATATATATATATATATATATATATATATATATATATATATATCTAGTGTGTTTGTCTGTAACCCAATATCATTGTAACAACTCTGTGTACAAACTCTTTGTAAAGCCATAGTTTCGTAATATCTTTATACCATGTTTTGTAAACACTCAATGTAAGTGATGATTTGCTTGTGTGCGTATTCTGTAGAATAGAGCAGCCACAATATCTGTAAGTAATCAAACAAAAAATACCATTTTTAATATTAGCGTGTAAAAACACTCAAAGATTCATTTTGTCCAATTTTCCGATTGCAGTCTAACTTCAAAAAGACGCAAGAGAGGTAGAAAATCACAAATGCAAACATCTCCAAACATATTCATGTAAACAATTGCACAAATGCACTTTAAAATAAGAAAAATTCTCGAAACGCGTTGTGCTAAGGATAAAAAATAAGTAACTGGTGCAAATATTTAGAAACCCTTTCCCATATTTTGTTAATTTTGGTTAATAACATACAGCTGTAATGTCATAAGAACGTATAGCAGAGAAAGTGAAGAGTGTACTTAGAGAATATAAAGAATAAAGTAAAATGAAAGTGTATATTATGTTGTGCAGTTTTGTAATGGATCACGTACATCGACTTGTGAAAAGTATTTTGTAAAACAACCAATATTTATATCGAGGAAGTATTAAATTATCTCCAGTCTTTCACAAGCGTAAAGGCATTATTATTTAACGTATTGTCTGAATTTCCATGAGCACGTAACTTATCAGAATTCGGTACTTAATTAGACTTATTTGTCGATTAGGGAAAGTACCTACTCATAAGAAGACAGCAAAATTGCTCGTTGGCCATAGGTTGCCACAGCCAATCAGAAAAGAAGCGCGTCCCACATCTGGAGACTGTTTACATGAAAGAATTATCTGAGAATGGGGATCTAGTTGGCATACAGGAGGTATGTGTCTCCACTTGCTCTAAATATTTTGTAAAGTGGTCACTAAGTCATTTCTGAGAGGAACAGTGTGTTAGAAGAGAGTATACAGTTACTAGTAACAAATTTGGATCATTTTTCTGAGAGTTTTCTTAGATAGATTCAAAATTGCCTTTCTTACTACAAGTCGTAATACAACGTGACGTATTATACAGCATTTCCTTAGAGACTCGAGCTGACTAAGAAGCGACGAGTTATCTATGGTTTTGGTGAGCAAATCGAACCACTGAACTCTACATGAACCTTTCACTGATGTTTGTTATGGTTTCTACTCAGAAGACCGTTGTCTCGATATAGACACTGACTTAGTGAGAGTATGTAGTTTGACTGAACCTAAAGAAGAAGATCTTGATAAACATTTACGTTTATACCAAGAACTGGGCACTGGAAAAGTCAACTTGCTGTTTAGTATAGACTTGGTGGTAGTATTTATAACAATTCCGTATGAAAAAAGGCTACAGTTATTTGTCAAAGAGATTATCTCGTTTCCCTACTGATCCTAAACCTTCTACCTCTACATATACTGTATACTCTGGAAACTACTACATAATGCATGTATCCGTTATCAGAGCTGCTTCCTGTCCCATTCACCTAAGGTGCGCGGGATGAACGATTGCTGCGCGTGCTGTATCTAGTCTAACCTTGCCCTCGCGATTCCTGCGTGTAAGGGATTATAGTACATTCCTGGATTCATGTATAAGAGATGGTTCTTGAAATTTTGTAAGGATATTTCCCGGGACATTTTTTATCTGATCTGTAGCTCCTGCCAGCTCAGGTTTTTCATTTTCTCCGTGATGCTCTTCCATGAGTCACACAAACCTGTGACCATTCGTGCTGACCTTCATAGCATTCGTGCATTCGTTCAGTATCCCCTGTTACTCCCATTTGGTATGGGTCTCATACATTTGAGCAATATTCTACAGTTGGTCGCAAGAGTGTTTCGTAAGCAATATCCTTTGTAGGCTGACTGAATTTTTCTAGAATCTACCAATGTACCGAAGTCTACCATCAGTTATAAGCATAACTGAGGTTATCTAATCATTACATTTCATGTCCCTACAGAATCTCAGAAAAACTCCTGTCTCAGTTTATAAATTCACTAGCTCATTTCGTCTTAGTAACACTATCCCAATAGCTGGAAGTGCTTGCCAGAACCTCTGTGCTGTTATATTACATAGAATTACTGGTATGAAGGCAATTTCTAAAATAGCAGATTTGCTCTGTCGTAAGCACATTCCAAATTTATGGCCTATACAACGGACTTCCACGGTCGTGAAGGTCTGATCACTGTGTGGCATGCCAGAACTGTATCGGAATCGCTGGACACCCGTCTTGCGCAAACCAGGACCATCCTTTACATACCCTAAAAAGGAGCCCAATCTTAGATGGTGGTCGAAAAACACACTTTACATGGCGTTTACGCAGCATACAGTCAATCCGAATGCCATGCAGTTGTGGCATTTCATAGATTGGTCAGGAGTTGCTGACGTAAGGTAAATCCCTAGCCTTTCATTCTCTGACATCTCTATTCTACACCTCTCCTTTCTTTTAAATTCCTTCTAAAACAGCAGTTTCGTTTTGGACGTTTCTAGTTTCTCTCATTTATTGTTTAATTATTTAATTTCTATTATGTTTCGGTTCATTTGATCATGTAAGTTTGTTTTAGCAAATCAAATGTTGTCAAATTGGTATCTGTACCACCTATTATAGAACCATAAAGTAACAGCCGCTAAAAATTGCAATAAGTGAAATGAATTAAAATAAAGTACAGGACTAGCTCTAATGGGAAAGGTCGAAGGCATGAGCCGCTCACTGAGAAACAGGCACGTGTTCAAGCACGGACCTTCAACCCCCTCCCTCCCCTCGATCACCTCACACACCCACACCAGAAAAATATATTTTGTTTTAACCATCACTTTTAACGTGCCATAGATGCAGTAGTAGGAATGATGTATAGAAAGTGTTAGCTAATTTTAGCTCCAAAACCAGACACTGCCAATCAGTGGTTTTTGTGTCTGCTGCTACCCTGGTTCCCCGTTGTGCACGACAGTGGTTTTGTGGTGAGAAGTGCAGTGGTTGTGGAAATATGTGTGTTTGAAGAGGTCGCCATGATATCGTTGTGGTCGCCAGGACTTCTGCAATCTCTTTCATCTCAATGTTTTCTTTTTTTCAAGGGAAAAATTTTTGTGACTGTTGTATAATGTTCTCGAGTTCCTACGAATATTCCCGAATGTTTCCGATAGTTACAGAATACTCTCGTATGTTCCAGAATACAACTTGGAAACAGCACATTTTCGTTGATCAGCATTCAGGCAAAATCGACTTAACCGTTACTTGCGCAACACAGTAAAATTGGAGGAAAACCCTCATCGAATGAATGTATCCGTTTATAGAAGCAACTTACGCAAACAATGAATGTGTGAGCGAAAAATTTTGGTAACAAAAAATAACATTTTTAACGAACAAATTATCGGATAGAGAACATAAGACAGGGGGGAAAATATTTAAATCTTGTGTTATAACGATGAACCACGACGAAAGCGTAAACTATCCAACAGTAATATTAAATACACTCAACGCTCTCAGTATGCCCCCGCAAGCCGGCCGGAGTGGCCGAGCGGTTCTAGGCGCTACAGTCTGAAACCGCCCGACCGCTATGGTCGCAGGTTCGAATCCTGCCTCGGGCATGGATGTGTGTGATATCCTTAGGTTAGTTAGTTTTAAGTAGTTCTGAGTTCTAGGGGACTGATGACCTCAGAAGTTAAGTCCCATATTGCTCAGAGCCATTTGAACCATTTTTCAGTTTATTTATGACAACAGCGACCGCATCGAACAGCATATGTGGAGGAGCCCTTGGAAGGAGAGGATATTCGGCGAATGGAATGGCCAGACCTTTCATCCGGCCGAAATTCCACCTAGCATGTGTAGGATGCTTTGGGGAGAAGTATTACAGCACGTCGACATGAACTAAAGACCAGCCGACAGCTGTCACTCTCGTTTATGAAGAAATGGAACGTCCTATTACAGCCTTGTGGCCAGCACAGGAGCGCTTTGGAAAGAGTGCACTGTCGTCCGCGGTGACCACACACCCTATTAAGAAATATTTCTGCCTTCTATTATGTCCAGGGGACCATCATGAACCGCGGTGACTTCGATACAATGGAAGTGTCATTTCTGTTCCTCTCATTGGGTATTTCTTTCAGTTACCTCCTGTACTATAATGTAGCAGTTCTTTCCGTATGGGATCCAAGTTTCATCGAGAGATATTATTGGCAGTAACGCATTATGCGAAACTTACTTTCGTCCTCAATTTCTGCACATCACGGTACCCAGGGTGTTTGGCAGTTCGCGTTACACACTTCTAGAGGTTGCAGGGTGGACTTAAGGGATCAAGATCATCCAACGGCGATACAGAGAGTCAAAGTTATAGCCACTGGGCCCCTGTAAATGTAATATACGAGGGTAATCCCAAAAGTAAGGTCTCCAATTTTTTTATAAATACATAGACCTGTTTATTTCTACAATGGTTTACATCTACATCTACATCTACATCCATACTCCGCAAGCCACCTGACCGTGTGTGGCGGAGGGTACCCTGAGTACCTCTATCGGTTCTCCCTTCTATTCCAGTCTCGTATTGTTCGTGGAAAGGATTGTCGGTATGCTTCTGTGTGGGCTCTAATCTCTCTGATTTTATCCTCATGGTCTCTTCGCGAGATATACGTAGGAGGGAGAAATATACTGCTTGATTCCTCGGTGAAGGTATGTTCTCGAAGCTTCAACAAAAGCCCGTACCTAGCTACTGAGCGTCTCTCCTGCAGAGTCTTCAACTGGAGTTTATCTGTCATCTCCGTAACGCTTTCGCGATTACTAAATGATCCTGTAACGAAGCGCGCTGCTCTCCGGTGGATCTTCTCTATCTCTTCTATCAACACTATCCGGTACGGACCCCACACTGATGAGCAGTATTCAAGCAGTGGGCGAACAAGCGTACTGTAACCTACTTCCTTTGTTTTCAGATTGCATTTCCTTAGGATTCTTCCAATGAATCTCAGTCTGGCATCTGCTTTACCGACGATCAACTTTATATGACCATTCCATTTTAAATCACTCCTAATGCGTACTCCCAGATAATTTATGGAATTAACTGCTTCCAGTTGCTGACCTGCTATTTTGTAGCTAAATGATAAGGGATCTTTCTTTCTATGTATTCGTAACACATTACACTTGTCTACATTGAGATTCAATTGCCATTCCCTGCACCATGCGTCAATTCGTTGCAGATGCTCCTGCATCTCAGTACAATTTTCCATTGTTACAACCTCTCGATACACCACAGCATCATCTGCAAAAAGCCTCAGTGAACTTCCGATGTCATCCACCAGGTCATTTATGTATACTGTGAATAGCAACGGTCCTATGACACTCCCCTGCGGCACACCTGAAATCACTCTTACTTCGGAAGACTTCTCTCCATTGAGAATGATATGCTGTGTTCTGTTATCTAGGAACTCTTCAATCCAATCACACAATTGGTCTGATAGTCCATATGCTCTTACTTTGTTCATTAAACGACTGTGGGGAACTGTATCGAACGCCTTGCGGAAGTCAAGAAACACGGCATCTACCTGGGAACCCGTGTCTATGGCCCTTTGAGTCTCGTGGACGAATAGCGCGAGCTGGGTTTCATACGACCGTCTTTTTCGAAACCCATCCTGATTCCTACAGAGTAGATTTCTAGTCTCCAGAAAAGTCATTATACTCGAACATAATACGTGTTCCAAAATTCTACAACTGATCGACGTTAGAGATATAGGTCTATAGTTCGACGTCCCTTCTTGAAAACGGGGATGACCTGTGCCCTTTTCCAATCCTTTGGAACGCTACGCTCTTCTAGAGACTTACGGTACACTGCTGCAAGAAGGGGGGCAAGTTCCTTCGCGTACTCTGTGTAAAATCGAATTGGTATCCCATCAGGTCCAGCGGCCTTCCCTCTTTTGAGCGATTTTAATTGTTTCTCTATCCCTCTGTCGTCTATTTCGATATTCACCATTTTGTCATCTGTGCGACAATCTAGAGAAGGAACCACAGCGCAGTCTTCCTCTGTGAAACAGCTTTGGAGAAAGACATTTAGTATTTCGGCCTTTAGTCTGTCATCCTCTGTTTCAGTACCATTTTGGTCGCAGAGTGTCTGGACATTTTGTTTTGATCCACCTACCGCTTTGAAATAAGACCAAAATTTCTTAGGATTTTCTGCCAAGTCAGTACATAGAACTTTACTTTCGAATTCACTGAACACCTCTCGCATAGCCCTCCTCACACTACATTTCGCTTCGCTTAATTTTTGTTTGTCTGCAAGGCTTTGGCTACGTGTATGATTGCTGTGAAGTTCCCTTTGCTTCCGCAGCAGTTTTCTAACTCGGTTGTTGTACCACGGTGGCTCTTTTCCATCTCTTACGATCTTGCTTGGCACATACTCATCTAAAGCACGGTGTACGATGGTTTTGAACTTGTCCACTGATCCTCAACACTATCTGTACTTGAGACAAAACTTTCGTGTTGAGCCGTCAGGTACTCTGTAATCTTTTTGTCACTTTTTCTAAACAGAAAAATCTTCCTACCTTTTTTAATATTTCTATTTACGGCTGAAATCATCGATGCAGTAACATCAGTTTACTGCTTTAACATTTAGCTATTTTTCGACATAATCACCATTACTGTCTACGCATTTTTTAGACGCTGTGGCGGTTTTTGTATGCCCGTGTCATACCAGCTCGCAGCCATGCTGTTGAGAAAATTATGAACTTCTTCTTTCACCTCGTCGTCGGAGCTGAATCGCTGGGACCACAATTAACGCTGACAGGTACTGTGAGACTCTGAAAAAACTCAAATGGGCAATTCAGAACCGGAGAAGAGGAGTGTTGAGTAAGGACGTACACATTTCTCCATGACAACGCTCGCCCACACATCGCTCGGCAAACTGTTGCTCTCCTGCAACAGTTTCAGTGAAACAGAATCACCAACCCACCCTACAGTCCTCACTTGTCGACCAGTGACTGTCACCTGTTCCCCGGGTTAAAAGAACATTTGGCCGGAAAGCAATTCAGCAGTGAAAGAAGAGGTTCATAACTTTCTGAACAGCATGACTGCGAGCTGGTATGACATGGGCATACAAAAACTGCCACAGCAGCTACAGAAATGCATCGACAGAAATGGCGATTATATCGAAAAATAGCTAAATGTTCAAGTTGTAAACTGATGTAAACCATTTTAGAAATAAACAGGTCTAAGTACTTATAAAAATAGATGACCTTACTTTTGGGATTAACCTCGTTTATGCTGGATAATTACGTTACGATGTTACAAACTTTCAAGGATGTGTCAATTTAAGGTAAGGCTCCCTGGTTCGGAAACGAACGATCCAAAATTACAAGCAAAAATCATTCTGATACTTCTGACAGGGGAATACTTGTACCGGTACGGTTGTTGATAAGGATGCAGGGTATATATAACTGTCAGAAGTGGTAGTATGGACTAAAACAAGAAGAAATGTCTAGTAAACATGGACTATAAAATGCATAGCTCAAGTGTTGTGAGCACTTTTTCAGTAGAGGAGATGTGTTTCACACTAGCGAAGATGAAGTGCTCATAGCCCCTCAGGCATGCATTTTAGAGCCCATGTTTTATAGACATTTTTTCTTGTCTAGGTCCATACTAACACCTCTGAAAACTTCATACCATAAATTTTTAGCAGCAACGGTACTGGTACATGTATTCCACTTTCAGAGGTACCAGAATGATTTCCGTTTGTAACTTTCGACCCGTTCGAACCACGGACCCTTACCTCAAACCGAAACATCTATCGGCCTCCATCATCCTCGAAAGTTACTAGCATAGTTACGGATTCGCTCTGTATGTGCATACGTCTAAAGGCGCCGGCGTCTATAACTTTGACACTCTGTAGCGTCGTTGGATGACGTTTCCGGACTTGAGTTCCTATGTAGAACTTCATGTAAGTCCCCTCCACAAACTCTAGACGCGTATAACATGAATTGTGAAACGTCCTATATATGTACAGTTTGGTCTGAAACTCAGGAAAAATGGTTCAAATGGCTCTGAGCACTATGCGACTTAACTTCTAAGGTCATCAGTCGCCTAGAACTTAGAACTAATTAAATCTAACTAACCTAAGGGCATCACACACATCCATGCCCGAGGCAGGATTCGAACCTGCGACCGTAGCGGTCACGCGGTTCCAGACTGAAGCGCCTTTAACCGCACGGCCACACCGGCCGGCAACTCAGGAAAGCTTGCAAGGTTGTTGAAGTGGTGTGCTGAGAAATAAACATTAAAAGAATATTCGATACGTTGCTCTATTTCCAAGTTATTTAAAAAAAAGCGTTGAAGTTATCTAGTCAGGTCGCTGCACGCGCAAATTCGATTACTTGCACGCCCTAAAATATGTTAATGCACAGACATCTGTATGTCCGTGAGTTACCGGTTGCTCACATGCTCATTACCAATGAAAATGTGCCTTTTAGGAAGTGATAGGCCAGCTTTGTACCTTTGTTTGGTTTGAGGAAACCAAGGGGAACAAGTTTGGCAACACTCTCGCAGGCTGCATGAATTCGCACACGCGATGTTGTGGGTCAATGCTAAATAACTCGTAAGCGGCGCAGTGTAACGAATTCTTTTCTTAACAGTCATTCCTCATTTCGAAACCAGTTTTTCACTACAAAATTTGAAGTGATCACTTTCGACATAGGTAGAAAATCATACCTTCTGTTATTTATTGTATCAGAAGCTATGTTTTTCTACAGTCGTCGAAGTCGTTCACTTCAAATGTTGTAGTGGAAAGCTGGTTATGCTTTGCTTCGGCTTGATAATGGTCTGTTTATAGAATTGGCATCGCTGAGCGTAAAAATAAACAGCTGATGGTTATCTACAATGAAGTTTCACGACTGTAATGCCACCCCCCTCATCACAATTCTAAAATATTTCTCAGGGTAATCTCCCCTGCAATACCCTTACAAGCTTTTCAGACTGTTTTTGACGACATAGTATGTGGACTGAAGAGCCAAAGAAACTGGTACACCTGCCTAATATCGCGCAGGGCCCCCTGAGCAAGCAGAAGTGTCGCATCACGACCTGCCATGGACTAATGTCTGAAGTAATGCTGGAGGGAATTGACAGCATAAATCCTGTAGGGCTGTCCATAAATCCGTAAGAATACGACGGGGTGGAGGTCTCTTTTGAACAGCACGTTGCAAGGCAGCCCAGATATGCTCAACAATGTTCTTGTCTGGAGAGTTTGGTGGCCAGCGGAAATGTTTAAACTCAGAAGAATCTTGGTGGAGCCACTATATAGTTATTCTGGGACGTGTGGGGCGTCGCATTGTCCTGCTGGAATTGCCCAAGTACTTCAGAATGCACCATGGACATGAATGGATGCAGATGATCAGACAGGATGCTTACGTACGTGTCACTTGTAGGAGTCGTATCTAGCAGTATCGGAGTCCTATATCACTCCAACTGCACACGCTGCATACCATTACAGAGCCTCCACCAGCTTGAAAGTCCCCTGCTGACATGCACGGTCCATGGATTCACAAGGCTATCTCCATACACCTACACGTCCATACGCTCGATACAATTTTTAATGAGACTAGTCCGACCAGGCAACATGTTTCCAGTCATCAACAGTCCAATGTCGGTGTTGGCGGGTCCAGGAGTGGCGTAAAGCTTCGTGTCGCGCAGTCATCAAGGGTATACGGGTGGATCTTCGGCTCCGAAAGCCCATATCGATGATGTTTCGTTAAATGGTTCGCACGCTGACACTTGCTGATAGCCCAACATCGAAATCTACAGTAATTTGCGGGAAGGCTGCACTTCTGTCACGTGGAAAGACTCTTTTCAGTTGTTGTCGGTCGCGTTCTTGCAGGATCTTTCTTCTGCCGCAACGATGTCGGAGATTTGATATTTTACTGGATTCATGATATTCACGGTACACTCGTGAAATGGTCGCCAAGGAAAATCCCCCCTTCATCGCTGCCTCGGAGGTGCTGTGTCCCACCGCTCGTGTGCCGACTATAACACCACGTTCAAACTCACGTAAATCTTGATAACCTGCCATTGTAGCAGCAGTAACCGATCAAAAAACTTGTCTTATATACGCGTTGCGGACCGCAGCACCGTATTGTGCCTGTTTGCACATGTCTGCATTTGAGTACGCATGTTCATTCTAGATTATTTGACGCTTCAGTGTACACGCACATTTTTAGTCAAATAAAATTGGTAGAGAAGGGGCGAGAGCGTACCGCATCACCTGCCTAATCTCTTCCACTCTAAGGTCCGCGGTTGCTGAGAAAGACAAAGGAAGATCAGTGCTTAGCGCACTGTAGACTGCAAAATTGCAAGCTTCGAGGCACACGCTGAGAATGGGCAAGGTTTGAGAAGGAAGTAGGCAGTGTCCTTTTTTAGTGGACCTACTCACTTACTTTAAGTGGTTTAGTAAAACCAAGAAGAAACAGAACCCTACCGGTCGGACCGAGATTTGAACTGTCTTCCCCATGAAAGCGAGTCCACTGTCCTTAAACCACTCAGCCACTTCAATACGCGTTGTTACTGAGAAACTCTTGGCAGTCTCAAATGCATAAAACAACGCCCGCTGACCAAATAACCTAGGTTCGAGTGCCAGGAACTGTTTAGAAAAGGTGAAGTTTGCTGTGATTTGGAACTACCGGTACTGAAGCAAACGGTATAGCTGCAGATTCTACAGAAGTCCTGTATCAAAAGTTACGGTGTGCGCTGAGACGAAAACACAACCCTTGTGCACAGAAAAAAACTCGGGGTTAGGTCGGCAGGGGTTACGCGAAATATTTAATGGTCTTCGATTCTCTGGCTTTTATTCCGGGAAAAATATGCAGTCCAAGATATTTCTCTTTTCTATTGTATTCTTTTTTTCTGCTTCTGTGCTCCGTTTCTCCCTTCCGTTGGCGACGGCATTATTTCGCCACCCCTGTATTTCTCAAGAGAATTTCCGTTCTGTGCTCAACGAAATGGTTATCTCCTCTTGTGATATTAAACAGTGCTTTAAAAGGAAACTTAAATTCTGTGGTGATATGTGCGTGCAATGGAAGGGATGTCCACAGATAATTCGGAAATTAGTTGCGTCGTTTTAGCTTCACATTTCTTTTATTCATCGTGGGTGTTTGTTGCGTCGAATGTGAACGATTATTGGTTCACTAACGTAGGACATTGGTAGAAAAATCTGTTAGCAGTGCTTCTAGCAAAGCAAGATACTTTTGATGTAGGTTACATTTCCATCGAACACTAGGTATAATTTGTTTGCACGTGCCGGAGAAATGTCGTGAACCTGGGCATAATAACGCAAAATTCACTTTTTCTTCAGTTTACTCTGAACCCATAGGCTGTTCATCCCGTTTGTTATATCCTTTAATTCTTCCTCGATGTCTCTGGGGAAAGCAATGTTAGCACCGAGCCATTTCATTGATACTCTTTCACCCCAAATTTTAGTCCTACTTGCTTTTTCGATGTACAGATTGACCAATAGGCGAGAAAGACTGCATCCCTGTCTTATAACCTTTTTTTATCGTATAACTTTGTTCTCGATCAGCCATTTTAGAGTACTTTCTTGTTTCTTATACAGTTGTACATTGCCAATCTTTCCCTGTAGGTTATGTCGATTTCTCTGAGATGTCGAACATCTTGCAGTATTTTACATTGTCGAATGCTTTTTGTAGGTCGACAGATCTTATGAAGACACGTAATTTTTTTAAAGCCTTGTTTCCGTTATCAAAAGCAACGTCAGAACTGATTCTCTTGTGCCCTTACGTTTCCTAAAACCAAACTGATCGCCATCTAAGAGATTCTTAGCTTTATTTTCCATTTTTGTGTGTATTGTTCTTGTCAACAATTTGGATGCGTTAGATGTTTAGATAAATGTGCGATAGTTCTCGTACTTACCTGCCCTTGCTGTCTTAGGAATTGTGATGGTAATATTTTTCGAAGTACTCTAGTTTCATAGAGACCACACACAAACTTGAACAGACGTTTGTTTGCAGCTTCCCCCAACTATTTAACAAATTTCGAAATAACGTATCCAAGTCCTTTGCCTTACCTGATTCCAAGTCTTTCAAAACTGTCAAACTCTGGCGGTAATACTGTGTCAGCTTTGTCATCCATATCGCCCCCCAATTTTTCTTCCATCACGTGCGACAGTTCCTCCCCCCTCGTACAGGCCTTCAATGTACTATCCGCTCTCTCCTCTGCATTTAACAATGGATTTCCTCTTGTACTCTTATTGTTCACGTCTTGACTTTTAATTTTGCCGAAGGCTACGTTGACTTTTTTTATACAATGACTCAGTCGTTCCAATGACCATTCTTTTGCCGATTTTTCTGATTTTTCCTGTTCCCTTAGGTTCCTTGCGCTTCCTGTTTGTCTCGTTCCTAAACCACTTATATTTCCGCAAGCATGTCTGTTCCTGAACTTATTGTACTTCCTCCGTCGATCACTTGAAGACTTGATCTATTACTTAAAGTTTCTTTGCAGTACATTCCTTACTCCTGTATTTCGCTGACCAATTTCTGTGTCTGTGCCGAAACGGTTGACGTCTCTTGGGATATCTTGCCGCATACACCGTACAAGTACGAACTCCATTCTTCCTACACTCTCCACACATCATGAGCTTGTCGGCTTTTCCTGCATTGGTAAATCTCACCGTCCACTTACGACGTACTGCTTGGACTGTCAAACACTAACGGACTAGTAAGTCACAGTGCACTCATGGAACACAAAGCACACTGGAAATAAATACAACATCGTACTTAGTAACTAAGCGGGCTGAATGACACAGACAAGTTTCGGTGTGGGAACTTATCAAACTATGATATTTTGTAAAAGACTAGCACTAGAATCCTGCAACAAACAGCACTGACATTCTAATTTATCCTACTTTTAGTTTTTCATGTCAATAGGCTGTGTTCCAATTAAAAATACACTCCTGGAAATTGAAATAAGAACACCGTGAATTCATTGTCCCAGGAAGGGGAAACTTTATTGACACATTCCTGGGGTCAGATACACCACATGATCACACTGACAGAACCACAGGCACATAGACGCAGGCAACAGAGCATGCACAATGTCGGCACTAGTACAGTGTATATCCACCTTTCGCAGCAATGCAGGCTGCTATTCTCCCATGGAGACGATCGTAGAGATGCTGGATGTAGTCCTGTGGAACGGCTTGCCATGCCATTTCCACCTGGCGCCTCAGTTGGACCAGCGTTTGTGCTGGACGTGCAGACCGCGTGAGACGACGCTTCATCCAGTCCCAAACATGCTCAATGGGGGACAGATCCGGAGATCTTGCTGGCCAGGGTAGTTGACTTACACCTTCTAGAGCACGTTGGGTGGCATGGCACGGGATACATGCGGACGTGCATTGTCCTGTTGGAACAGCAAGTTCTCTTGCCGGTCTAGGAATGGTAGAACGATGGGTTCGATGACGATTTGGATGTACCGTGCACTATTCAGTGTCCCCTCGACGATCACCAGTGGTGTACGGCCAGTGTAGGAGATCGCTCCCCACACCATGATGCCGGGTGTTGGCCCTGTGTGCCTCGGTCGTATGCAGTCCTGATTGTGGCGCTCACCTGCACGGCGCCAAACACGCATACGACCATCATTGGCACCCAGGCAGAAGCGACTCTCATCGCTGAAGACGACACGTCTCCATTCGTCCCTCCATTCACGCCTGTCGCGACACCACTGGAGGCGGGCTGCACGATGTTGGGGCGTGAGGGGAAGACGGCCTAACGGTGTGCGGGACCGTAGCCCAGCTTCATGGAGACGGTTGCGAATGGTCCTCGCCGATACCCCAGGAGCAACAGTGTCCCTCATTTGCTGGGAAGTGGCGGTGCGGTCCCCTACGGCACTGCATAGGATCCTACGGTCTTGGCGTGCATCCGTGCGTCGCTGCGGTCCGGTCCCAGGTCGACGGGCACGTGCACCTTCCGCCGACCACTGGCGACAACATCGATGTACTGTGGAGACCTCACGCCCCACGTGTTGAGCAATTCGGCGGTACTTCCACCCGGCCTCCCGCATGCCCACTATACACCCTCGCTCAAAGTCCGTCAACTGCACATACGGTTCACGTCTACGCTGTCGCGGGATGCTACCAGTGTTAAAGACTGCGATGGAGCTCCGTATGCCACGGCAAACTGGCTGACACTGACGGTGGCGGTGCACAAATGCTGCGCAGCTAGCGCCATTCGACGGCCAACACCGCGGTTCCTGGTGTGTCCGCTGTGCCGTGCGTGTGATCATTGCTTGTACAGCCCTCTCGCAGTGTCCGGAGCAAGTATGGTGGGTCTGACACACCGGTGTCAATGTGTTCTTTTTTCCATTTCCAGGAGTGTATGTTTTAACAAAAAATATTCTTTCCAAGTATTATTAAAATCTGTTTATTGGCTAACAATACGAGCCCGTGAGTATCAATCCATTCTGGGAAAACAGCACATCAATACCACTTTTCATTTCCGCAATACTTGAGGTGCATGTTGTAGTTGATTCACTCTGTATGAATTGTGCCTTTGCAGTTCCCCTTTCAGTTTCAGTAGCTTCCTAACACAGTCAGGCTTCTGACTTGTTCGATGACGTTTGGGTCTGTGATTTAAAGTTGTGAAAAAGTGGGCCTGTTAATCTGACACCAATAAATCGTAGCCCCTTCTTAATAATGAACGAGAAAACGCATACGTACTAAATTAAACAAGAATCACAATTAATTTAGTACATAAAAGTGCGCATTAAGTCGTCCGACACATTTTGGTAGTATCAAACAATCAACTTCGCAAATCTGGCTACAGGATCAGGGGTTTTACACTAATAATCGCATCTAGGTATGAAACAATAATATTCACAAAGTCATTTCGAGATTTCTGAAATGTTCCTATTAAAAAGTAGATAGTGTTGTAGCAGGGTGTGCGTTTGTGTCTGCGGCCGGAATTGAAAGCATATTGATCAAAAAAGCCTGCAAGAGAATTTTGAAAGAGAAGCTTGAAAATGAAATTCGGTAGTAATGATTTGACTTTCCCTATGTTTCGTCTGTCACGCCTAGATGTCACCATGTTTATTTGCAGGTGGAAGCTAAAGTGACTGCAAAATCACTCAGTTTCGCTCCAATAAGCTGCGCTTGGGCTAAGTGCAACGCAACCAGAAATATACCAAGTCTTTTAGCTCATTTGCTCAGACAGGCACCCGCCTGCTCGGCTGTGCTATTGGACCTTGGCGATGAGGTTGGAGATGATCCTTGTGATGAAGTCTGACAATGAAGTGATTTTGTTCCATCTGCTTCCAAAATGGAAAATTCGGGTTCTCGCGCGACCGCTACGGTCGCAGGTTCGGATCCTGCCTCGGGCATGGATGTGTGTGAAGTTCTTAGGTTAGTTAGGTTTAAGTAGTTCTAAGTTCTAGGGGACTGATCACCTCAGAATTTAAGTCCCATAGTGCTCAGAGCCATTTGAACCATTTTGTTGTTTACAAATAATGTAACTTCTTTGGTGACAGTAGTAAGTAAACACTTTTTTCGGGTTTTCGCTTTTTCATTGTCTACATCATTTTTCATTGGCTGAGCTGTGGATATTCCTAACGCCAACCAGTAAGAAGAGGCCTTAAAAGAAACTAGTTCCCTCTCCATCTCTGATTTCAGGCCATTAATCAGTAAAACTTTTCTAATATTTGGTGCTGAAAAAATGCTTTCTGCTCTCTGTCTGTCTCTGGCTTTCTCTGTGGCCAGTTTGTGCGAGTCCTCGAGAGCACAGCCGTGTCTACACTATGTGATCAAAAGTATCCGGACATCTCCAAAAAGATACGTATTTCATATTAGATGCATTGTGCTGCCACCCAATGCCAGGTACTCCATATCAGCGACCTCAGTAGTCATTAGACATCGTGAGAGAGCAGAATGGGGCACTCCACGGAACTCAACGGACTTCGAATGTGGTCAGGTGATTGGGAGTCACTTGTGTCATACGTCTGTACGCGGGATTTCCACACTCATAAACATCTCTAAGTCCACGTTTCCGATATGATAGTGAAGTGGAAATGTGAAGGGACACGTACAGGACAAAAGCGTACTAGTCGACTTCGTCTGTTGACTGACAGAGAACTCCGGCAGTTTAAGAGGGTCGTAATGTGTAATAGGCAGACATCTATCCAGACCATCTCACAGGAATTCCTCACTGCATCAGGATCCAGTGCAAGTACTATGACAGTTACGCGGGAGGTGAGAAAACTTGGTTTTCATGGTCGAGTGGCTGTTCATAAGCCACACATCATGCCGGTAAATGACAAACGACGCCTCGATTGGTGTGAGAAGCGTAAGCATTGGACGATTGAACAGCGGAAAAACGTAGTGTGGAGTGACGAATCACGGTACAGAATTTGGCGATCCGACGGCTGGGTGTTGGTATGGCGAATGCCCGGTGAACGTCACCTGCCAGCTTGTTTTGTGCTAACAATAAAATTCGGAGGCAGTGGTGTTATGATGTGGTCGTGTTTTTCATGGAGGAGGCTTGCACTCCTTGTCGTTTTGCGTGGCACTATCACAGCACCGGCCTATATTGATGTTTTAAGCACGTTCTTGCTTCTTGCTGTTGAAGAGCAATCCGGGGATGGCGATTGCATCTTTCAACGTGATTGAGCACCTGTTCATAATTCACGGCCCGTGGCGGAGTGGTTACACGACAATAACATCCCTGTGATGGACTGGCCTACACAGAGTCCTGACCTGAATCCTACAGAATACTTTTGGGATGTTATGGAACGCCGGCTTCGTGCCAGGCCTCACCGACTGACATCGATATCTCTACTCAGTGCAGCACTCCGTGAAGAATGGGCTACCATTCCCCAACTAACCTCCCAGCACCTGATTGACCGTATGCCTGCGAGAGTGGAAGCTGTCATCAAGGCTAAGGGTGGGGCAACACCATATTGAATACCAGCATTACCGATGGAGGGCGCCACGAACTTGCAAGTCATTTTCAGCCAGGTGTCCGGATACTTTTGATCACATAGTGTACTTCTTATTTATGTACATTAGCCAGTCCTGGAAGCTCTCACATTGTGTTAAACATTCGGTTTTCTGCAGTGTCACAGTTCAGCAGCGTCTTATGCTCACAAATGTGACTACAGGTTGTACTCCACGTTTCGATCTTTATCTCCAGGTGGTTATATATTTTGAAGTAAGCCCTGTTTTCTGCGTTATGCCCACAAAAGCATCCATCTGGACCTCCTTCCACGTCCGAGTCGTAGAGCAGTTTCTGCTGGTGTCCCTAAATGGAGATGCTATTTTAACTTCAGTGACCAGCTCCCTCGGCATCTCCTCAGAGGGAAGCTGGTTAGCCAAGTAACTCGTGCAGTGGTAGGCCTCTCCTGTCAGCCTGCGTGACCTAGCGGCACCTGCTGGCTTGCAGCTCAACTTAATATGTTCCCAAAGTGCTATACAGTATAAGAATGTAAACTACATTGATTTGCTACTGACATTCATAAGTTCAAAATGGCTCTGACCACTATGGGACTCAACATCTTAGGTCATAAGTCCCCTAGAACTTAGAACTACTTAAACCTAACTAACCTAAGGACACCACACACACCCATGCCCGAGGCAGGATTCGAACCTGCGACCGCAGCAGTCCCGCGGTTCCGGACTGCAGCTCCAGAGTCGCTAGACCACCGCGGCCGGCCATTCATAAGTACTGGTGTACATCTTATTAATCAGTGGGCATTAATTGTTTTGATACTACTAGTCTTTTTAGTTCTGGCTTTATATTAGTTACGGGACAGTTTTGGGAGAAACTGTCGTATAGTAATTCCAAGCTGTGATTCTTAGAATATTACCTTTACATTGGTTATTGAATCTTCTTCAAATGGGTACGTACCCATAGCAGTCTTCTCCCAGTGATATGAATATTCTGCCATTGGAAAAGTTATCGTGACACACTTTTAATTACAGGCCGCATGTCATGTAGAAATACAGTATGTATCTTTAATGCAGTGGCTTCCATTGTTTTTTGCATCTTCATGCCATTGATCCTTCTGGTTCTTCCATCTTTGAGACAATTTCCCACCCCAGTGACTAGAGGGAACTCCCAACCTCTGCCTGCTAATCTGCTTTCTTAGACAAGGAAATTGACAGAATAAGAGTGACTTCTGATACCGACGTTTTCGGTCGCCATTGCTGATGATTTTTTATTCAAAATGTAAGCAATGGCTAAGTCAAACTTCGGACTCAGGTCGTTCTGACAAGCAGTCAAAGACGCTAACCCTAGAGCAGTATGTTCAGTGAAACTGAACGTATCATTGCATTCATTATTAAACATCTTAGCTACAGGTTGTAAACAGGTAGACTAATTTGCTGCTTATAGTAAGTATATCTAGGAACGAAGTCGTTTCCTTCAGTTACACGTGTTATAATCTTTGTGCTGTAGTAAACCACTTTATTGACACTATGCACTTGATTGATATTAACTGCTGTGCAGCGACACATACGGAAATTGAGCATACCATAATTATATGTCTAATTTCCTTACTTTCAGGCGATTGTACGAATATGGCCCAGTTCTAAAGTCGCTGCAGTTACATCAATTAATTTGCGCTGATAAAACGGTTCCCGTCATTTTGTCTATAATCAGTACGTTCCTTAACTACCTTGATCAAGCTTTCTAGTTTGATTTTTTTTGAACAGTCGATCGCCGTAGTTCAGACGAAGCCATTTTAATTAATCTACTTTACTGTTTACACACAAGCCCTACCACAATACTAAGACAAATGACCACCACAGATTGAGACAAAATGTTATTTAGAAACGCAAGTATTATTCTGTTTCGAGTTACTACAATTGCGAATGCTGAAAGCGAAACATTCACGTACGCACTTATGCCATCATACCAGCACTCTCATGCAACACATGGAATTGTATATAATTCAATAATATGGTAGTCGCTAGGTCGTTTTCAGCATTAAAAACATCCTCAACGATAAGCTGCATTGTAATCGACAATACTTATTTATAGTGAGAGGGTACAGTTTAAACCTTCACTTATTTATTAGCATCGTTGTTCTTGTCGGAAGAAGATTTTGGCGTACTTATTTAATAATTAGTTATCGGTGGTCTAAGTAGAAAAGAATGATGGTATGGGTTCTTCAATTTGAATGTGCACATCCTATCCCAGTTGGTTCTCATTTGTACTGTTTTATGATTTATTTGTAATTGGATGGTGTGTGTGTGTGTGTGTGTGTGTGTGTGTGTGTGTGTGTGTGTGTGTGGGTAGGTGGGTGGGTGTGTGGGTGGGGGCTGGGGGATGTATGGGTGGGTGAGGTGTATGTGGGAGTGTGGGGGTGTGTGGGTGTGTGGGTGGGTGGAGGGTGTGGGGGTGAGTGGAGGGTGTGGGCGTGTGTAGGGTGTGTGTGTGTGTGTGTGTGTGTGTGTGTGTGTGTGTGTGAGTGTGTGTGGGTGGGTGGGTGTGTGTGGGTGTGTGTGTGGGGGGGTGAGTGTGTGTGTGTGTGTGTGTGTGTGGGTGTTCTGCATGGAGACAGGTGTAGGAGACCATAGATAGTGCATGTGTAGTTACTGGTAGTCTTTGCCGAGTCTTTTGCTCACTTCGTTTAAAATAAACCAAAGAAGGAATCCAAGGTAGTGGAGAATCTGGACTACGGTTCGCCAATGTAAGAAGAGGATGGTCACACCACTTATCGGATGGTCTCCTTTGTGGGCAGCCTTATTCCGGCACACTGGCGCTAGTTCCTGAACTGAACGGTTGACTTCGTTGTGTTCTCCGAATATTATTCTGCAGATTGGTATGAATATGTGAAATTCTTATGCCTGTAGTTATAAATAATGTTTTTTTATTTTCAGGATGATAATTATGACAAACAGGTGAGGAGAGATTTTCGAAATTCTGATCCATTTTTAGGCAGGTAAATTTTAGAATGTTGGGATTCTTTGTTTTAGACCAACGGTCCATCTTTGTTGCATGTGATTAAAAAACAGTGTAGCTGCATGTGTTATAAGTTGAAATATTAGCGTGTGTTAGTTTCTAAGCTGAGATTGTTTAAGAAAGACGTGTGAAGGTTTTTGATTAGGTCAAGTACTTCCTCAAGGATGAGTAAATTTACGTACAGTCGTTGTCATAGTGAGCTTTATAGAAAAAGCAGACCAAAGGTGCTTGAACCATTCTTAATTTCAGGACTGGGTATGTGCTATATACATTTGCGTGTGAAATTCATTTTTCTTACCATATTCAGCAATTTAAGTTTTTTGATAGAATGAGATCAAAGATATGCCTTGTCTTCACCACAAATACGGCGAGTTCAGCACTGATAATCATCTATTAAACTAATTTAGATAAGAAATATCCCGTGAGCTTTTGAACTTGTACTCTACGAGCAAAATAAGGTGAGTATATTAGCCATTTGCTGGCTGGCTGGTTTTTGGGAAAGGGGACCAATCAGCGAGGTCATCGGTCCCATCGGGTTAGGGAAGGATGGAGAACGAAGTCGGCCGTGCCCTTTCAAAGGAACCATCACGGCATTTGCCTGGAGCGATTTAAGGAGATCACGGAAAACCTAAATCAGGATGGCCCGACGCGGGATTGAACCGTCGTTCTCCCGAATGCGAGTCCAGTGTGCTAACCACTGCGCCACTTCGATCGGTGCCATTTCCCCAGCGGCATCACGAGGGTCGCATTGCACCGGTAAATGCGCCACGGAGATTAAAATTAATTTTGTTAAAAAATGTGGTGTGCGGGGTACTCAGCATGTGAAGCGAGTCTGATCATGGTACATAATGGTGGTACAAAATACTGATAGAAAATAGCACCAAGAGATACGGTATATGAATAAGTTGCCACGATCACTACGTAGCTGGCAAGTAACGTGTATATTGGGATTAGAATACGTAGATGAGAAACAGTACTGATAGATAATTCAGTATTTTGTTGAGATCCATAGCAGTAAAATAAACACTTCCAGGTCAATTCCTATTGATTTAGTATGTGTTCCGACGGGCTATGCATGCAAGATAGAAAAATATAGTTTTCTTGTTAGGCAGTCGATGAGAATGAGATTGTTTTGGTGCATGAGTATGATAGCTGAGAGAGAGTGTTTTAATTAGTAGGTTAATAGAGCACCTATGGTACGGAGGACATCCCAAACCAATCCACAGTTGTGCACTGTAGTTGTTGATTTTACTAGACCACAGTATATTAGAATAGTTCAAGTTGAACTGTAATGTTAACGAACAAATTATGCCCGCTGGAAACCAGTAAATAATGTACGCATTAGATTGTTTTAGGCACGTTTGAACTGTGGGAATAATAAGTGTAAATCAGTGAGCTACAATAGTGGTCCTTGTCAATTCCTGTCAGTAGCCATTTGCTTACCGCCATGCGACCACGTCTTCCTTGTTCATCCATAACCTAATGATTTGCGATAGTGACATGAAAACTGTAATTTGTCGAAACCCCGAAATTAAAATTTTACGCTGTGTTTTGAGTAATTCTGCTTTACTCAGTTTCATCTGCCAACATCACAACCGATTGTCAAAAGTTGTTGTGTCCTGGCTGTGTCAAAGTGAGAGTTTGCAACCTTGACTCTCCTGCGTATCTAGCGGACAACCACTAAACATGTGACTTGACAAGCGAGTCATATTTATACCAGTGGTCCCAGCGGCAGTGTATCATAAGTCTCACACACAGTCTCATCACGAACAACTGATTTTCTGCTGGTATTGCCCCGAACAAATGACCCATAAATTCTGGCCTATAAACTCTGTAATTTTATTTTTCACATGCGCAACGATATCAAACTGTAACCAACTATCCTCGAGACACAGCCTCTCATGATTAATCGCTGTACTGACTAGCTGTAATCAAATCGCAGTGAAAAATTTTGTCTCCCGAGTTTCGTCATACACACGGACACTCAGGAACACGGCATCAACCTGAGCGCCGATGACTACAGCGCTGCGGATCTCATGGAAGAACAACGCAAGCGGACTTTCACAAAATCTCTGTTACGATCCTCCCTGAAAACGGGAATGAATTGCAATTTTTTTCAGTCAATAGGTACCCTTCGTTGCTCCAGCGGCCTACGGTGAACTGCTACCAGAAGGGGAGCACGTTCATTAGCATAATCTCTGTAGAATCTTAAACGTATCTCATCTGGTCCTGATACCTTTCCACTACAAAGCGATTGCAATTGTTTTTCTATTCCGTGATCAGTTATCTCTATATCTGTCATTTCGAAGTTCGTACGATGATTGTCAGGAGGGAGTATTATGATCTTCCGCAGTGAAACAATTTTGGAAGACCGAATTCAGTATTTCGGCCTTCTCTCTATCGTTTTCCGTTTCGATGCCATCATGGTCACTGAGTGACTGAATAGATGATTTCGAGCAGCTTACTAATTATTTTTGGGTAAGTTCAAAATATTTTAGTGTTTTTACTCGGATCGGTTGGCAATAATTTACTCTTAAAGTCATTGTTCTCTCATTGTTCTCCTTACGCTCATTTCCGCATCGTTTAACTTTTGTTTGTCAGCTAAGTTTTGACTTCTCTTGAATCAGTGATGAAATTCTCTTTCTTTATGTAGCAGTTTGCTAACACGACTATCATATCACGGGGGGTCTTTCCGATCCCTTAAGACCTTGCTCGGAACATACTTATCTAAGGGATATTGAACGATATTTTTTAAATTTTAGCATTTGTGCCACACAGATTAGTCCTCAGCGCTGAATATTTGATGTTGACTACCCAGATACCCTACAAAGCGTATTAAGTCACTCTTGCTAAGTAAAAATATTTTCCTACCTGTCCTAACATTCCTTGTAATACCTGTAGTCATAGACGCTATCACAGCCTTATAATCACTGATAGCCTTCTCTAAGTCAGCTAATTCGAAAAGTTCTGGGCTGTTTGTCATTGGGAGTTCTAAGACGTTACCTTCACGAGTTGGTTCTGTATCTGCTCGAACTAATTTTAGGACAAGAACTTCAGATTAATGTCACATGAATCCCTTTCTCTGGCAGCAGTTTTAAAAGCAATACTCTCCCAAACTATACGTGAGAACTTGAAAGTGCCCACAAGTACAACAGCATGATTAGTAAACTTATTCACGAAAGTTCTCTCTGAAGCGCTCTACCACTACAGCTATCGACGCACGTAAAAGCATCCATTTACCGTTTTTGACTACCTCTGGTGCTTAACTAACTTAGTTCACATCTGTGACAACCTCGCTAGATGTTATCGAACCCTTTATTGCAATAAATACTCCGCCACCAACGATGACTATCCTATCCTTACGACAAAGATTCCAATCTGTATTTAGGATTTCGTTGCGTACACTTCTGGCTGTTCCTGAGCTTTAAACTTTCAGTAAGCAATACTAATTCAGGGAAATTATCATGGATGCTCCAACAGTTTACTAATGTCACATTAACCTTTTCAGTTTCCGATCTACAGGGATAACCATTCTCTTCGACTTCGGTTGGCAAATCATCTTCGATCCTGAAGGGGGTGGGGCTCTTCTAAGCTAAAACGTCACCGTGAGCACGCCACACGTACTCCCCTACCATAGCAGCCGTTCCTGCGTGTAGTGCATGCCTGACCTCTTAAGGAGAGCGCCATAACTCTCCACTCGATAGCGGAGGTCGAGAAATTCGCATGCGAGCCTTTGGTTTAGATTCTTCACTTTTCTCCAAACCAGAGGACTGCGATTGACCCCGGGTACAATGCTACAAACAAGAAGTTTAGCCCCGCACCACACTTGCACTGCTAGCTGCCTTCACCAAAAAAAGCCAACCGCCTGTAGGAACAGAGGCCGGTCTCAGAACCCAAAAGACAGACGTCATTCGTGCCGACATGACCAGCGGTTTGCAGCCGATTGCACCGAGTGCGCTCTATGGCCTCCAGAAGAGCCTCCTCCAAGTCTCGGACGAGACCGCCAGGTAAACGTAACGAATGCGCACTGGCATTCTTTCCTGACCTGCGTGCTAGTTACATGAGGAGCTCCATCACCCACCTAATCTTGGAGCTCCCTATGACAAGCGTACCCGCCCTCTGTACTTTCCCGGGCTGGGTATGAAAATCGGCCACTGGCCCAACAGGAGAGGCATCCTGTGCTGGCTAAGAAGTGTTATCTACACTGAGTAACTCCTAGTACTCGTTGCTAAGGCGTAAGTCCGCCAGTCACTCTCGAGTGAAGACAGATATCTCGGATGTTGAGTTTCGAAAGCTGCAGCAGCAACGGGGTCACAACGGTATTCCAACATCAACAGTCACATGTGTCTTCTGTGGTGCCTGATGGTGGTGCAGCACTGAGAAGTAACCAGAAAACTGTTGAACGTGGCACGCAGCTTCCAGTTGATTACGGACAGTGGCCAGTTCCACTTGTGTCCGAAGGCAACATGCAAAGTACATGTTCATATCGTACTGTATAAACGTAGTTTATTTTTATATTTACCCAGACATGTTTCGACACCAATGTGTCATCTTCTGTGGGTCAAATTTTTATTTCTGTAGAGTACAATATCACATTTGTAATAATTTAACTGCTGTAGGCGAAAGAAATACAATATTTGAAATTTGCTTCGTTTGGTTTAGTCAGTCATCTTAAAATTACATCGCTAGCTGAACATCTATTTTAGTGCTCGTTTTCGTCGTTTTTTTACAGTATGTCACCTGCAAACTAGCCATGAAGAAAATTATTGCGTATTTGTGGACAGCTGTTTCGAGGGTAGAGGTTATGTACGTTTCTGTACTTACATTTTTCGTCCTGTTTCGTGTGCCTGGTTGGCGTCTCAATCAACTTCTATTTAGTGCATTGTTTTCACTCAATTTTTCACAAATTTCCGCTCACTACTTCACCTCACATGCACTAACACGAAATGTGGCGAAATGTGATTTTAGCAGACACTTCTGACAACACAATCAGTGAGAATTATGTTATTGTCGTTGCTCACTTGTTCGTCGTTGGTCTTGTGTTTGTTAATGTGTTTATTTTGAATGTGTGTGTGTGTTTGTGGATGTGTGTGTAGGGTGAGAGAGAGAGAGAGAGAGAGAGAGAGAGAGAGAGAGAGAGAGATGGAAAGAGGGGTGTGGAGGGAACCAAGAAAACAGAAGTTTTTTTCTTTTTTTATGTTTTTTTGTGAGGAGTCACTTTGTATAGTTGACTGAGTGTTCCAAACAGTGTTTTGTTGTACAGTGTTGTATTTTCATTCGAGACTCTCTTTCCCTGTATTATTGCTTTTTGTGTGTGGTAGTTCTCCTCTATTGCGAGCTTTTGACAGAGACTGTTGCTCTCTCTGAGGATCTTAAGATAAGTCTCCATGTTTTTTTGGGTTGTGGTTTTCTTGTATTAGATTGTCTGCAAAAGTGGTATGTGTACTATCACTTCTTAAGGCTCTGAGGTGTTCGGAGTACCTCGTTTTGAAATTTCTGATTTTTGGTCTATGTAGACCGACTGGCATAAACTGCAGGTTAACTGATATATTCCAGCTTTAGAGAATTTGTCTGCAGAAGTGTTCTTAGTTCTTAGATTCTTCTGTACTGTGTTATTTGTGTGGAATGATATTTGTAGCCCTTGTTTCTTCAGCATGTTTCCCACCCTGTGGACGTTTTTTGTTGTTATATGTTAGTATGTGCCATGCTGTACTCTGTTAGGGTTTTCCTGGTACCCTGTGTTTGTCTGGAGCTTGTGTTCTTGGTTCTGTGTTCTAGCTAGTGATTTGTTCATGGTCTGTTCTCTTTTAATTTGTTTTTTTTTTAATTTTGTTGTTCAGTTTGTTAACGTTTTATGTCTTGTACCCATTCTCTCTGCCTATTTGGTGTATTGCATTTAGTTCCTGTCTGTAGTTGAGTTAGTCCAGTGGAGTTCTGTTGAGCCTGTGTAGCAAGTGTCTGAAACTTGAGAGTTTGTGTGCCTGGGAGTGGTTGTTGGTGATGTGAATGGTTGGATTTGGGCTGTAGGTTTCCTGAAAATTCCAAAATTATGTTTGTTGTTGATTCTGTGTGTGGTAATGTCTAAGAAATTAAGCTTCATTTCCTCTTCTGTCTCAATGGTGAATTTTATTTTTGGGTGAACTTTATTAATGTCACTGTGTAATTGTTTTATTTATTTATTTATGCATTTATTTTACCTGGAAAGATTAGGGCCTTCAGGCCCTCACTTACACCTAACCAGGCATACTCAGATTCAACAAATTTCAGTTTCTACAGAACATTAAGGACATATAACATGTTATACAGTATTAATGTTACAGAAAAAAATTAGAGATTATAAAAGTAGTACAATGATAATTATAACAATCAAAAAAATTATAATAATCAAGAATAATAATAATAGTAATGACTATGTATAGGAAAGTAAACATATTTTTTCTTTTATGAATGTCAGTCCTATTGCTAGTTGGGAATTTTCTCGTTATATTCTTGCAGCTTGTGAGTTATTCTCATCAAGCAGAGACATAAGACGATAGAATGGGGTGAAAGAGATATAGAAGAGGTAGATAGGTTAGAGGAAGAGAAATAGAATGGTAAAATTCGAAGCTATGATGGAGAGGAGAAAGGAAAAGATGAGAGGGGCACGACAATGGTGGCTATACCGTCCCTAATATGTAAGTCTTGAGTTCCCTCTTGAATGTTAAGTGGTTCTGGATAAGACGCAGATCGCAGGGGAGCGCGTTCCATAGTCGTATGGCTGAGATGGAGAATGACACAGAGAAAGATTTTATGTTATGTAAAGGTACAGCCAAGATGCTATACGTATCCGATCTGGTATTGCGGTTGTGGAATGATGGTAGGTGTTTAATGTGAGAAGTTTCATCAGTCAAGCAAATGATGTGATCTACTTATCTTATACTTTTTTGAATGTATGATTTCATTGAATATTTTGTTTTCAATGTGGTTTAGAAATATGTTTACAAGTAGACCACTGACAGGTGAGCACATTGGTAGGTCATCTTTTGCACATAGAATTCTTTCTTGAAAGTGAAATAATTATGAGATTTAGGGTGGCTACTATTTCATCTACATCTGTGTGTACTTGTTACGTCCCCTTGATACTGTAGCTGCTTTTTAACAATGCTTATTGTTTCTTCTTCTGGCACATTTGTATTCATGAATGTGATGTCAAAAGATACCAGGGTTGCTATTGATAGTACGTTTATATCGTTTGTTTCCTATCACTTCACTGGTATTTTTTAGGTTTCTGTTTCTGAAAGTGCATAATTTCTGTAATAATGTATGTAAATGTCTAGCTAGCTGGCAAGATGTAGACAAATTCTCCAAAGCTGGAACATATCAGTTAATCTGCAGTTCATGCCCGTCAGGCTACATAGGCCAAACTCGCAGAAATTTCAAAACAGGGTATTCCGAACACCTAAGAAGTGGTAGTACATACTCAACTTTGCAGACCACCCAAAAAACATGGAGAGTCGTCTTAAGATCCTCAGAGAGAACAACAGTCTCTGTCAAAAACTCACAATAGAGGAGAACTACCACGTACAAAATGCAATAATACAGGGAAGGAGAGTCCTGAATGAAAATACAACACTGTACAACAAAACACTCGTTAGAACACTCAGTCAACTATACAAAGGTGACTCCCCATAAAAAAACATAAAAAACTTCTGTTTTCTTGGTTCCCTTCACACCCCTCTTTCCATCTCTCTCTCTCTCTCTCTCTCTCTCTCTCTCTCTCTCTCTCTCTCTCTCAATCTCACAAACACACACACACACACACACACACACACACACACACACAGACACACACACACACACCTTACACACACCTTACACACACACACACGCACACACACACACACACACATTCAAAATCAGCATCATAACAAAAACAAGACCAACGACGAACACATGAGCAACGACAATAACACAACACCTCTCACTGAGTGTGTTGTCAGAAGTGTCTGCTCAGATCACATTTCGCCACATTTTGTGTAAGTGCATGTGAGGTGAAGTAGTGAGCGGAAACTTGTGAAAAACTGAGTGAAAACAATGCACTAAATAGAAGTTGATTGAGACGCCAACCAGGCACACGAAACAGGACGAAAAATGTAAGTACAGAAACGTACATAACCTCTACCCTCGAAACAGCTGTCCACAAATACGCAATAATTTTCTTCATGTCTAGTTTGCAGGTGACATACTGCAAAAAAAAAAAAAAAAAAAAAAAAAACGACGAAAACGAGCACTAAAATAGATGTTCAGCTAGCGATGTAATTTTAAGATGAGTGCCTAAACCAAACGAAGCAAATTGCAAATATTGTATTTCTTAGGCCTACAGCAGTTAAATTATTACAAATTTGATATTGTACTTTATAGAAATAAAAATTTGACTCACAGCAGATGACACATTGGTGTCGAAACATGTCTGGATAAATATAAAAATAAACGAATTATGTTTGCATAATGCTAATTTCCAAAAGAATCCAGTTTTTAAATTACAAACACGGAAGAACGAAAAAAGAAGGTTCAAACCTTAGCAGAAAGTGGTGTGGACTAACTGCGAAAGAACAAGCAGGCCCCCACAAGAAAGAAGATTAACCGATTTGTGGCGCTACAGATTTTGGGATGTCTCCAGACTATAAACCAGAAGAATAAACAATCACTGACATCTGCTCTGAGAGATCTGACTGTAGCCTAATATCGCAAGATCCGGGACTGACAACAGATATATCAACATTTACTTGTCACTAGAGACTGTGTTCACAAAAGCTACTGCACCAAATGAAGACCTAAGCTTCAAACGTGAACAAACACTAGACACGCAAATAAAAACACAGATAATATTCATTTATCGTCAAAAGTTCTTTAAAAAACAAGCACTAAACTAAACACTGTGCACTAACAAAAACTGCCCCCGCTGGTACTGCTGGACACTTCTCCCTCTTGGGTGGTTCACCTAGACCTCGAAGAGTTGCGGTGACTCCACAGATGTTTCTGCGATGTCTCAATCCCCGCTACAAAAAATCAGTCATTTCCTCCACAGAACTTGCAGACCGATGTCGGGGATTCCCTCGCGGTGCCACCTCGTCGCCATGCCAACCGACCGGAAGGCGCCGTCCTCTGTTCGCCCGGAGATAGATCGCAGGCGGCACTGCAACCCGGACCAATCTCATTATACTCAAATCAGCGGGCCATGTCCTTCCCTCCCTTCCCCATCGCTACGCTCCCAATCCCAGGAGCTGGCTGCGTGGCGCTGCGGTGCGTCTGTCTCCCAGTGCGACGTGTGTATCCGTGTGTGTGTGTGTGTGTGTGTGTGTGTGTGTGTGTGTGTGTGTGTGGAGGCTGTTCTATTCCGAAGATAACTTTTCCAATCGGTCTAAATCTGCACCAAGGGCTGACGACATGCTGATAAGGTACACTCATGTCCACGCAAGCGTCCGTTTCAGCTGGACAGTCGCAGTCTGCAATTTTCTGCGACTTGTCAAAAGCTTAGGATTGTGCAGTCACGGCATTCTCCGAAAGAAGCTCAAATATCGCAAGTCTTGCTGCTAACTGGCATTTTTCCTATCTGATGAAAAGAATGCAGAATGTTCCATTAAGAAACAGCACCTTTAGAATGGGTAACAGTCACAGTAAGTGTACCACAGGAATCTATTCAGGCCCAAGATTGTTGCGTATATTTGTAATCCGTCATTATACATCCAAGAAGAAGAAATCTCTTGGTTCATAACACAGTTATCATAATCAAGCCTAACTTCAGCGATTGAAAATGTATGTGATTGTTTTTGCAAGTTGATAACTGTAAATGGCCTTCCAGTAAAGCTACATGAAAGACAATTGACGCAATTCTCTACTGTACCAGGCCTCACTACATCAATATACACTTTATCGCCAAAGAAACTGGTACAGGAATGCGTGTTCAAATATAGATATATGTAAAGAGGCAGAATACGGCGCTGCGGTCGGCAACGTCTATATAAGACAACAAGCGACTGGCGCAGTTGTTAGATCGGTTACTGCTGCTACAATGACAGCTTACCCTGATTTAAGTGAGTTTGAACGTGGTGTTGCAGTCGGCACACGAGCGATGGGACACATCATCTCCGAGGTAACGATGAAGTGGGGCTTTTGCCGTGCGACCATTTCATGAGTGTATTGTGAATATCAGGAATCCGGTAAAACATCAAATCTTCGTCATCGCTGCGGCCGGAAAAAGATCCTGCAAGAACAGGACCAACGGCGACTGAAGAAAATCGTTCAACGTGACAGAAGAGCAATTCCTCCGCAAATTGCTGCAGATTTCAATGCTGGGCCATCAACAAGTGTCAGCGTGCGAACCATTCAACGAAACATCATTGATATGGGGTTTGGGAGCATTCGTGTACCGTTGATGACTGCACGACACGGAGCTTTACGCTTCGCATGGGCCCGTCAAGACCGACATTGGACTGTTGATGACTAGAAACGTGTTGCCTGATAGGACGAGTCTCGTTTCATATTTATCGAGTGGTTGGACGTGTACGGGTGTGAAGACAGCCTCATGAATCCAGGGACCCCGCATGTCAGCAGGGGACTGTTCAAGCTGGTGAAGGCTCTGTAATGGTGTGGGGCATGTGCAGTTGGAGTGTTATGGTAGCCGTGATACGTCTAGATACGACTCTGACAGTTACAAGTACATAAGATCCTGTCTGATCACCTGCATCCATTCATGTCTATTGTGCATTCCGACGGATTTGGGCAATTCCAGCAGGACAATACAAAACCCCACACGTCCAGAATTGCTGCAGATTGGCTCCAGGGACACTATTATGAGTTTAAACACTTCCGCTGGCCACCAAACACCACAGAAATGAACATTATTGTGTATATATGAATGCCTTGCAACGTGCTGTTCAGAAGAGATCTCCTTCCAGTCGTACTCTTACGGATTTATGGACAGCCCTGCAGGATTCATGGTATCAGTTCCCTGTAGCATTAATTTAAATATTAGTTGAGTCCCTGGCACGTGTTGCTGCACGTCTGCGTCCTGGCGGGGGCCGTACACGATATTAGGCAGATGTACCAGTTTCTTTGTCTCTGCAGTGTAAATAAAGGATGATGAAGAATCAAGAAACGAAACAGAATATCCTAACTTCTTAGGTGTTTATATCAATAAGAACGTTAACTGGAAGGGACGTGTTACAGAACTTGTTAAACCTCTACGGTCCACCACTTCTGCTTTATCGACAATATCAGATTTTGCAGTGGAAATTTTAAAAATTGACTTATTATTCTTATTTTCAATCTATAACGTGTTATGGTGTCTTGTTATGGGACAATTCGTCACTGAAGAAAAAAGTGTATGTAACACAGAAGCGTATAATAAGGGTAAAGTGCAGTGTCCATTCTTGAACCTCTCGTAGACAGCTCTGTGAAGAGTTAAGGATACTTCGAATAGCCCCATAATACATTTATAACTTGTAAAGCTTATTGTCAACAGTAAATTACAATTCGAAAAAGCAGTAAATCACATTCATACACATAATACTTGAACTGGAAATTACTTACACTGTTTATAATAATGTAGTGTGTGTAAGCTCTTGTGTGTGTGTGTGTGTGTGTGTGTGTGTGAGAGAGAGAGAGAGAGAGAGAGAGAGAGACAGTAATCTGAACTAAGTATAGCACACAGTGTCCAACCAAATAAAAAAAACGGGTGCTTAAGACAGTCACGTAAATGGTCAGCACGATGTCACATTCTCCAATGAGAAAGTGTACTGTGACTACAAAACTGACTTCTTCCGCAGCATAGTGAGATATCGAAGTTGAGGGTAATACAAAATGGAGGTAACTAAACTGAACTGAACCAAACTAAATTCAGTAAGGTGGAACTGAACTTTTGCAAGGAAAGACAGAAAACTTCAAGTAATAACGCAAGAAATCAGATGTGGCGCTAATGGATTTCGTAATTGTACAACGCTAACCGTTGCCATTGTTGTTAATTTGCCAGGTTCTTCAGCAACTTCCGCTGGAAAATTAATATATTACTGTAATTTTGAATTCTTCCTCGAACTTCCAGTACAGAATGTGAGGGAACACAGGAAGAAAGTGAAAAAGTTGTCTTCATTCTACTACAGGGCGTAACAATAAAGGAAGTGAGTTAGATTTTTGTTGTTTCAAAATTTAGTACAGAGTCTGAAGTGGAAGAGCAGAGGTAATGTCGCAAGTGGGTCAGACCTGGCTACATATTCCATCACCATCACCAGCTGCCAGGCGTCGAGTACACACTCGACAGATAGGTGACAGAGGTAGGAAACCAAAGCTGAGAGAGAAAGACATATTCGTTAGTACGTAAGATGTCATGTGAGAAATAATATGTCCTATGCAAGAATGCGTAGTGAGAACCTGATGCAGCAGTTAACAACTTGTAACGGATTGCTAAGCGAAGGTTGTAGAACGAGGATAATTGCCAGTACAGAATACGACGGATAATTTTGGTCATTACGAACTGAACCAGTTGTATCCCCACGCTATTCGATTTAAATACTCCAGCTTTACAGCTCTAAGGAGAGTTGATCTTGGGATGGATGGCTTCACAGGAAAAGCACTCAGTTCCGTGATGAGAACGGTATAGTGAATCTATGTCCTAGATGTTTCAGCATCCCCTATGAACTAGCCGGAGGTGTCCTCGAGATGTTGATTTACGCTTGGTGAACTTCACGCTGCTCACTGTCTGTTATGTACTGATAGGGAGACTGGTTGGCTTCCTCCACCCGCGCACTGTGAAGTGCTGATCGCACTAACTTCATCGCACAAGCCAGAGGTGAGGGCCTCTTGCCGGGTGCTGAGACCTACCACACTGTTAGGGAGATCAACCAACCCACGGCTACCGACATCGAGTAAACTGTGAGTAGGTCGTTGAGAATCACCGTAGAATTCTATGTCGGACAGAGTACATCCAACAACCAGCGCGAAAACAAATATTCGCGCTGTGGCAATGGCCACAGCCTGTCAGACAGTAGCCAGTACGACATCGAGACTATTAATGCAGCTGCCTGAGCGTGCAGAAGCCGAGCTGACCAAACAGACGTCAGCAGTAATCCTACGAGTAGCTGAATGAGACGTAAACCGACGCTGGTACGGAAAGCTCCGAGTTGTAAGCATAGTGAATAAAAGGATTGTCTTCAGAGAGTCGAGGACGCTTCACAGGTTGTTCTCAGCCATTCAGACAACACAAGACAGTCTCCGCTCAGCCCCCTGCAATTCTCACTGACTGGAAGACACGCAAGCCAATATAAGGCAGTTAGGCCTCAAGTCTTCTGCACTTGATGTCATTCCGAAACCACACGTTTATGACACTTGCCGAAAGTAATATATCTCTCGTTCGAACCAGCAGCACCAGTCCAGAAAAAAATTATTAGGAGCAAGAACAATCTCCATAAAACCGAGCGATATGGCGTAGTGGTAAGACGTTGGAAGCATATCTGGGAGGACGGCGGTTCAAATCCTCGCCCAGTCATCCATATTTAGGTTTTCCGTGCTTTCTCTATGTCACTTAAAGCGAATGCCGGGATGGTATTGCGCAAGTTTCTATGCCAACTAGGTACGCAGATGATTAAGAGATTCAAAGACTGCAACATGAATCGAAAGAAATTGTTCAGATATTTAAGCGGGAGGAAAATTTAAATGTAATGGGGAACTGGAATTTGAAATAGGAAGGAACAAGAAAAGGGAAAATAACAGCTGAACGTGGGTTGAGGGAAAGGGATGAAAGGGGAAACAGTCTGGTAAAACTTTTCACAACGTATAATTTCACTATCGCTTCAGACAAAAAACGTAATGTTAACACTGAGATCTTGGAACCAAAAAATTTCCAGGGGAAGATGTAGATTCTGCCCCTAATTTGTCAGTTATGAACTTCAGATTATAGCCGAAACATTGCAGGGAGGTAAAAAATTAAATCATTGTAACCACAGTCAGTTAAAACGAATTGTTCAGAATTTCAGAGGAGGTGTTAGGCAACGATTGACTGAAATAGGGTTTAATGAATACAATGGAAGATGAATAGGCAGCTTTGAAAGACGAAATAATAAAGGCAACAGGGGACCAAACAGTCAAACATATGAGACCCAGTATAGATCCTTTTATAAGAATTGAGACATTAAACTTAATTTGACAAAAGGAGGAAAGTTAAAAATGTAGCAAATGAAGCAGGCAAAAGTGAATACAGACGTCAAATATGAGATTGACAGAAAACACAAAGTGACAAAGAAGGAACGACTAGACGGGAATTGCAAGGATGTTGAGGCACTCGTGGTTATGGGAAAGACAGGCCCCACCTATAGGAATATAAAAGGATCTTTGAAAAACAGTGAAGCCCTTGTGTAAGTATTAACAGCTCAGATGGGAAAGGAGTACTAAGCAAGAAAGGGAAAGCCGAAAGGTACAAGGAATATATAGGTCTGTCCATGGGAAAGGAAACTGAAAATAGTATTATAGAAAGGAAATAGAAAATAGATGTAATTGGGGTGGGATTTATGATACTGCGAGAGGGATTTGATAGTGTACCGAAAAATGTAATTCGAAACTAAACCCCTGGAGCAGATGACATTTCCCGAAATTATTGAGATCACTGGGAGAGCCAGCCATGAAAAAAGTGTTCCACTTAGTATGCAAGAACTGAGAGACAGACGAAATAACCTCACACTTTCAGAAAAATGTAATAATTCTTTCTAAAAAATACAAAAGACTGGAAGAACAGGTGGAGGCCACCTTGAAGAAAATCAGTTTGGTTTCCTGAGAAATACAGTCATTCAGCTGCCCTTACCATTGTGGTTTTTGCAGTCTGCAACACTCTCAGATACCACGCACAGGATTTTTGCTTACTATGCAGAAACTTAGTCCTACAGAAAAATGAACAGGACCTTCTACGTACTCAAAAGGACAAGATAAATTTTCAGTCTATCAATTCTCACCAATAGTGCGGCTGCCTTGAAATAAAAAGGTAAGTTTTTGTGCTTGGGTTCTGAAACCAACTACCTGGCGGTAGTTCATTCTGTACTTTCCTTCGATCCTCTAAGTTCTGCTCTGGCGAGAACAAGTTTATCCCTATGTGACCTCTTGGAGCCTCCTACATAGCCTCCTGTAGTTCTGTTACTTTCTATCGTGCTTCCCAAACACTGTCTTCTACGGACCTGCAACCATTTCGTCAATACTACTTCCCTATCTGAGACTTCATCTTCGGTTTGTAGTTCGCTGATATTCTGATAAACTGCCTCTTCTGCAGCTGTGGCGTACTGCATTACTTCTCCAGTCAGCTGTCGTAGTAATCGTGTGTTATTCAATACGTCTTTCTCTAAACTAGCAGTCTGCGTAGTATGCCTGTCACTCACGGCTTTGTTCCTTTATGTCCACTTCTTAACCTCTTCTACGGTGTCGTTCGTCCTTCGAATGTCTTCCTCACCTTCATAAGCCGACCTCAAGTATCGATCCAACCCCTCTTCCTTCGCGCATGTGGAATAACTCTCAGTACATGGGCTATCTCACTCCTTAATTTCTCGCACGCTCAGTCTACTCTCTCACATACCAAGGCGCTACGTTTGAGTATCCCGTGCCTTTCCGTTCCGTGACGAAATTTGTCGAATGCTTCTTCAAATTTTTATACCTCGTCACGCATCTCCCATGCGTTGTATCAACCAATGATGACTGGTGATCAGTATGTCTTCCTGCTTGACAAACACCACTTCCACGTGCTGATTCCGTAACGCTTCCACCCTGACGAAGATCAATATCAGCTCATTTGCTGCATTCTGAAGACAAGCGTCCGTTCGTTTAGTAAGCCCATTAGTCTGGCTGCAGCTCTCGTCTGATGTACATCTGCAGAGTGGCAAGTTAAGTGTTTATCTTTTTCTGTCTGTTCCTCATAGCAGAGTTTTTAAATTTCGCGTGTGTTGTTCTGCTTAAGAGGTTTAATCTCACATTTTTGTAAGGGTAAATCATTCAGTCTGTATTGCAGTAGTTGCTCACTCAACAGAGAGCTACATAGCTCATTAACGCGTCAGTGTCCATTGATGACACATCGGGAGGGTAGCAAGTTTTATAATAGGGATTCTGTCTGCTCTTCTAGTTTACTTCCTCAGTTAGTATTTGTAGGATGGCTAGGGGCACAGTTCGCGAACAGCTGAATGTCGTTTTGGCTACAGTCAGTCACTTGCAGGCTCTTGCCTGAGGGTGTATCGGTGGCGGAGAATCTGGCGCATCGCATGGGAAACCTGCAGGCTCTTGCCTTGGGGTGTATCGGTGGCGGAGAATCTGGCGCATCGCATTGGAAACCTCTGGTGTCGATTGCTTTGTCCACGGACTCTGCTGCCGAGGTGCCTCCTAGTGTACTCGGCGTGGTGGATCTGCCCTCACCGCAGGTTGAGTGGTGGTAACGCGTTCGCATCGCTTGAGGTGGAGGGCCAACGTGGAGACTGGCCGTCTGGCCTCGCCAATTCACCCTGTGAGTAGACATGTGAACCCTGCTTGAGCAGGGTCCGAGTAGGCACATAGAGGGACGGGTTTACTTCAACGATGGGCATTTTATAGAGTCCCGTAGACAGACAGCTGAAAAGGTCTCAGCCGCCCTACATGTATAATTGTCATTCTCGTCGGCGATTGAATCTTGACATTTACTCGTGACGTATGATGTACTAATTTGTGTGGCCCGTGATACTTTGAAAAAAAAAAAAAAAACTTCTTTGACTTTTCCTTCGGGGTGTAGGAAGTTGATAGCATCAGCCACTGATCAACCTTATACTGTAGCAGTCTGGCAGTAAGGCCCACTGCTTCTCCTGTTTCTCCAGGGCTCGTGTATTTACCCTCCATACTCTAGTCCAAATTTCCCTAATCGTTTTGGCAAATTCCTTAGCAGGCTCACCTGGCTTCACTTTCTTCGTTTTAATTATATCGAACGGTGATAGGAATTTTGCAATCATATACTACATCACTTCGCGATAACCTGTATTGGTATGCTGTTTTGAGTTGTATGCAGAGACGATATGCTCCACTAGACATCCCGGTTGGTGTGATGTAAGTGAACGTCGTATCCAAGTATCTTCCTGATTGCCCTATGCACTCTTTCAATTCTTCCATTAGCTTGTTGGTGGAGAGGACTCGTCCTTAACTTTTCCATATTCAATAATTTACACATTTCTCTGACTAGATCTGACATGAAATTCGTTCTCTTGCCTGTTACTATTGTTTCAGGCACTGCTTGTTTAATGAGTCACTCTGTTGTGGAATTCAGTCGCAATGGTTGCTGCGAGGTGAGTTCGTGGAAATTATTCTGTGTTTTTGCAAAGGAATCAAAATTAAACCTGTCAACAAGAGAAACGTAGCAGTTACTTGTAAATGGTGATGTTTCTTCAAATGAGAAAAGGTTAACAATTCATACAAAAATAAATCGCCCATACTGTTGCAGTTTTGATGGAATCCCTGTAACCCATCGTATTTTTAACGCCGAACGACTGGAATGGAGACTTCCCAAAGGATTTTATCCCTGTTCTTCATTTGAGCAATAGTAAAATAATGGCGACCATGTCCTTCGTGCGGAGTGATGCGCACATGGCAGACGCTGGTTACTCACTTACGGCTTACTTAATTGTCAATGTGTGATTCACTAATAAAATAGCTGTTACTGAGGAAAAGCAAACAACTGGTCCATCACACAACACGTTATTTAGTGTACTGTGAGCAGCTGAGAATAATGCGTGCGACAGGAATGCGGGAGCTCGGTACGTGTGCGTTGTGTCCATGCCGTTAGAGAAAAACACTGTCATTAATGTAGGCCTGTCTTTGTCAGCAATACATTTCAGCAAATTTAATACATCATGATACACTTTCGGAATAATACCGATTGCATTTTTCATTGGTGTAGCCTGTTGTGTAATTAGTTTATCAATGCTGTTAGCCTGTACGCAACCACTGAAATGTATGCAACCACTGAAATGCTTTTTCTCTACACTACACGCCAATTAAAACATTAAGGGTTTCTCGACTGTTCGTAGCTTACAGTAAAAATTTTATGTCTGCTTGCATGTAATATAAGGTTTGTTATTACACCCATATCCAAATAATCACAGAGAATCTCATATATTTCAGATCTTGGGTGCTCTTTAGCAGGAGAACAGAGGAGATATATGTATGGAAATTCCCACTTTATGAATTTTTGTAATAGATCAAAATGGTTCAAATGGCTCTGAGGACTATGGGACTTAACTTCTTGAGGTTATCAGTCCCCTAGAACTTAGAACTACTTAAACCTAACTAACCTAAGGACATTACACACATCCATGCCCGAGGCAGGATTCTAACCTGCGACCGTAACGGTTTCGCGGTTCTACGTAATAGATCGTGTAGGAATGTCAGCATATGCAGTACGCAGGAGACCTTGTTTCACTATATAATATTCAAAATTTCGTGCCTTTCTTCTTGATAAAATGAATTTATAGCATTGCTTTATCTTTCACTACCCTCACGATGAATCGTCTGTCCCTTCTTGCAATTTGAAGAGATTGTAGAGGCAGAAGACATAATCCCAGTGGCAAACGGCTGACCAGTTGTTGTACTAGATTAGATTAGATTAGATTAATACTAGTTCCATGGATCATGAATACGATATTTCGTAATGATGTGGAACGAGTCAAATTTTCCAATACAAGACATAATTAAGTTAATTTAACAACATACTTAAGTTAATATAACAACTTTTCATTTTTTTTTTAATTTTTATTTTTTTATTTTTTATTTTTTTATTAATATTTTTTGTTTTTTTGTTTTTTTAAATTTATATCTAAAAATTCCTCTATGGAGTAGAAGGAGTTGTCATTCAGAAATTCTTTTAATTTCTTCTTAAATACTTGTTGGTTATCTGTCAGACTTTTGATACTGTTTGGTAAGTGACCAAAGACTTTTGTGCCAGTATAATTCACCCCTTTCTGTGCCAAAGTTAGATTTAATCTTGAATAGTGAAGATCATCCTTTCTCCTAGTATTGTAGTTATGCACCCTGCTATTACTTTTGAATTGTGTTTGGTTGTTAATAACAAATTTCATAAGAGAGTATATATACTGAGAAGCTACTGTGAATATCCCTAGATCCTTAAATAAATGTCTGCAGGATGATCTTGGGTGGACTCCAGCTATTATTCTGATTACACGCTTTTGTGCAATAAATACTTTATTCCTCAGTGATGAATTACCCCAAAATATGATGCCATATGAAAGCAACGAGTGAAAATAGGCGTAGTAAGCTAATTTACTAAGATGTTTATTACCAAAATTTGCAATGACCCTTATTGCATAAGTAGCTGAACTCAAACGTTTCAGCAGATCATCAATGTGTTTCTTCCAATTTAATCTCTCATCAATGGACACACCTAAAAATTTGGAATATTCTACCTTAGCTATATGCTTCTGATTAAGGTCTATATTTATTAATGGTGTCATACCATTCACTGTACGGAACTGTATGTACTGTGTCTTATCAAAATTCAGTGAGAGTCCGTTTACAAGGAACCACTTAGTAATTTTCTGAAAGACAGTATTGACAATTTCATCAGTTAAGTCTTGTTTGTCAGGTGTGATTACTATACTTGTATCATCAGCAAAGAGAACTAACTTTGCCTCTTCATGAATATAGAATGGCAAGTCATTAATATATATTAAGAACAGCAAAGGACCCAAGACTGACCCTTGTGGAACCCCATTCTTGATAGTTCCCCAGTTTGAGGAATGTGCTGATCTTTGCATATTATGAGAACTACTTATTTCAACTTTCTGCACTCTTCCAGTTAGGTACGAATTAAACCATTTGTGCACTGTCCCACTCATGCCACAGTACTTGAGCTTGTCTAGCAGAATTTCATGATTTACACAATCAAAAGCCTTTGAGAGATCACAAAAAATCCCAATGGGTGGTGTTCGGTTATTCAGATCATTCAAAATTTGATTGGTGAAAGCATATATGGCATTTTCTGTTGAAAAACCTTTCTGGAAACCAAACTGACATTTTGTTAGTACTTGTTTGTTACAGATATGTGAAGCTACTCTTGAATACATTACTTTCTCAAAAATTTTGGATAAAGCTGTTAGAAGGGAGATTGGACGGTAATTGTTGACATCAGATCTATCCCCCTTTTTATGCAAAGGTATAACAATAGCATATTTCAGTCTATCAGGGAAAATGCCCTGTTCCAGAGAGCTATTACACAGGTGGCTGAGAATCTTACTTATCTGTTGAGAACAAGCTTTTAGTATTTTGCTGGAAATGCCGTCAATTCCATGTGAGTTTTTGCTTTTAAGCAAGTTTATTATTTTCCTAATTTCAGAGGGAGAAGTGGGTGAGATTTCAATTGTATCAAATTGCATAGGTATGGCCTCTTCCATTAACAGCCTAGCATCTTCTAATGAACACCTGGATCCTACTATATCCACAACATTTAGAAAATGATTATTAAAAATATTTTCAACTTCTGACTTTTTGTTCGTAAAGTTTTCATTCAATTTGATGGTAATACTGTCTTCCTGTGCTCTTGGTTGACCTGTTTCTCTTTTAATAATATTCCAATTTTTTTTAATTTTATTATCAGAGTTGCTGATTTGAGACATGATACACATACTTCTGGATTTTTTAATAACTTTTCTTAATATAACACAGTAGTTTTTATAATGTTTGATAGTTTCTGGGTCACTACTCTTTCTTGCTGTCAGATACTTTTCCGGTTACAAGATATTTTTATACCCTTAGTAAGCCATGGTTTGTTACTAGGTTTCTTACGAGTATATTTAACTATTTTCTTGGGGAAGCAGTTGTTTTTGACAAAAGAAAAAACGAAACGAAAAAGCTATACAGATGTAAATAAACGAAAAATAATATGAACTAACGAAGAAAGACGGCGCGCTTGATTGGCGAAAACCGAAACACTACTCATTGACAATGAAATTCAATTTACAGTAAGGCTACAAATTTCGAATAGCCAACACTACCACTGCCCCCGTACGCGCGGTGCTGAAGTGAGCATACGGCAGGACTGCTTTCCCGGTTCCCGCCTCACCCCTCCCGTAGTGCTCGTGAGGACCGAGGCGCGGGAAACTGTGCCACGAACACAACGCCGCGCGAACTGGCACGGGTACGTGTCACATCCCCACCATGTCGCGTCCCAATTTGCGCAGTCGTAATTGAACCTTTGAAGTTACAAAATTGCGCGCTATCCTGCGCCACGCCACACACACTATCCGTGTCTCAATTTGCGACTAGCGGTAACTGAAACACTTTTCCGTCAAATTCCACCCTATGTTGCCGAAGATCGATTATGGTACAATGCTGATATCCCACTTCTGACACCAGTGTTGGATGACCTATGGATTGTCACGCCCTGAGAGTGAAATGGGACGTCAGGAGACAGTAGATTTGTTTAATTAACTTCTTTATTCCGACCCTCAGCAGTGGAATATCGGAATGAGCTTGGTGGGAGCGTCCAGCTGCCTCTCATGCGAAATAATGCAGTCCGCCAGAAAAATGTATACACACTTTAAGGAACCAAAAGTATTACTTATGTGTTTATTTTACATTTAATAATTGATGACACATGTTGTAGAACCTTCAGTTTAGCACATGGTTACTTTAAATGTTCAAAATGTTCACCGCTGGAGGCTATACACAGCGATCGCCGCAAATATGTCAGTCTGTGTCACAGTGAACATCGCTGCACATGTCGCTGCAATCTCCTGGCGAAGTTCCTCCAGCGTGTGTGGCTTACGCCGATAGACGTTATCTTTCACAGTTCCCCACAATTAAAAGTCCATAGGTGTTAGATCTGGCGGTCGCAGGTTCGAATCCTGCCTCGGGCGTGGATGTGTGTGATGTCCTTAGGTTAGTTAGGTTTAAGTAGTTCTAAGTTCTAGGGGACTGATGACCACAGATGTAAAGTCCCATAGTGCTCAGAGCGATTTGAACCATTTTTTGTTAGATCTGGCGACCGTGGGGAGAACTCAATGGGCCCTCTCCGTCCAATCCAATGCCCCGGAAAGTTTTCATCCAGGAAATCTCGTACAGCTAAGTGGTAGTGTGGTGGCGCCCCGTTCTGTTGGTAGAAACTCCTTCATCAGCTTCATAAAGCACAGGTATACCTGGCAAAATTGATGTGCATAACATTTCGAAGTAAACTTCTCCAGTGATAGTAGCATCAAAGAAAAAGTGTCCTACTAAGCCCATAGATGATAGTCCACACCACACATGAACCCCTGGTAGTGACCGTTTTAGCCATATAACCACGGGAATTTTCCGGTGCCCAGTACACACTGTTAGCCGATTCACCGTTCTATTAAGTTTAAATTGTGCCTCGTCGCTCCACACTACATTTGTCAAAAAGTTTTTCGTCATCAGCTACCATTTGCTGATACCATTCGCAAAATTGCATTCGGCGATCAGGATCGTCATCATTAATCGCATGCAGTAATCGTGGAATGTAAACTTTCCACTTTGCAACTTTCAGAATTCTTCGTACACTTGTTCTGCTAACCCCCACTTCACGTGCACATTGCGTAGCAGGCTTCTGTGGAGAATTAACAGACGTTTCCAACACGAGAGCCGACGAAGCAGGACTTGCAGTTGTACGCTGTCTTCCTGATCTTCCTTTGTGAATATCACAAATCGTTCCATGCAATTCAAACTTGTCAATGATGTGTTTAATTGTTAGGTGGGTTGGCGGCTATTTCAAACTCTCGCCTCCACTGTCGTTGCACTTCAACGGCATTATCAAACTTGAAAACCACTTCACAATACATTTTCGTTGCTCGAATGTCAAGCGTGCTCCAGCCATCTTGTTTTCTCAGTACCGAGATAAAAGTACTAACATCTGTTGCGCCAAAGACCATACTACAACACATTTGTAACTCAAATTGAACGACAGTATCGATATCTCGATGTTTCTCCTCCAGTGGCGGTTGCTCTCGTGACTCAGGACAGGCGGCCCTCATCCCGTGGTCGAACTGTGGACCCTGTACTGTATTCTCGGATGTCACCCTGAGTGTCACAGGCTGTGATGAAGACTGTAATACTGCGACGAGAATATTTTGGTGTACGAACAGCTGAGAACTGATGTGCTCCAGACTATGTCCGTACAGAGCTTAAGGCATGGACTCTAAACACTCCAGCGGTGGCAAGTGAGGAAAGGTTTCCGTCGTTCCGCTAGCGTACTGCAGCGTCGGCTGTTGCAGTACCAATGCCCAACTGGCTCCGAATCGCAAAGCCTGTAGGCTGTTTTGCCTCGCAATGCATAACACTTTTAACTGCCTGCCGCTGCCTCTGTTACATCTCACATCCACTCTGGGATACGTTTTGGCCGGATACGTTCGTTACGCTACACACGGATACGTTTTCGTTGGACCCCATGGTTTTCGAGTTATACAAGAACGTCGTACACTTTTCTTGACAAGAGTGAAAATTATGGCCTCAAACGATATTTTCTACAAAAGGATCCGAAAAAGAAAGAGCAATAGGGCGGCTGAATCATCCTGTATAACAACATGCGAAGCAATATTGTGTCTTTGACTTTTGACAGGAGACTGGTTAAAGAAAGGCAAACTTACATGTGTAGCATGAAGACGAAAGGTATAATAGAAAGTGAGCAAAAAATTATTTACAAATTGTAGAGAAACAAGACTGCAGTTATAAGAGTTAAAGGACATGAAAAGCAAGCAGGAGTTGAGAAGGAAGTGAGACAGTTAGCTATCGTTCACGTTATTCAGTCTGTACAGTGAGCCGACACTGTCCATTCCATTCACCATTTGAACTGAATGGAGAGTGTCTTGAAATGGAGTATTAGATGAACATGAATAAAGAAAACCAAGTGTAATGGAATATAGCGCAATTAAATCAGCCGATACTGAGGGATTTACACCTACATCTACATGGATACTCAGCAAATCACGTTTAAGTGCCTGGCAGAGGGTTCATCGAACCACCTTCACAATTCTCTTTTATTCCAATCTCATATAGCGCTCGGAAAGAACGAACACCTTTATCATTCCGTACGAGCTCTGATTTCGCTTTTTTTTTTCTAGTGATCGTTTCTTGCTATGTAGGTCGGTGTCAACAAAATACACTCCTGGAAATTGAAATAAGAACACCGTGAATTCATTGTCACAGGAAGGGGAAACTTTATTGACACATTCCTGGGGTCAGATACATCACATGATCACACTGACAGAACCACAGGCACATAGACACAGGCAACAGAGCATGCACAATGTCGGCACTAGTACAGTGTATATCCACCTTTCGCAGCAATGCAGGCTGCTATTCTCCCATGGAGACGATCGTAGAGATGCTGGATGTAGTCCTGTGGAACGGCTTGCCATGCCATTTCCACCTGGCGCCTCAATTGGACCAGTGTTCGTGCTGGACGTGCAGACCGCGTGAGACGACGCTTCATCCAGTCTCAAACATGCTCAATGGGGGACAGATCCGGAGATCTTGCTGGCCAGGGTAGTTGACTTACACCTTCTAGAGCACGTTGGGTGGCACGGGATACATGCGGACGAGCATTGTCCTGTTGGAACAGCAAGTTCCCTTGCCGGTCTAGGAATGGTAGAACGATGGGTTCGATGACGGTTTGGATGTACCGTGCACTATTCAGTGACCCCTCGACGATCACCAGTGGTGTACGGCCAGTGTAGGAGATTGCTCCCCACACCATGATGCCGGGTGTTGGCCCTGTGTGCCTCGGTCGTATGCAGTCCTGATTGTGGCGCTCACCTGCACGGCGCCAAACACGCATACGACCATCATTGGCACCATGGCAGAAGCGACTCTCATCGCTGAAGACGACACGTCTCCATTCGTCCCTCCATTCACGCCTGTCGCGACACCACTGGAGGCGGGCTGCAGGATGTTGGGGCGTGAGCGGAAGACGGCCTAACGGTGTGCGGGACCGTAGCCCAGCTTCATGGAGACGGTTGCGAATGGTCCTCGCCGATACCCCAGGAGCAACAGTGCCCCTAATTTGCTGGGAAGTGGCGGTGCGATCCCCTACGGCACTGCGTAGGATCCTACGGTCTTGGCGTGCATCCGTGCGTCGCTGCGGTCCGGTCCCAGGTGGACGGGCACGTGCACCTTCCGCCGACCACTGGCGACAACATCGAGGTACTGTGGAGACCTCACGCCCCGCGTGTTGAGCAATTCGGCGGTACGTCCACCCGGCCTCCCGCATGCCCACTATACGCCCTCGCTCAAAGTCCGTCAACTGCACATACGGTTCACGTCCACGCTGTCGCGGCATGCTACCAGTGTTAAAGACTGCGATGGAGCTCCGTATGCCACGGCAAACTGGCTGACACTGACGGCGGCGGTGCACAAATGCTGCGCAGCTAGCGCCATTCGACGGCCAACACCGCGGTTCCTGGTGTGTCCGCTGTGCCGTGCGTGTGATCATTGCTTGTACAGCCCTCTCGCAGTGTCCGGAGCAAGTATAGTCGGTCTGACACACCGGTGTCAATGTGTTCTTTTTTCCATTTCCAGGAGTGTATTTACGCATTCGGAAGAGAAAGTTGCTGATTGGAATTTCGTGAGAAGATTCCGTCGCAACGAAGAATGCCTTTCTTTTAATGATGTCCACCCCAGTCCCGTATCATTTCAGTGACACTCTATCCCATATTTCGCGATAATACAAACGTGCTGGTCTTCTTTGAACTTTTCCGATGTACTCAGTCAGTCTTATCTGGTAAGGATCCCACACCGCGCAGCAGTGTTCTAAAAGAGTACGGACAAGCGTAGTGTAGGCAGTCTCCTTAATAGAACTGTCACATTTTCTAAGTGTCCTACCAATAAAACCCAGTCTTCGGTTAGCCTTCGCCACAACATTTTCTGTGTGTTTATTTTAATTTAAGTTGTTCGTAATTGTAATTCCTAGGTATTTAGCTGGATTTGCGGGCTTCAGATAAAACCGATTTATCGTGTAACCGTAGTTTAACGAATTCCTTTTGGCACTCATGCGGATGACCTCACACTTTTCGTTATTTAGGGTCAACTGCCAATTTTTGCATCATTCAGTTATCTTTTCTAAATCGTTTTCCAGTTTGTTCTGATCTTCTGATGACTTTATTAGTCGATAAACGACAGCGTCATCAGCAAACAACCTAAGGCGGTTGCTCAGATTGTCTCCCAAATCGTTTATATAGATAAGAAACAGCAAAGGGTCTATAACAGTACCTTGGGGAACGCCAATAATCGCTTCTGTTTTACTCGATGGCTTTCCGTCAATTACTACGAACTGTGACCTCTCTGACTCAGGAAGTCGCAAGTACAATCACATAACTGAGACGATATTCCATAAGCACGCAATTTCACTACAAGCCGCTTGTGTGGTACAATACCAAAAGCCTTCCGGAAATCCAGAAATACGGAATCGATCTGAATTTCCTTGTCAATAGCACTCAACACTTCATGCGAATAAAGAGCTAGCTGTGTTTCACAAGAACGATGTTTTCTAAACCCATGTTGACTGAGTGTCAATAGACCGTTCTCTTCGAGGTAATTCATTACGTTCGAACACAATATATGCTCCAGAATCCTGCTGCATATCGACGTTAATGATATGGGCCTGTAATTAGGTGGATTACTCCTACTACCTTTCTTAAATATTGGTGTGACCTGTGCAGCTACATATATTAGGACATAAGCTAACCATAAGCTAACCTGAGTAGCTGCACAGGTCACATCAATATTTAAGTAAGGTAGTAGGAGTAATCCACCTAATTACAGGCTCATATCATTAACGTCGATATGCAGCAGGATTCTGGAGCATATATTATGTTGAACATAATGAATTTTGTTATTTGAGCAGAAAAATAAGCGCTGTGGACGCAGCAGAGAGGACACAAAATCCAGACTGGCAACAGAAACACAACATTTTTAACGTTGAATACAAATTTAAATGTTAGAAATTCTTTGCTTAGAATATTTGTTATTTGTCTGGAGAATGGCCTTGTTCGGCACCCGGGTTCCCGGGTTCGATTCCCGGCGGGGTCAGGGATTTTCTCTGCCTCGTGGTGACTGGGTGTTGTGTGCTGTCCTTAGGTTAGTTAGGTTTAATTAGTTCTAAGTTCTAGGGGACTGATGACCATAGATGTTAAGTCCCATAGTGCTCAGAGCCATTTGAACCATTTTGAACCTTGTTCGGCAGTGTATCTTGAATGATAAACACCTCACGCAAGAAGAGAACAGAAGCTTTTGAAAAGCGGTACTGTAGATGAATGCTGAAGATTAAATGCGTAGACTGAGTAACTAGTAAACAGGTCTGAATGTAATTGGGGAATAAAGAAATTTATGGCACAAATTTACTGAAAGAAGGTTACGAATTATAGGATACACTCCGAGACACCAAGGAACCATGAATTTGGTAATGGTGTGGGAAGTATGCTTGTGTGGAGGAGGGAAGGAGGTGATCAAACATGAAGGGACTTGCACAAGATATACTACTAGCATGGAGTGTCGTTTCAGACCAATCTTCTGAGTGAAGACCATAATAAAGACTGTTACATGACTCAGCTGGTAACAAATTGTTCATTCATGTATCTGACTATCACATGATTATATGGTTCTCAGTCACATATGATACTTCAAGATAACTCATGTTGTAAACCATTTAACTGTCGCTTTATTTTTGGTACATATGCATTTGGTTTATAAATTACGTTTCTAAGGTGAATGATGATTTTTTTATCTTTTCATTTATATGACATACCTTTGTTGGGGGTGTTCGACCTACCACATGGTATATTCTGTGAGAGAAATAGTTTGCCAATTATTCTGGACCTGTAATAGTCAGCATATTTACACTCCTGGAAATTGAAATAAGAACACCGTGAATTCATTGTCCCAGGAAGGGGAAACTTTATTGACACATTCCTGGGGTCAGATACATCACATGATCACACTGACAGAACCACAGGCACATAGACACAGGCAACAGAGCATGCACAATGTCGGCACTAGTACAGTGTATATCCACCTTTCGCAGCAATGCAGGCTGCTATTCTCCCATGGAGACGATCGTAGAGATGCTGGATGTAGTCCTGTGGAACGGCTTGCCATGCCATTTCCACCTGGCGCCTCAATTGGACCAGTGTTCGTGCTGGACGTGCAGACCGCGTGAGACGACGCTTCATCCAGTCTCAAACATGCTCAATGGGGGACAGATCCGGAGATCTTGCTGGCCAGGGTAGTTGACTTACACCTTCTAGAGCACGTTGGGTGGCACGGGATACATGCGGACGAGCATTGTCCTGTTGGAACAGCAAGTTCCCTTGCCGGTCTAGGAATGGTAGAACGATGGGTTCGATGACGGTTTGGATGTACCGTGCACTATTCAGTGACCCCTCGACGATCACCAGTGGTGTACGGCCAGTGTAGGAGATTGCTCCCCACACCATGATGCCGGGTGTTGGCCCTGTGTGCCTCGGTCGTATGCAGTCCTGATTGTGGCGCTCACCTGCACGGCGCCAAACACGCATACGACCATCATTGGCACCATGGCAGAAGCGACTCTCATCGCTGAAGACGACACGTCTCCATTCGTCCCTCCATTCACGCCTGTCGCGACACTACTGGAGGCGGGCTGCAGGATGTTGGGGCGTGAGCGGAAGACGGCCTAACGGTGTGCGGGACCGTAGCCCAGCTTCATGGAGACGGTTGCGAATGGTCCTCGCCGATACCCCAGGAGCAACAGTGCCCCTAATTTGCTGGGAAGTGGCGGTGCGATCCCCTACGGCACTGCGTAGGATCCTACGGTCTTGGCGTGCATCCGTGCGTCGCTGCGGTCCGGTCCCAGGTGGACGGGCACGTGCACCTTCCGCCGACCACTGGCGACAACATCGAGGTACTGTGGAGACCTCACGCCCCGCGTGTTGAGCAATTCGGCGGTACGTCCACCCGGCCTCCCGCATGCCCACTATACGCCCTCGCTCAAAGTCCGTCAACTGCACATACGGTTCACGTCCACGCTGTCGCGGCATGCTACCAGTGTTAAAGACTGCGATGGAGCTCCGTATGCCACGGCAAACTGGCTGACACTGACGGCGGCGGTGCACAAATGCTGCGCAGCTAGCGCCATTCGACGGCCAACACCGCGGTTCCTGGTGTGTCCGCTGTGCCGTGCGTGTGATCATTGCTTGTACAGCCCTCTCGCAGTGTCCGGAGCAAGTATAGTCGGTCTGACACACCGGTGTCAATGTGTTCTTTTTTCCATTTCCAGGAGTGTATTTACGCATTCGGAAGAGAAAGTTGCTGATTGGAATTTCGTGAGAAGATTCCGTCGCAACGAAGAATGCCTTTCTTTTAATGATGTCCACCCCAGTCCCGTATCATTTCAGTGACACTCTATCCCATATTTCGCGATAATACAAACGTGCTGGTCTTCTTTGAACTTTTCCGATGTACTCAGTCAGTCTTATCTGGTAAGGATCCCACACCGCGCAGCAGTGTTCTAAAAGAGTACGGACAAGCGTAGTGTAGGCAGTCTCCTTAATAGAACTGTCACATTTTCTAAGTGTCCTACCAATAAAACCCAGTCTTCGGTTAGCCTTCGCCACAACATTTTCTGTGTGTTTATTTTAATTTAAGTTGTTCGTAATTGTAATTCCTAGGTATTTAGCTGGATTTGCGGGCTTCAGATAAAACCGATTTATCGTGTAACCGTAGTTTAACGAATTCCTTTTGGCACTCATGCGGATGACCTCACACTTTTCGTTATTTAGGGTCAACTGCCAATTTTTGCATCATTCAGTTATCTTTTCTAAATCGTTTTCCAGTTTGTTCTGATCTTCTGATGACTTTATTAGTCGATAAACGACAGCGTCATCAGCAAACAACCTAAGGCGGTTGCTCAGATTGTCTCCCAAATCGTTTATATAGATAAGAAACAGCAAAGGGTCTATAACAGTACCTTGGGGAACGCCAATAATCGCTTCTGTTTTACTCGATGGCTTTCCGTCAATTACTACGAACTGTGACCTCTCTGACTCAGGAAGTCGCAAGTACAATCACATAACTGAGACGATATTCCATAAGCACGCAATTTCACTACAAGCCGCTTGTGTGGTACAATACCAAAAGCCTTCCGGAAATCCAGAAATACGGAATCGATCTGAATTTCCTTGTCAATAGCACTCAACACTTCATGCGAATAAAGAGCTAGCTGTGTTTCACAAGAACGATGTTTTCTAAACCCATGTTGACTGAGTGTCAATAGACCGTTCTCTTCGAGGTAATTCATTACGTTCGAACACAATATATGCTCCAGAATCCTGCTGCATATCGACGTTAATGATATGGGCCTGTAATTAGGTGGATTACTCCTACTACCTTTCTTAAATATTGGTGTGACCTGTGCAGCTACATATATTAGGACATAAGCTAACCATAAGCTAACCTGAGTAGCTGCACAGGTCACATCAATATTTAAGTAAGGTAGTAGGAGTAATCCACCTAATTACAGGCTCATATCATTAACGTCGATATGCAGCAGGATTCTGGAGCATATATTATGTTGAACATAATGAATTTTGTTATTTGAGCAGAAAAATAAGCGCTGTGGACGCAGCAGAGAGGACACAAAATCCAGACTGGCAACAGAAACACAACATTTTTAACGTTGAATACAAATTTAAATGTTAGAAATTCTTTGCTTAGAATATTTGTTATTTGTCTGGAGAATGGCCTTGTTCGGCACCCGGGTTCCCGGGTTCGATTCCCGGCGGGGTCAGGGATTTTCTCTGCCTCGTGGTGACTGGGTGTTGTGTGCTGTCCTTAGGTTAGTTAGGTTTAATTAGTTCTAAGTTCTAGGGGACTGATGACCATAGATGTTAAGTCCCATAGTGCTCAGAGCCATTTGAACCATTTTGAACCTTGTTCGGCAGTGTATCTTGAATGATAAACACCTCACGCAAGAAGAGAACAGAAGCTTTTGAAAAGCGGTACTGTAGATGAATGCTGAAGATTAAATGCGTAGACTGAGTAACTAGTAAACAGGTCTGAATGTAATTGGGGAATAAAGAAATTTATGGCACAAATTTACTGAAAGAAGGTTACGAATTATAGGATACACTCCGAGACACCAAGGAACCATGAATTTGGTAATGGTGTGGGAAGTATGCTTGTGTGGTGGAGGGAAGGAGGTGATCAAACATGAAGGGACTTGCACAAGATATACTACTAGCATGGAGTGTCGTTTCAGACCAATCTTCTGAGTGAAGACCATAATAAAGACTGTTACATGACTCAGCTGGTAACAAATTGTTCATTCATGTATCTGACTATCACATGATTATATGGTTCTCAGTCACATATGATACTTCAAGATAACTCATGTTGTAAACCATTTAACTGTCGCTTTATTTTTGGTACATATGCATTTGGTTTATAAATTACGTTTCTAAGGTGAATGATGATTTTTTTATCTTTTCATTTATATGACATACCTTTGTTGGGGGTGTTCGACCTACCACATGGTATATTCTGTGAGAGAAATAGTTTGCCAATTATTCTGGACCTGTAATAGTCAGCATATTTACACTCCTGGAAATTGAAATAAGAACACCGTGAATTCATTGTCCCAGGAAGGGGAAACTTTATTGACACATTCCTGGGGTCAGATACATCACATGATCACACTGACAGAACCACAGGCACATAGACACAGGCAACAGAGCATGCACAATGTCGGCACTAGTACAGTGTATATCCACCTTTCGCAGCAATTCAGGCTGCTATTCTCCCATGGAGACGATCGTAGAGATGCTGGATGTAGTCCTGTGGAACGGCTTGCCATGCCATTTCCACCTGGCGCCTCAGTTGGACCAGCGTTCGTGCTGGACGTGCAGACCGCGTGAGACGACGCTTCATCCAGTCCCAAACATGCTCAATGGGGGACAGATCCGGAGATCTTGCTGGCCAGGGTAGTTGACTTACACCTTCTAGAGCACGTTGGGTGGCACGGGATACATGCGGACGTGCATTGTCCTGTTGGAACAGCAAGTTCCCTTGCCGGTCTAGGAATGGTAGAACGATGGGTTCGATGACGGTCTGGATGTACCGTGCACTATTCAGTGTCCCCTCGACGATCACCAGTGGTGTACGGCCAGTGTAGGAGATCGCTCCCCACACCATGATACCGGGTGTTGGCCCTGTGTGCCTCGGTCGTATGCAGTCCTGATTGTGGCGCTCACCTGCACGGCGCCAAACACGCATACGACCATCATTGGCACCAAGGCAGAAGCGACTCTCATCGCTGAAGACGACACGTCTCCATTCGTCCCTCCATTCACGCCTGTCGCGACACCACTGGAGGCGGGCTGCACGATGTTGGGGCGTGAGCGGAAGACGGCCTAACGGTGTGCGGGACCGTAGCCCAGCTTCATGGAGACGGTTGCGAATGGTCCTCGCCGATACCCCAGGAGCAACAGTGTCCCTAATTTGCTGGGAAGTGGCGGTGCGGTCCCCTACGGCACTGCGTAGGATCCTACGGTCTTGGCGTGCATCCGTGCGTCGCTGCGGTCCGGTCCCAGGTCGACGGGCACGTGCACCTTCCGCCGACCACTGGCGACAACATCGATGTACTGTGGAGAGCTCACGCCCCACGTGTTGAGCAATTCGGCGGTACGTCCACCCGGCCTCCCGCATGCCCACTATACGCCCTCGCTCAAAGACCGTCAACTGCACATACGGTTCACGTCCACGCTGTCGCGGCATGCTACCAGTGTTAAAGACTGCGATGGAGCTCCGTATGCCACGGCAAACTGGCTGACACTGACGGCGGCGGTGCACAAATGCTGCGCAGCTAGCGCCATTCGACGGCCAACACCGCGGTTCCTGGTGTGTCCGCTGTGCCGTGCGTGTGATCATTGTTTGTACAGCCCTCTCGCAGTGTCCGGAGCAAGTATGGTGGGTCTGACACACCGGTGTCAATGTGTTCTTTTTTCCATTTCCAGGAGTGTAGATATATGAATGAAATTTGTAGACTACACATTATTTTGATGCAAGATTACGATTATTGTCCTTTGTTTGTTAGTGGTGCTGCACAAGCACGTAATCAGAACTAAGGATTGGTCCTATTCTCTTTTTCTGTATAACTATTTTTGTAACATACGCTAGATCTTCTGGAAGCCCTTCCGTTTTTTTAATAGTCAGATTAATTCATGCGTAATTTCTCGAACCAGTCTAATATATGTTATGAGCACACGGCTGTATTTAAAATTGCGTACCTTAGTAATCATCCAGAAACAAATGATCAAAAATGGCTCTGAGCACTATGGGGCTTAACATCTGAGGTCATCAGTCCCCTAGAACTCAGAAGTACTTAAATCTAACTAACGTAAGGACATCACACACATCCATGGCCGAGACAGGATTCGAACCTGCGAGCGTAGCAGTCGCGCGGTTCCGGACTGAAGCGCCTAGAACCCTCCACCGTGGCTCGCAAACAAATGATCAGTATGTATCGTGAACTGAATGGCACTTTTTACCTGTCTCTATCATTCCAACGCCATCTCCTGTTTACGAGTTTCTAGTTCAAGTAAATTAAAAAAAAAAACAACTTTTCATTAAATACGAAAGTAGTCTAAGAAAGTAAGGGCCCACAGGTGGTCAACGAGTAAGTTCGAAGGTAAACAGACATAAGCACCTCAGTATACTGAATACAGCAGAAGCTGTGGATTAATGTTTCTTTATATTTCATGTTGTAATGCATAATCGTTTATAGGTACAAGTTTTTTATCCCTAGGGTACTCAGCTTTTTTTCCAGAAACGTTCTGACCTAAGATCCTTCGAGAAGTTGCAATGAACATATCTGAACCTGACGTTTCGCAGCGCCTGAGTGACACACTGCCTAAATTGTTATATGAGCTGTGGTTTACTGTAGTACTCACTCGTTAGTGAATCCTGCGCGGAGAATCCCTCGCACTGATTGGGAAATGTACGCCGTCATTCAGCCACGGTGTACGGATGCAGTGTGATGAACCGAGGACTTTCCAGGTAAGTGAGCATCGAAACGTAAAATTTGAAATGAAAGGCTGAATTTTAAAGCATTCATACTATATCGCAGTTGACCGAGTACAAGCAGAGGCGCCTTGGGTTTGTAGAACAGACCACCAACCAGTCAGGATGGCCATAGCAGGTGTCGTTTGGTAGCAGAACCAAGTCCGGGAACAGTCAGGACAGAGAGGGGGGGGGGGGGGAAGACGCCATGCTTCGCTGAGAGCCGGTGACACAGTCTTGCAGTCCCTCGCTCTGGCCGCATCTCTCAGCCAACACGTAAAATTCCTTCCGCGCTCCTTACCAGCTGTTGTGGAGATGCGCGGATACCTGTCAGTCAGCATTTTAACCAGAGCAAACTATTTATGCTGAGGTAATCATTCCACTAGGCACATAGGCCACAAGAGTCGGCCTAGACTAACGAGGAGACAAGCACATCGGGATTAGTTTCCTTCTGGACTTTATATCGAGACATAGCTGTCCTAGATCTCAGTCCCAGAATTTCTATTTTTCCCTCTCTGTAACGGGAGAGTTTGATGTAATGGTTCGTCACGGGATAGTTGGAAGCTGTCATTAGTAAATAAAATCTATCAGTGTGCTTGAAACGTGTTTACATTAGACGAACTGAGCAAGGAAGTGTAGTGGCAAGACACTAGGCTCGTATTCTGGACGAAAGCGGTTCGTATACCCCTAAGACCAAATAGATCTACGTTTGCCGTGGTTTCCCAAGGTTATTTACGGCGACTGCCGGAATGGTTCCTTTTAAAATGATGTGATTGTTTTCCTTATCACCTTTCAGCATTTAGAGTTTGCGTTCTCATGACCTCTTCATCGACAGGCCATTAAAATTCAATATTCCTTTGCTAGGAGACGAGCTGTGATTCACTCTGAGGACAGTAAATAAAAACCATTAGGCCTACATTGAGGCCGGACAGATCTCGTGAAAAAAATATGATCTTGTAGTATATACCTTTCTGGGCTATTTGCAGTGAAAAGATCAGTAAGTGAGTGGTGGTTTGTGGTGCAGAAGTTGCGTTGGAAGTGTTGATAGTCTAGAATATTCGCTTAAGAATATGGAATGTTAACAATGAGGTTTACAGTGATAAGTCGAAACGTTCTGTAGCGTCTGATTAATAACGTGTTGGTCCACATTGCCGGCCGCGGTGGTCTAGCGGTTCTGGCGCTGCAGTCCGGAACCGCGGGACTGCTACGGTCTCAGGTTCGAATCCTGCCTCGGGCATGGGTGTGTGTGACGTCCTTAGGTTAGTTAGGTTTAAGTAGTTCAAAGTTCTAGGGGACTTATGACCTAAAATGTTGAGTCCCATAGTGCTCAGAGCCATTTGAACCATTTGTGTTAGTCCATGGCTGGAACACAGATTAGCAATGATTCTTTCAGCTAGTTCTTTTAACGTATCCAGAGGTATATACCACCAGGTGTATAAGCACAGGTTACGCAATTCCCTAAGTTAAAGGCCGGTGGCTTGTGGTCGTGGAGCTGACGTGGCGTCCGATATAGTCCCAGATATTTGTCATCAGGTTAGGATCGGGCATATTTGGTGGCCAAGACAACGAACGTGATTTCACTATCATGTTCCTCGAAGCACTGTAGCTCGATTCTGGCTATGTGAGACGGACAGTTCAAATGGCTCTGAGCACTATGAGACTTCCATCTGAGGTCATCAGTCCCCTAGAACTTAGAACTACTTAAACCTAACTAAACTAAGGATATCACACACATCCATGCCCGAAGCAGGTTTCGAACCTGTGACCGTAGAGGTCGCGCGGTTCCAGACTGAAGCACCTAAAACCGCTCGGCCACACCGGCCGGCCAAAAATTTCGTCGCCAGCGGGGAAGACATCAAGCACGAAGTGATGCAGGTGATCCACAGAAATGTTCATGTAGTCCACAGCTGTCCTAGTGCGTTAGATTACTTCCACAGGTCCTATGGAACGAAAGGCGAATGTCTGTCATAGCACGAAACTGCCCCTCTCCGCCTGTGTCGTGCGTAGTGCGGCGCGTATTTCAAGCAGCGAGATATAAGCAGATTTACCAAAGTCTTTATTAGCAAGTTCTGCCATATGGTAGGTGCGATAGGCAATAATGTCTCTATCTACAAAACTTTCAAGTCCAGGTACAATGGCTACAGTGAGCCAACCATTACCATGATCGAATGTATCATTAATATCAATACTAAAATTAAGTCTACAACCACAGAAAACATAAGGTCCGTCGACAAGTGCAGTAGCAGCAACACTCTTAACTGGTATGCGGTTCTTCTTGTCTCCAGATGTTGCGGCGAACTCGATGTTCTCGATGGCTTTATACACTGTCTGCTTAGAACGGCGACGAATTCTCCTATAAGGCATCGTGGCGGCGACGGTATATCCGAACACGACCATGTACCTGGTGTGACAAGAAACAGTATGTGACAAGGTGACGGGTTTCATTGACCCATGATCCAATCTTTATGGTCCTGTGTCCACTGTAATGGAAACTGAAGAAGTCGGTAGGTCAACATGGGAGTCGTAAGAGTCGTCCGCTGTGGAGTTCCATGTTGAACAATGTGCTGAAGTAATGTGATGATACATCAGAAGTAAAGCTGTGAGTACCGGCCGTGAGTCGTGCTTCGGTAGCTCAGATGGTAGAGCACTTGCCCGCGAAAGGCAAAGGTCCCGAGTTCGAGACTCGGTCGGGCACACAGTTTTAATCTGCCAGGAAGGTTCATATCAGCGCACACTCCGCTGCAGAGTGAAAATCTCATTCTGGAATGTGCTGAACGGTATGCTCCAAACCACTTGTGATTGCACTAGCGTTGTACAATGTCGTCAGGTCTGCCACAGATCGCCGCCTAACTTGCTTTATAAAGCTGGCAAAACTCCGACCTTTACGTTGTGTGACGAGACGTGGATGTCCAACATCTACTCCCCTATTCATGGTTTCACTGTCCTTCAAGCAAGATCCGTAGCTGCTCACGACAGCAACACGCGTACAGCCGATCAGCTCCCGGCGTTCCGAGATGATAGTTCCCAAGCACCAGACCATAACAAACTGCGCTTTTTCAATGTCTCTTATGTCAATGAACTCCCTCATTTACGACCTGTATCATCACTACTATGATTCCCCATTACTATGCTTGTATACTTTCCTTACAGCAACGGTATCAAGTGGCATTCAGTCTCACGATGGACAGTTCATCATTGTATATTATATGCCCAGACATGAAGACAGGTTCGTATTTAGGTACCGTCACTGCAGTTTTAAATTTGATTAGCTGTCTTACTTTGCGTTACTAGTAGGTTTATGATTCCCCATTACTATGCTTGTATACTTTCCTTACAGCAACGCTATCAAGTGGCATTCAGTCTCACGATGGACAGTTCATCATTGTATATTATATGCCCAAACATGAAGACGGGTTCGTATTTAGGTACCGTCACTGCAGTTTTAAATTTGATTAGCTGTCTTACTTTGCGTTACTGGTAGGTTTTTCCGAGAAGTCTCATTTCTACGATAATATATTCAGTTTGCCGGCCGCTATGACCGAGCGGTTCTAGGCGCTTCAGTTCGGAACCACGCTGCTGCTACGGTCGCAGGTTCGAATCCTGCCTCGGGCATGGATGTGTGTGATGTCCTTAGGTTAGTTAGGTTTAAGTAGTTCTAAGTCTAGGGGACTGACGACGTCAGATGTTAAGTCCCATAGTGCTTAGAGCCATTATTTTCAGTTTGTTAATGACAAATATTATCAGACATGAAAACAGTACTGGGTGTTAGGTAGGAGAGTATTTATCTCTTACTTATCCTCTTCTCTAATCCATCTCTAGTGTCATAACTGTGTACAGTCATCAACGAGTACGATCCAAGCAATATAAATGGCTTGAGCCACGCTTCAGGCTGCAGTGTGACGTCGAAGGCACGAATGAAAAGTAAGCGGATGCGTATTTATTGAAGAATTGAAGGAGGAAACCACACAGAGAAACAGCCTTCACGAAAAAATGAAAGAAGATTATTATAACTTTACTAAGTGTGGTAGATACTATCTCATAAGCCGAGTAAAGGCAATAGAAAGTTCTCAGTGGATAAACGCACGGCAGTAGCAGAAACATTTTGGACAGAGACAGTAGAAGGAAGGTTGGAACCAAGATTCTGATAACCAATAAACTGAGATCATGTAAGTAAATATTAATAATTGCCAAAGCACGAAGTTTTTAGGTAATACAAGCTGTAGCATTTCCGTTGAAAAACAGCTATTTCCCTTACAGCTGTGGTAATACAGTTTAACACAACATGAGCCAGGAATTTGTTAACACCAGCATCAGCACATTCTTGTCCCTGCTGATATAACAAATTAAATTCTCGTTTATTATCAGTAACAATCCTATTCTCAAAGTTATTTACTATATTTTACACTGAAGAGCCAAAGAAACTGGTACACTTTGTAACACTTATACCGATTAGAATTAGGTTTATATGATGTATCTGTGTATCTGCAGTTATGGAGTGTATATTGTGATTCAGTTATACTCCTTGATATGTGACAAGAAAATTAGAGTTTCGTAATGTATATGTGAAAAAAGCAAAAGGGTATTTTAAAATGATAAATTATAATAATATGTGTATGTTCATAAAAATAAAATATTTATTGAAAGCTGGCTCATGCATAGGGCACTTGTATTTTTAACATGTAAAAGCTGTAGGTAAGTCCCCCCGCAACGGAAGTGGAATGGCGCGATGTACAAGGTGGTTTTGGCGGTCAAACTGAGCGGCTCCTTTGTGTGAACGGTACGCAGTATGTGACTAACAGTAGCACGGCACACTTCGACTGTGCTAAGAGAGGCATTTGGAAGCTGCTTTATAAAGGATTTGCCTCGGATGTGGATCTGGCTATTATTTATTACTCTTGGCATAAAGGAATGGCTATAATATGTTGAAAATACGACGCCAAGAAGAAATTTTATAGAGCATTCGAACATCAAGAGCAGTGAGTACAGTTAGCTGCCATGTCACTTGCCACCAATCTTCGCCACTGATTCACTAACTTCATAACGTAATGGGCATGGACCATTTAATTTGTGTGTGGTTTTAATAATAATCCCAACATTATAAATCCGTGTCTGGAACTATATTTTCTATCCTCATCACTAACCTATACAGGGTCCTTACCTAAGTGCTACTAAAACCGAGTATCCTTGTTTAAATGAACAGTTCTTGCATTCAAGTGTTTAAAAGTGATCTTTTATGTAATATAAAAGGAGTAGTAAAAGTTAATGTTAAAACCACAAAAGTGAAGTTGGACACGCTTTTGCAAAAGTATCTTTAATTTATTACAAAATATAGTTTTGTGGGATTGCAATGCAAGATTGTGTAAACATTGTTGTCTAGAATACCTACTTTTCAGATGATAAAAAGGCAAATAAGTTACGCTAATTTAAAAAATAGTTTGGTCTTGCTTTTTATCAAGAAGCGTTCCTTTTTTTATTTAATTGAGCCCAGTGTTGTATTTTATCGTCTTGCAAAGTACACTACTGGCCATTAAAATTGCTACACCAAGAAGAAATGCAGATGATAAACGGGTATTCATTGGACAAATATATTATAATAGAACTGACATGTGATTACATTTTCACGCAGTTTTGGTGCGTAGATCCCGAGAGATCAGTACCCAGAACAACCACCTCTGACCGTAATAACGACCTTGATACGCCTGGGCATTGAGACGAACAGAGCTTGGATGGCGTGTACAGGTACAGCTGCCAATTCAGCTTCAACAAGATACCACAGTTCATCAAGAGTAGTGACTGGCGCACTGTGACGAGCCAGTTGCTCAGCCACCACTGACCAGACGTTTTCAGTTGGTGAGAAATCTGGAGAATGTGCTGGCCAGGGCAGCGGTCGAACATTTTCTGTATCCAGAAAGGCCCGTACAGGACCTGCAACATGCGGTCATGTATTATCCTGCTGAAATGTGGGATTTCGCAGGGATCGAATGAAGGGTAGAGCCACGGGTCGTAACACATCTGAAATGTAACGTCCACTGTTCAAAGTGCCGTCGATGCGAACAAGAGGTGACCGAGACGTGTAACCAATGGCACCCCATACCATCAAGCCGGGTGATATGCCAGTATGGCGATGACGAATACACGCTTCCAATGTGCGTTCACCGCCATGTCGCCAAACACGGATGCGACCATCGTGATGCTGTAAACAGAACCTGGATTCATCCGAAAAAAAATGGTGTTTTGCGATTCGTGCACCCAGGTTCGTCGTTGAGTACACCATCGCAGGCGCTCCTGGCTGTGATGCAGCGTCAAGGGTAACCGCAGCCACAGTCTCCGAGCTGAGAGCCCATGCTGCTGCAAACGTCGTCGAACTGTTCGTGTAGATGGTTGTTGCCTTGCAAACTCCGCATCTGTTGACTCAGCGACCTAGACGTGGCTGCACGATCCGTTACAGCCATACGGATAAGATGCCTGTCATCTCGACTGCTAGTGATACGAGGCCATTGCGATCCAGCACGGCGTTCCGTATTACCCTCCTGAACCCACCGATTCCATATTCTGCTAACAGTCATTAGATCTCGACCAACGCGAGCAGCAATGTAGCGATACGAGAAACCGCAATCGCGACAGGCTACAATCCGACCTTTATCAAAGTCGGAAACATGATGGTACGCATTTCTCGTCCTTACACCAGGCATCACAACAACATTTCACCAGGCAACGCCGGTCAACTGCTGTTTGTGTATGAGAAAACGGTTGGAAACTTTCCTCATGTCAGCACGTTGTAGGTGTCGCCACCGGCGCCAACCTTGTGTGAATTCTCTGAAAAGCTAATCATTTGCATATCACAGCATCTTCTTGCTGTCGGTTTAATTTCGCGTCTGTAGCACGTCATCTTTGTGGTGTAGCAATTTTAATGGCTAATAGTGTAAATTACGAACTACTTCAAGTGAAGTAAATGATTATCTTTTTGAATTAGTCTTTTCTACTGTAATAATCAGAGAGGCTGACTAGTGAAACTATACTAGTTTATGGGTCCCCATCATATTCTCCACCTACTGGAAAGAAAATTGAACTGTTACTGTTTCTAAGGAAAACTAATATATGTAGAGGAGTTTAAACAGTGTATTTATGATATTACTCATCTTTATTCGTTTTTTTTCATATCAGTTAAGAAAAAAAAACCTCATGTCCAAATTTAGTTCCGCACTTCATGCAGTAACATTTCAATATTTGATTAAGTAATGATCTTGAGTGAAGCTGTCATTAGTATGAGTTTCAGACAAATTTGCTTCCTATAATTCACTGGTGTGTGTGTTATTGGTAACTGCTGCTACACACAGTTCAAAGTGACTGTGTCAGTTTATATCTTGTGTGCTATTTAAAGGGAAATCTCTACCAAACTAACTTCAATAACCAATATTCAATTTTCTTAAACATATGTTACCAAATTAATATGCCCAATTGGGATCACGACAATTCATTCTTTTCACTCACTTATGATTTTACCACTTTCATTAACTCCCAATTTTAAAATCCGCTTAGTTTTTCTGTTAATTTCACCATATTCAAATTCTGTGAAGTTTGGAAAGTAGGAGACGAGGTACTGGCGAAAGTAAAACTGTGAGGACTGGGCGTGAGTCGTTGGTAGAGCACTTGACCACGAAAGGCGAAGATCCCGAGTTCGAGTCTCGGTCTGGCACACAGTTTTAATTTGCCAGGAAGTTTCATATCAACGCACGCTCCGCTGCAGAGTGAAAATCCCATTCTGGAAAGATCCCCCAGGCTGTGGCCATGTATCCCCTATATCCTTTCTTCCAAGAGTGCTAGTTCTGCAAGGTTCGCAGGAGAGCTCCTGTGAAGTTTGGAAAGTAGGAGACGTGGTACTGGCGGAAGTAAAGCTGTGAGGACGGGGCGTGAGTCGTACTTTGGTAGCTCAGTTGGTAGAGCACTTGACCGCGAAAGGCAAAGATCCCGAGTTCGAGTCTCAGTCCGGTACACAGTTTTAATCTCCCAGGAAGTTTCATATCAGCGCACACTCCATTGCAGAGTGAAAATTTCATTCTGGAAACATCCACCAGGCTCTGGCTAAGCCATGTCTCCCCTATATCCTTTCTTCCAAGAGTGCTAGTACTGCAAGGTACGCAGGAGAGCTTCTGTGAAGTTTGGAAAGTAGGAGACGAGGTACTGGCGGAAGTAAAGCTGTGAGGATGGGGCGTAAATCGTGCTTGGGTAGCTCAGTTGGTAGAGCACTTTCCCGCTAAAGTCAAAGGTTCCGAGTTCGAGTCTGGCTCCGGCACACGGATTTAATCTGCCAGGTAAGACTTCTCAAACGCGCATTTTTTATTTCGAAATATGTACCAAATCACCAATGGTGAACTTCTGAATGTGTAAATCCACCATTTTGACATGACTGTGTATTGTATTTCGAAGACTGTCACCATGGATATCAATAGGCCTCATTTTAATTTTGTGATTAATATTCCGATTACACTTGCCAATAATTTGTGGTGGGACATCCAGCCATTTTAGTGACCCTCAAAAATTAAATTACATCCATATTTTTTTTGGATCATAGTGTTTAACTGTCCAATACTGCTATAATGGGAGAAAGTTGAGGAGTTATTTTTCATATTGATTCAATGCTGCTTTGAAATGCCTACTGCATAATTCGCCTTCGTGGTGTATTTGGGGATTGTTAGGAAACCAATTCGGTCGTCTACAGCAATTGTTCAGGAACCTCTGTAACTTCCTTCCCCTTCATTATCTTCAGAGGTAAAGCCCGTGGGAATTTGGAACAAATATCTATGGCCACTGAAATGAACTTCAATCCTTTATTTGATCATCAATATTCTAGGATCTCTATACGATCAACCTGCCTTAAATCATCCAATCCTTGTGTTCTCACATGTCTCCACTGGAATGTTTTGTGCGTCGGCCTGTGGAGCTCAAGAACAACTGATGATATGTCTTTCTTGAAGCTCTGAAATGATTGACATGATTTTGTTTATATGTCCTATATTCCCTATAGCAGCTGATGTTGTGAGTAATTGTAATCATTCTATGATTTGGGTCACCATTATATACGTACTTCAAATGTAGAATGTTCTGTATTTTATGCAAAGCTTTGCCAATACTATGTTCTGCTGATAACATGGGTTTAATTATGTTCTTGTGCTTGTTACTATTTGAGACTTCCATTCATACTTTCGAGGTGTTGCCATTCTTATACACATTAGTCCTAACATTACACCATAAATTATGTTTTTGTCTCTTTCAGGAAATTCCTTCAAGTGTTCAAAGTTGGTAAGAATATTAACTCTGATAAACTATGTGTTCTTTCAAATTCCTTATCCCAAACTTGCATTGCATTTACAGTTACATGTATGGGGTGATTACCTAACGATATGGTTTCTTCTGCTGACCACATATGTTCTGTCTACTTCATCGTCACTGTAGTGGTTTATGAAATCAGTAATAACACAGACTCCACCTGCTTCTCTTTCCTCATCTTCTTTTCTGCCTCTGTCCATAGTGAATGAGAACCTTTTCAGGCTTCCTGTCAATAGTTTAAATATTTGCAGGAGGTATTGATCTGACTGCAGCTGTCCTACTTTCAACAATAATAATTTCTGACAAACAGATTACTGTGTTAAATAACTTTTCGTCGACATGCTTCTGTATACTGAACCGTTTTTGAGACAGTGTATAGCTTGTGCATACACTGAGACTCCTTGTGGTGGTGGCGGCGGCGGTGGTGCTGGTGGTGGGAGTCAGGTGCCTTAGCTATTGCCTTGACATATCCATGCATATCCATTAGTTTTGTGCTGACTGCACCAATATTCTATTGATACATAGTTCATTTAGCTCGATTCTAACATTCACCCACTCCATTACCTGAACATTTCTAACTGCCCCCTTGATAAGACTTTCCAGTTCCGGTAATTTAGTGTTACTACCTCGACTGTTATTTTATTTTGTTTCACACGCCTATTTCCGTAGGACCAAATTGAGGAGTCAGTACATGAAATTACGACATAACAATAATAACAGATAAAATAAAAATTTTATGAATCCAAAAAAGACAAGTCATAAGTTTAAGTAAATGCAATCAACAATATAATGTAGGAATCAACTTAATTTTTCAAGAAACTTCTCAACAGAACAAAAGGAGTGACCTGTGAGGAAAGTCTTCAGTTTCGATTTGAAAAAGCTTGGAATACTGGTATGATTTTTGAATTCTTGTGATAGCTTATTGAAAATGTATGTAGCAGTATACAGCACCCCTTTCTGCTGAAGAGTCAAGGAAGTGCAATCCAAATGCAGATTGGATTTGTGCCTAGTATTAACTGAGTGAGAGCTGCTAATTCTTGAGAATAAGCTGATATTGTTAACAAGAAACGACAGTAAAGAATATATATATGGGGAGGCCAATACCAGAATACACAGACTAGTGAACAGGGATCGACAAGAGGTTTGCAAACTTACATCACATATTGTTCGGACTGCCTGGTTCTGAGTCATAAATATCCTTTGAGAATGGGAAGAGTTATTAAGTCATAAGCGATTGAAAATAAGCAAAGAAGACTACTTTTTGTGGCGAATTAACACTTACTCCACATAGAGTTTGAATAGTAAAAATGCAGCCTTATGTCTTGGAAGAAGATCCTCAATGTGCACTGTCAATGACTGTTTATTATCTATCTGGACACCTAGAAATTTGAACTGTTCAGTTTCACTAATCATATATCTGTGAAATTAAAACATCGAGTTATGTTAAATTGTGTATTAGAAACTATAAAAACTGTCTTACTGTGATTTAGTGTTAGTTTATTTTCTACAAGCCATGAACTTATGTCATTAAGTGCACTATTTGCAACAGAGCCAATGTTGTATACAACATCCTTTACTACCAAGCTAGCTTCATCAGCAAACAGGAATATTTTATAATTACCTATAATACTAGAGGGAAGATCATTTTTATAAATGGTTCCAACACTGATCCCTGGGGAACCCCCCCCCCCCTTTGACTGTCCCTCAGTCAGATCCAACATCACAGCCATTCTCAACGCTGTGAATAATGATCTTTTTTTGTCTGTTGTTAAAGTAAGAGGTGAACCAATTGTGAGCTACCCCTGTATTCTGTAATGGTCCAACTTCTGGAGAAATATTTTGTGATCAACATAACCAAATGCCTTAGTTAAATCAAAGAGCATGCCTAGCGTTCGAAACCTTTTGTTTAATCCATCTAGAACCCCACAGAGGAAAGAGAATATAGCGCTTTCAGTTGTTAAACCACTTCTAAAGCCGAAATGTACATTTGGTAGCAAATTATGTGATATAAAATGATCAATTATCCTAATATACACAGCCTTTTCAATAGCTTTATCAAACATTCATGGCATAGAAACAGGTCTAAAATTATCTAAATTATCCCTTCCTCACTTTTTATAAAGTGGCTTTACTATGGTGTAATTTAACCATTCAGGAAACTGACCGTTCTTAAAGAAAAAATTACAAATATGGCTAATTGCAGGGAGAACATGTGCATCACAGTACTTTAATATTCTGCTAGGCACTCCATTATACCCATCACAGTTCCTAGTCTTCAGCGATTTAAATACTGACTCAATCTTCCCCTTGTAGATTTAACATAAGACTGTTACAGACATCAATCTCAGAAAGGCATTTTCCATGGGAGTTATATGATTATCTGTAGAAACTAAGTATTTGTTTTATTCACCATAAATGCTCAGAAATTATTGTTAAATACTGTACATATATCTGACTTATCAGTAACAGAAATATTTTTACTATGAACTGCATTTAGATCGTCAGCCTTGTGCTGCTGGCAGATACTTCCTGCACAACTGACAATGTCGTTTTAATTTTATCCTGTGAATTAGCTATTCTGAAACATCCTGGCAGATTAAAACTGTATGCTGGGCCGAGACTCAAATTCGGGACCTTTGCCTTTCGCTGGCAAGTGCTCTACCAACTGAGCTACCCAAGCTCATGCCCCGTCCTCACAGCTTCAATCCTGCCAGTACATCGTCTCCTACCTTCCAAACTGCACAGAAGCTCTCCTGCGATTCTTGCAGAACTAGTACTCATGGAAGAAAGGATGTTGTGGAGACATGGCTTACCCACAGCCTGGGGGATGTTTCCAGAATGAAATTTTCACTCTGCAGCGGAGTGTGCGCTGATATGAAGCTGTGAGGACGGGGCATCAGTCGTGCTTGGGTAGCTCAGTTGGTAGAGCACTTGCCCGCGAAAGGCAATGGTCCCGAGTTCGAGTCTCGGCCCGGCACACAGTTTTAATCTGCCAGGAAGTTTCATATCAGCGCACACTCAGCTGCAGAGTGAAACTTTCATTCTGGAATCAGCTATTCTATTTGCGTATCACATACTCCTTGCCTTCCTAATACTATTTTTCAACACCTTACCTACTGCAGCCTGATTGTGACTACTTTTAACTTTTGATACAAGTCCCACTTTGTTCTACATGATATCCTTATCTAACTAGTCAGCCATCCAGGGTGCTGTTTACTGTTAATATCCAGTGTAGAACTTTCTAATGGAAAGGAACTCTCGAAGAGCATGAGAAATGTGTTAAGAACAGCATTATATTCGTCATCTATGCTACCTATACTACAAACTTGCTGCCACTCTGGTTCGTTAACAAGGTTTAAAAAACTCTCTATTGCCGTTCGATTAGCTTTTCTACGTAGTTTATAATTGTATACAACATTTGTTTGGATACAAGAGCCATTTAGTGTTACAGTTTATGTGTCATGGTCTGAAAGGCCATTCACTCTTTTACTAACAAAATGCCCATCCAGTAATGAAGAAAGAATAAAAATATTGTCTATGGCCGTGCTACTGTTCCCCTGCAGCCTGGTTGCAAACAACTCAGTCTGCATCAGATATTATGACTTTAGAATATCTTACAACGTATAGCTGCATATGCTTTGCACCCTCAAAAGAATGTGTGAGACGTGTGCAAATTTATCTATGATCTACAGTATACTAACACTTGCATAGTGGCAGAATACGTTTTAAGTAGGAACTGCTGGAAGTTTCGCTTATATCTATCATCATTCAGTTTCCTTGCGTTGTCTATAACTAGGAGGCCATACTGAATGTTATTATGGCAGTGTCTGCATGTGTGGCAACAAATTCATTCAATGACCTGTCAGTTGTTGTATGCTTTAAATTGGTACTGCCGTGTTTGAAAGCAATAATAAGGTTCACAGTATCCCAGACCAACTGCTTTGGGATCCTTAAGTGTATCTGGCTCAAATAAAATATATCTACTTGCATATGGTGGCCAAAGCAAAAGTACAGGGTGTAACAAAAATGTATGGCGCCAACTTCAGGAAACATTCCTCATACATAGGCGAATAAATTATGTTATTTGAACATGGGTCTGGAAATGCTTTGTTTCCGCGTTACAACCTATTTTCTCCAACTAATTAACCATGGGAAACACACAGGAACAGAACGTACTAGGACGTCACATGCAACTGTTTCTTACTGGAGATGTTCAATAAGCCCTCCAGAGTCATTGATACATGCACCAACCTGGCGTTGCAGTGAACTTTGGATGCGGTGATGTATCCCTGGAGTACTGCATAAGGTTTTGCAGCCTTCCATAGTACAGGCAGGGAGCCTCTGAAAATCTTTTACTGGGGTTCCATACATAAGAGCTTTCAAATGCCCCTACGAATCAAAAGCCGAGTGGGTTTAGCTCCGGAGAGTGGGGAACCAGACAATTGGTCCATCTCCTTCCATCCATTTGTCACCATGCGGACTGCTACCGCCATGCCGTCAGGTAATCCATACGTGAAATGGCCACCTGCCGTTTCTGCAGTTGTGTACACTTCCACTACATGAAGCAAGTCTGTGATTAACGCTACATAGTAACCCGTGTGCTTGTAACGGCCGTACTGATCGCTGGAACAGTTGATGTTACCCTTAAAAAAGCAATGACGTATGTTGCATGGCAACAGGAACATTTAAAGCAAAACACTGGCGGTGTACAACGTAACCAGACCTCACCAAGAGAGCATGTTCCCCATGATTCTAACGTTCTGTTCTTGTGAGTTTCCCACGATGAATGAGTTGGCGAAAATGAGTTGTAACATGAAAAAAAGCGTTTTCAGAACCATTTTCATATAACATATTTTCTTCGTCTAAGTGTGAGGAATGTGACCTGAAATTGGTGTTGTACATTTTTATTACACCATGTAAACATCTGTATCTCATCCTGGTTTTCCATTGCAACGTCATAAAATATCATTTGGTCCATTATAAATGGTTTTTGAAAGCCTGCGACTGTAGATATAATAGGTTCGTTTATAAATAAATAAATCTTCTGCTACCAGTCACGATTTTTCTTTATTTTACTATTCGCACGACGCGTTTCGAGAAATAATTCCCATTTTCAAGTGCGTTTTTTATGTGTGTTAAGCCATTTCTTTTGATGTTGTCAGTGTGTGTGAGTCTGCTTCATTTTGTTGACTTTTACTGTAATACATAAGGAACGCGATTTTTAGTTGGGTATCAATTCTTTCTGTGAGGTTAGTGGCTAAAGTTTGAGAACAATTTGTACTTACAGTTTTCTAATGGTCCATTTGTGTAGAGTCTCACACACACTTAACATCATACACAACTTCTACACTTTACACATCGAAAATATCTTATATAAACAAAACAGTTACAAAGATCTTCTTACAGGTAGTTCACAGAGATAACATTATAGGTCTTCCACAGATTATGATATGCTTTTGTACAGAGGTTATTTATCTTAACAATTTGGCTTGTGAATTACTTATATTGATTTTACAGTTGTGCTTATTTCTATGTTTTACTATTTTTATTTAAGTATATTATCGAAACATCTGAAGAAATTCACTGATTCACTTTCAAGTTTTTCATTTAATATTTTATCTTCATATTTTCTGTGATGTGAATATATCTCCAGTTCTTCAAGCAAATCCATTTTATGTCCTTTATTTAGTCGGTGGAGTACTTTGACATTTTGCTCTATTTTTCCAATTGGGTGCCCTGTATTATGTATGTGTGTTGCTATTGCTGATGTATTGTGTTTGTTGTGTGTGTATGCTCTAATGTGCTCTGTGTACCTGGTGTTGATATTTCGGCCTGTTTGTCCTATGTAGAACTTGGAGCATTCCTGGCATCTTATCTGGTATATTCCAGAGTCTGAATATGGATCATGATTACACTTTATATTATGTAATAGTTTTTGGTGTAGTTTATTGGATGTAGAAAACCCAATTTTTACTCTGTGATTTTTGAAAATAATTGCAATTTTCTGTGATACATTGCCAATGTATGGAATGCTAGATATATATTTGTTTTTATCTTTTTCTTCTGTGGTGCAGTTTGTACCTGGGTTTCTCTTCACTTTGTCTAAGATTGTGTCAACCATGGAAGCATTGTAACCATTGGCAACTGCAATCTTCGTCACTGTGTTTATTTCTTGTTGCTTATTTTCCTGGTTCAATGGTATTTTTATTGCCCTATGCAGCATTGACCTGTATGCTGCATGTTTATGGATATTTGGGTGACATAGCCAAAGAACTAAGAACCAGAAAGCTCCCCCAAGATGCACAGTTTATATCACTTGACATCATCAACCTTTATTCAAACATACCCATACAAGAAGCTCTAACAGTAATACAAAAGAACCTTATGCAACACAAGAAACTTTCATACACAGAGATTGTCGAATTTATGGAACTCCTTCAGCTAACCCTAAGTTACAACTACTTTACCTTTAATGACAACATTTATAAGCAACCAGATGGCCTAGCAATGGGATCATGTATATCCGGTACCATAGCTGACATATACATAAATCACTTAGAACAAAAATTATTTGACAGCCATGAACCTTGCCGAAGGAAAATAGAATTTTGTAGGAGATATGTATATGACACACTACTGTTAGTGAAAGGAGATACCAAAGACATCACAGACATTCTTAATCATTTCAATAATCTAAATGAGAAAATCAAATTTACAGTGGAACACGAGCAAAATAAAAGTATCAACTTCCTGGACCTAAATATTACAAGACACAACAACACATGCACATTCAAAATTTATAGGAAAAACACAATGACTGACACCACAATCCCTGCAACCTCATGTCACCCAAATATCCATAAACAGGCAGCATACAGGTCAATGCTGCATAGGGCAATAAAAATACCATTGAACCAGGAAAATATGCAACAAGAAATAAACACAGTGACGAAGATTGCAGTTGCCAATGGTTACAATGCTTCCATGGTTGACACAATCTTAGACAAAGTGAAGAGAAACCCAGGTACAAACCGCACCACAGAAGAAAAAGATAAAAACAAATATATATCTAGCATTCCATACATAGGCAATGTATCACAGAAAATTGCAAATATTTTCAAAAATCACAGAGTAAAAATTGGGTTTCCTACATCCAATAAACTACACCAAAAACTATTACATAATATAAAGTGTAATCATGATCCATATTCAGACTCTGGAATATACCAGATAACATGCCAGGAATGCTCCAAGTTCTACATAGGACAAACAGGCCGAAATATCAACACCAGGTACACAGAGCACATTAGAGCATACACACACAACAAACACAATACATCAGCAATAGCAACACACATACATAATACAGGGCACCCAATTGGAAAAATAGAGCAAAATGTCAAAGTACTCCACCGACTAAATAAAGGACATAAAATGGATTTGCTTGAAGAACTGGAGATTTATTCACATCACAGAAAATATGAAGATAAAATATTAAATGAAAAACTTGAAAGTGAATCAGTGAATTTCTTCAGATGTTTCGATAATATACTTAAATAAAAATAGTAAAACATAGAAATAAGCACAACTGTAAAATCAATATAAGTAATTCACAAGCCAAATTGTTAAGATAAATAACCTCTGTACAAAAGCATATCATAATCTGTGGAAGACCTATAATGTTATCTCTGTGAACTACCTGTAAGAAAATCTTTGTAACTGTTTTGTTTATATAAGATATTTTCGATGTGTAAAGTGTAGAAGTTGTGTATGATGTTAAGTGTGTGTGAGACTCTACACAAATGGACCATTAGAAAACTGTAAGTACAAATTGTTCTCAAACTTTAGCCACTAACCTCACAGAAAGAATTGATACCCAACTAAAAATCGCGTTTCTTATGTATTACAGTAAAAGTCAACAAAATGAAGCAGACTCACACACACTGACAACATCAAAAGAAATGGCTTAACACACATAAAAAACGCACTTGAAAATGGGAATTATTTCTCGAAACGCGTCGTGCGAATAGTAAAATAAAGAAAAATCGTGACTGGTAGCAGAAGATTTATTTATTTATAAACAAACCTATCATAAAATATGAATACACTGTTTGGTTTTACTTTTTCTATGCAGTGCATTTCACTGCTTTTGCTGCACGTCTGGTATGTTTCTTACTCCATGCCACACAAAATCTCCTGTAATAGCTAATACTTTAGCTGAAAAAGAGTTTTTGAAAAAAACTATGTATGTGCTGGAAGTGTATCGCTTCAGGATGTGTTAAAAATAACAGATAAGATTAGTTTTCACACAACCAGATGGTCTGACAATCAAAGCACATACATTGTAAGTAGGCTTTTATGTTTTCTTATTGGCAACGTTACGTAGCGCTCTGTATGAAAATCACTGGCTGTGCTGTGTGCAGTCTGTGGCTAGTTTGTATTGTTGTCTGCCATTGTAGTATTGGGCAGCGGCAGCTGGATGTGAACAGCGCGTAGCGTTGCGCAGTTGGAGGTGAGCCGCCAGCAGTGGTGGATGTGGGGAGAGAGATGGCGGAGTTTTGAAATTTGTAATACTGGATATCATGAACTGCTATATATATTATGACTATTAAGGTAAATACATTGTTTGTTCTCTATTAAAATCTTTCATTTGCTAACTATGCCTATCAGTAGTTAGTGCCTTCAGTAGTTAGAATATTTTATTTAGCTGGCAGTAGTGGCGCTCGCTGTATTGCAGTAGTTCGAGTAACTAAGATTTTTGGTGAGGTAAGTGATTTGTGAAAGGTATAGGTTAATGTTAGTCCGGGCCATTCTTTTGTAGGGATTTTTGAAAGTCAGATTGCGTTGCGCTAAAAATATTGTGTGTCAGTTTAAACACAGTCATGTATAATTGTTCTAAGGGGAAGTTTCAATATTCGTAGGGAGTAGTACACTATTCTTCTTCTTCTTCTTCTTTTCTGGTACCGGTATCGTTGCAGGACCACTCACTTTCTACCAAGACCCTTGTGATCAGTGCGCTTTGTCCACTAGGTCCTGGTGCCATCTGTTCATTTACATTAAGATGCAGGGGATATTATCGGGTAATAAATAACAAATGTAGAGCTCTTAAACTGTCTTAAATTTATAAACACATACTGCTATGTATATCAACAACCTTAAATAAAATCATAGTTTTGTGGCAACATCTAGCAAAGTTGATCCATAAATTATTACCTCCATCAATGCACAGCACGAATTGTAGAGATGAGCTATGGTTTCTTCTCATCGGAGGAGAGTTTGGCGAGCTAACACCAGCATACTACTCCACAACGTCTCATAGAATCGGTAGGCATGTGGCTAATATCTTTTATCGAGACTCTAGCTCATGCTGTATTGCATAGCAGGTACACATTAAATTCTTAACAATTTGCTCCTGTGGATGTATGCTCTCTCTGTTATTAAATATTTTAACTGACCCAGGGAAGCCCCCAGCCAAGATTATATGTTTTCAAATACTACCACTGGATAGAACTCTAGATTCGATATCACACTGGCCCTGGCGTGCTTATAACTGAAGGTATTTAAAATGTAGGTTCAATTGTACAGCATTATTACCACATCAAGGGGCTGCTGCTGGAGTGACTTAATCTCACCTGCGAGGAGAAAGAATTGTTAGTTAAGCATTTTTTTCGGCTACATTCCCATTCTGCAAGATCAGCGCTAATACACTGCCTCGAAGCAGGGAGAGCTGATATACCTCTCGACCCTCTTTACTATTTGACTCTTCTCTTACAAATGGGTGAACTATTTATCGATCATTGTAGATGTATGCTATTTACAACCTGTTAAAAAACGAATACACGAGTGCTGCAGTCAGTTCATCATCACCATGAAAACGAATAATGTTATTATTATTACCATTGTTACTAAATAGAGTGAGGGTGCTCATTGTCAACATATAAATCACCGAATACATTTGGAGCTAATTACCTATGTCTGTGCACGACTAAAAGAATTTTTTAGGGCAGAAAGTATCCTAGGCAGTCTGTCTGTGCAGCGAAGTGACTTGCTGAAATCGCAGCTTTATCTGTTACCAGAAGTATGATTTGCTCAAATGGCTCTAAGCCTATGGGACTTAACATCTGAGGTCATCAGTCCCCTAGACTTAGAACTACTTAAACCTAACTAACCTAAGGACACCACACACATCCACGCTCTAGGCAGAATTCGAACCTGCGACCATAGCAGCAGCTTGGTTCCGGACTAAAGCGCCTAGAACCGCTCGGTCACAACGGCCTGATGACTTGCACTGAGCACTGAATATTGTGCAGCATGGCTGATAAGCGCCTCAGAGTCAGAGGCAACACATTCACACAGTGCGCCATGTTCTACTTCTGCTCGGCACTCCACATTTAAAGTTACTCTTATTACTGCTACATCATCACAAGCATAGCGCTGTGTGTATAACATTAGTTACATCTATCAGTGAACATATCCTATATTATAGAGTTTATCAACAAGATTCTTTACAAACGGGAAATGTTTGGGCTGTTAATGATACGTTGGACCGAAAATAAAAATAAAAAACTTTTTTTAGGATATATTTAGTTACATCGCAACAATTTTAAGTATCCGTCCTGATTGCTATACATACTTGCAGACTGTTGCTGCTGTGCACACCTCAATTTTCTGGCCCACTAGTAGCTCTGCAGCGCTCTAACAATAACAAAAACCGTAAGTGAAACGTCATCAGCGGCGGAAAATGCTGTACTATGACTGAAAAGTGTGGTACCAGATGCCTCATTCTACCTTCCTCACCATCTTTAAGACTTTTCCCAAAACTTTTGGCGTGTGAATATATTCTTGCTCTTTCTGTCATGCAGCTCGCTTCTAATTCCCACAAGGCCCTCTAACTGTAACTCGCTCACACCCCAGGTACATCATACGCATCCCCTCCCACTTGCCCATTCTCACTCACTCACTCATTATGTCATTATCTCTTTCCATCTATCAGTCAGTGTTTCGTGTCTCAGAGACACATTCTCCTTCATTCTGACCAACTACTACTGCCACTGTCTCCCTCTTCCTCTCCCTTGCTGCTACTATCTCACTCATTCCTTCCACTGCTGCGATGGCTTCTCACTGTGACAGTCTCTCTCTTCCTCGTCCTCATTGTCGTGGACTCTGTCTCTCATTCCCACTGAATGTCTCCACTTTTATTTCTTCCTTCTCTTTTTTTTTTCTTCTCCCACTGACACTGTCTCCTTCACTCTTTTCCTGCCACTGTTCAGTCAGTGTCAATTTTGTTGTACTGCCACTGCAACCCTCTATTTGATTCACACTGCCCTTGTCTGCTTCGATTTTGTACACCACAACCACTGTTTACTATTTTCCACTACGTATTACTCTTCTGTCTCTTTCCCACTACCACTGCCTCCTTATAAAGCGTAAAAAAGCGGGAATTCGTTTGTATCCCAAAAGTTTGGAAATTTTTTTAAAGGTGCTGAGAAAGGTAGAATGAAGCAGCAGATACTCCATCTTTCAGTCTGAGTCTTTTAAACAGAAACATATTAACTTTTTTTCGTGCTCCAATAGAGGTATTTCTCCACTGGACTCCTTCTTTTCCCTGCTACAGTAGAGAATGAACTTTATAGGTCAATAAAATTTTAATCGTTTACTTATTTGATACTGAAATAAAACAAAACTAATTTACACCTCAGAAAGGATTTTTAGTGAACAAAAATATGAATGCATCTGCTTCAGTACTACAACACGGGGTTTCCAGAACCATTCTGGTATAATGGAGACACCTTACAACTTATTTCTCCATGCCACTTCACTTAATAAACTACGTTCTCGGCCACACCAGATGTTACATTCGTATTTTACGTAGGGTAACATTGGACCTCAGCGTCTCGGAAACGGATAAAGACAAAAGGAAATTTTCAATACTGTTGTTCGAGATCAGGATATTAAGCATGTATAATCAAAATGACACCCATTTGCTGTCCATAGGCGTCTTGGGATGTGTGGCTCGATTTTGTTATCCAAAACTATTTTTGGGGTGTTTCTCGATGAGGGGTGAAGATTTTAGAAAACGGAAAGATACCACTTCTTGATAAATGCCAAGAGTGTATACCGTTAAAATTTCAGCACTTTCTTGTAATTATTCACTATTGAGATTTCGCCTCATACCGGATTTCACGTGTGTTTTTTACGTGTACATGTGAACTAAACTTGAACTTCTGTATCTTGGAAACAGATAAAGGAATCACTAAAATTTTCAAGTTTGTTTCAGATTATGATCTTAGAAATACTGTATATCGTAAAAATGTCAGCCATTTGCTGTGTAGAGTCGTCTTGGAATCCGTAGCTCGGTTCTGGTACGAGGAAAGTGTGAAAAAACTGTGTTTTCCCGTTTTCTAAGGAACCGCCCATGATATAAAGGTGTCTCCATACGCCCTTTAAGTACCACTGTAAACCACACCAAACGCAAAAAGAATCGACCAGTTTGTTCCATTTGCCTAAGCAGGAGTGTGTAACATTCATACTTTGACACTGTACTATAGGACAGTGACACTACGACGGTCTTTCTGTTAGGTATATGAATGATTCCTGCCCAAGGGCTATCCACAACACCAATAGAAGAGGTATGAGCTCCAGCAGAATCCCGTGTTTATTCACAGCATTGTGGAACATATTAGGCAGACCAATTCACACATGACAATAATTATGAGAATTGTACATGTATGTATACTTACTACAATTTCTGTTATTTTGTCGATAAGGTTTCTTGCGTAATGGAAGGGTGGATATATATTTTAAAAAGTGTCTACAGTTTCAGCATGTGCACAACGTTGTGTTGGTGGACCCAGTCTGGTAATGCATCTTCTTACAATTCTGGTGCATTGTCGTTATTTTTTGAACACGTTTCCTCCTGTATTCTCCATTCTTGATGCTGAAAGCTGTGAGTAAATTTCCCGTGCAGATTTTTGCAACAAATGTACTTGTTAAATTATTCTTTGGTCGACACAGGGATTTCGTCAACTGAACACATGAGACCTAGACGTATGTACAGACAATTAAGGAATGACTGTGCTCATAGCAGCCTTACGCATTTTACAAATATCATACATATTAAGTTATTTACAAATATCATACATATTAAGTTATTATAGTATCGTCGCAATAGACGGCTTTATCGAATCACAGCTTGTCCACAACACAGCGGCGGACAAACTGCTCTGCATCCAATTACATATATCTAAAAAAAAAGAGATGTTCGAAGGGTGGGAGCTTGCGTGCAATTAGTAGCCAGCATAATGACGGCTACGAACGGGGAGCGGGGCTGCTGGGTGTGGCAGGGGGGTCAGGGTGGCGGGAAGGGTTAGAGGTGCGTGCGGGGGTCGGGCGCTAACCTTCACAGGACGATGACACGATGGTGTTGTTAGGATTCCCGGAATGCGATGATAAAAAGATGCTGACGGATGCTGCGTCAACTACTACGCCCAGAACTAATTACATAATTACGGCAAAGCTTAATATCTGCACTATTAAAGTGTTGCAGGAATCCCTTTGTGAACGGTTGTGTCATTTTTTTCCCGCATAGCTAATGTATAACGAGACTAAGGGACAAGATGTTCTACTACACACTCTCTGCAATGACGACGAACTGCTTTTTTTCAGCTGGAAGTAAAACTACGCTGTCTTTTAACTTATAAAAAGGATATATGTTAACTGAGCATAGTATACTGCGCGTATCTCCGATATACCTGCATTGTTTCGCGAATTCCACCCCACATGCTTACACTGTAACAGTAACAGCAGTGATGTACAGGTGTTGCTGCTACAGTTGTACACTGAAATATATCAATGGAAAAATGATTTTTTTTTTGCAAAGTAAATTACCACAAAGCTCTAATTATGCTTATCGTATTAGTGAGAGCACTATGTGTTGAAAAATATCGAGACAGAGTGCATGAGGTAATTTCGTATTGTTAATTTATGTGACTGTATGGCAACTTTCTTAGGTGTGTGTGTGTGTGTGTGTGTGTGTGTGTGTGTCTGTGTTTGAGACTGAATTTTTCATATATTTATTCTATAATGTAATGGACATTTATGCTTGAAATGCACTGATTAAATATGGTAAAATGTAAAACGTAGTTGTTGGTTTACCTATGATAAAAAGAAAATTGAGTGAAGAAAAATTCATAAAAAATACTGAACGAACATAAATCGCTATTTCGCTGCAAATAATAGCTCCATATTCTATGTGTTTCGGGAGACTTACACTTTGGCATATTCGGGAGCCGTTTCGTTATGCGAACGCAACATCATTTATCGAAACAGAGACTCATTAATACAATGAGGTGCCGCAAGAACTTAAAAAATAGTCTTGGCAATCCCCTGATTTCCTGTAGCAAAAGAAGTAAATAAAAATAGTGACATAAAAGCTGTCATATCTGTTGAAAACAACCGACATAACCTTACCTTTACGTTTTCAAAGCTCTAATCTAATATTATATGTTCATGTTCCTACGAAACGGTTTTACAAAATCCACGATACTTTAGAACGGGAGCTGTCTGTGCTAGCAACGTAATGACATTCGAAGTGCGCAGGCAGAGTATGAATTACCAAAGTCACGTGACCTGAGAGTTACGTATGTTGTCAAAAATCCTGTGTACATACAGGGTGACAATTATTGACCTATATGAAATAAAATCGGCATAACTTCTGAACGCTTTGCGTTAGGACGTTCAGACTGCACGGTTGGTCGCAGGGAATGATGGGCATTAGTAAGCACAGTATTGTTTGGCTTAGCGACGAAGCCCACTTTCATTTGGATGGATTCTTCAATAATCAAATTCGGGGCACTTAGGGGGACTGAGAATCCGCATTTCGCGATCGAGATGTCTCTTCACCCGCAACTGGTGACTGTGTGGTGTGCATCGTCCAGTCACGGAATAATCTGTGCGATATTTCTTGATGGCACTGTTACTGCCGAACGGTACCTGAAGGTTTCGGAAGATGATTTCAACAATATGTGGTTCATACAAGATGGAGCTCGACCCCATCGAACCAGGAGAATGATGTCCTGAAGGAACACTTTGGAACCACATTCTGGGCCTGGGGTACCCAGAGGCCACTGGCATGGGCCCTGTTTGGCCTCCACATTCCTCAGATCTGAACACATGCGACTCCTTTTCGTGGGGCTATATTAAAGACAGGGTGTACAGAAATAACCCAAAAACCATTGCTGAGCTGAAAACAGGCATTCAGGAGGTCATCGACAGCATCGATGTGTCGACACTTCAGCGCGTCATGCAGAATTTCGCTATTCGTCTTCGCCACATCATCGCAAACAATGGCAGGCATATCGAACATGTCATAACCTAAATCCGAATATCTTTAGTGACATCTACATATTGAATAAAGTGTGTGCACGCTGTAGTTTGTAACTAATTAACGTCCAATAGTTGTCACCCTGTATCTGAAAAATCACCCGACAGATTTTTCTACATTTTACTTTATAATGACCTGGAAACACTATTATGGATGCTGTGATATAGATTTTCCTTATATGGCATCACAGAAAGGAAGCTTTCCACTGTAGTGGATAGGTAAATTCTTTTCTTCTGGTCCGTTGCGTAAAACTTCGAATGTTGTGTTTTAGTTTGTTTCTTGTTTTGTTTTTCATGGAAAGAACGCTTGAGAGAGAATTCCCGGACAGTGCACGGGTGAAGTAGATTTTGTAGATTACTCTGTGGTCAGGTAAACAGTTTCTGTGACAGACTTTAGACGTATCTCTCTATGGAGAGGGAAGGGGCATGGAAACGTGAGCCGCTTAATGAAAGCTGCTTTCTCGTTCTCCTGCAGTGATGTGCTGAGCGCAAAGTCCTGCTTCAACTTTCAGCAGAATTAGCCCCAGTATAATTTTCCAGGTGTGTAGTATTACGCGAGACAAATTTAACACTTTCATTTGAAAAATGCAGAAGGGCGTTAACTAATGGGACACTAATTAACCTGGTGATCCATGTACGATATCTCTAACATTTTGCAACACAGCTGACATAGAGCTAAACTGAGCGTCCGTTATACTAAATATGATATGATTTAGCATCGCTTGGACAGAAGAGAGCTGGTGACAGGATAATAGTACATAAGAAGTTTGCGGATTTGAGATTGTTTGAGGACAGTATTTGCACATAGACGCAATGTAACTAGCCAATACTTTCCTTGCATAATTTCTTACACGTTCAAACGTGTTAAGAAATTTATTTTCAAAATTGAAAAGTGCGAACTAGTACAATAAAGCTAAGATTGAGGAATTCACTGATTACATTACTTAAATTCTTGAAGATAATGCTCTCCAGGAACTAATGTGAAACGTGTAACTATCGAAGAAATCAGGTACTCGTTATGGTATTGTAAATCAAAATTCAAGTTCCGTAAATCTTCCGTGGTGAAAAAGAAAATCATAACGATATTTCGTTCACGAGGTATTACACCTTTACAATTCAAATAAAGTTTTACTACTAGCGCTCCATGAGCTCTGCACTAGATTTTACTCCACGATCTCTCCTTTAGGGCTTCTCATAACACGCCTTATCTTAGAACTAAGTTGTACAGAGTCTCAGCTGCTAATCGTGGCCCAAAACAAAGAAAAATGAATGCAATTTAAAGTTTTACAGGCACGTTAATCTATAAATTTCATCAATTTCTGTTTCTGTCCTGTAATTATTTTTTAACTAACTACTTTTCTAATAGTTATTTTATTTCTTTTACAAAGAAAATTCTTCGTTTTGCTTTGATGAACATCACAATTGTAATCACTCACAAACGTTTGAATTTCAGTAAAATTATATGAAAAGTTATCAGTAAATTTTTTAACATTATAAAACAGGTTAGTTCATTCACATCTATTAACAAATTACAAAAATAATATTTGTGACTAGCTTTTCGTTAACTAGCTTTACGTTACAGAATTTTATTTTAATAAAACATGTTTTAGACAAAAATCTTCAGTATGAATATGTTTTAAGAAATGCGTGTCAACTTTGCTCTACCGAATTTTACACTGTAATTCCAACCGGTTTCAGTTTTCAGTCATCATACTGGGAAAAGCAAAAATCAATACTTCTTTTACTTCACATGTATCACGTTGCAGACTAATGACATACTGCAGGGCATATGACACACAAAAAGTCTCTCTACTGCAGCTGAATGAGTCACAGTATTTCATTGGTAGCTGTTAGTGTGTATCACAATATGCCTTGCACTATTGCATTCGTTTGTAACATGTGCAATGTAAAACTCGTATTGTTTTTTGCTTTTGCTGGATGATAGTTGAAAACCGAAACTGGTCGGAATAATTGCATAAAATTCATTAGAGCAAAGTTAACATGAATTTCTTAATAAGTAAGAAGTGTTTGTTTAAATCTGAACACGAAATAGATCAATTTCAATTAAACGAAGTTGGATTACAGTCGATGGCTCAATTCTTATACATAAGTAGCGGTTTTACTGTTTACAAACATTCCATGTATGTCATCATTGCATTGACACTTACTAGTAGCTTAATTGATACACTACATGTAGACAACTTTTAGTGAACTCTCTGATCCACTTAATTCTGCTATATATTCATCTACGTCTACATCCACGTCACTATAGTACAATTTACACTTAAGTGTCTGGCAGAAGGTTCTTCGAATTACCTTCAGACTATTTCCCTACCTTTCCACTCTCTAAAACAGTGTGGGAACAATGAATACTTAAATCTTTCTGCACGAGCACTGATCAAGAAAGTTGGAGACTGAAATTTCATGAAAAGTTCTCGCCGCAGCGGAAAACGCTTTTGTTTTAACGACTACCATCACAACTCGCTTATCGTATCTCTGCTATTTCACGACAATACGAAACGAAGTGCCCTTCCTTGAACTTTCTCGATGTCCTATCTGGTAAGAATCCTATACCGCACAGCAATACTCTAGCAGAGGACGGATAAGAGTAGTGGAGGCAGTCTCTTTAGGGCGATTTCATCTCAAACCATACCGGCAAATAGTGAATATGCCACATCACTATTTTAAAGCTTGCTAAAAAAATGTATGTTGAAGTTCCACGTGACAATTCTCCAAAAATGGTTCAAATGGCTCTGAGTACTATGGGACTTAACATCTGAGGTCATCAGTCCCCTGGAACTTAGAACTACTTAAACCTAACTAACCTAAGGACATCACACACATCCATGCCCGAGGCAGGATTCGAACCTGCGACCGTAGCAGCAGCGCGGTTCCGGGCTGAAGCGCCTATAACCGCTTGGCCACCACGGCCGGCACAATTCTCCAAAACTACAATATTTTGATTTTCTGACGATTTGTTGAAAATCTACAGACCTCTCTAAATGAGGGTATTTGTGAAAATTGAAAAATTGCAATAAAGAAACCAAAAGCGCTAGAGATCTGAATTTATTTCCAATAAATAATTTGTTCCCAATACTATGAGACGTGATTAAGACATACACACTTCTGAGCTTTTTTCTTTTTTAATTAATTGGAAAAATAAACTTTGAAAATTTGTAACTTTTGCGAATTTCAAAATTACGTTTTGAAAATGTCAATAGTTACAGGATGTTAACTGTCCTGAGAAATGATGAAGTGGAAAGACTGCTCATTTTCAGTTATTTCATTGATGCATGAAATTCTTAAACTGTAAAAATATTTGTACATAAAGATGAAAGAATTTGAAAGTTTTTCGTTATTTAAAAGTTATTTTCTCTAAAACTCCCATCCTAAATGTTCTAAAAATCTCATTGTAAATTAGTCGGTAGTTGTACTTAGGGACTGTAAATCAGATTGGAAGTACTTGCCACTACAAAATGTGAGAAATTTTTTAGGTAGACCTAGCTCTACCATCAAGGTCAAAAAAATCATGAACATTCAAATATTTAAATTGATCGCTGATTTTAAGCAAATGTCATGCAAAACTAGTGTTTACGAATCAAAATAATTACTTTACAATATTATAAGAGAGTGGGAAAAAGTCCATAATTTTGTTCGAAAGCATTTTATAACAAAAATGAAGTAGAGGATATTCATACCCATTTCTCTTTTTATGATATTGTTCACAAATTTTTATTGTTTCCTGTCATGATTTTACTTCTTCATGACTTTCCATGAGTTAAAATTTCCTTCACTATAACAATCAACACTGCACTGTTGAAAAGAGTTTATTTCTTTTTTTTCCATCTGCTTCTCATTGAACTTGTATAGCTAAGCTGAATTTGCACATGAACAAGCATGATCCAAAAAGAGCAGTATTTGGGAAACAGCAAGTGCACAGTGATCTTTTGATTATGGCCATTTGAAAGCTTTAGCAGGACCATGAGGTGTCATAAAGAAGACGGTTACATCTTGCAGCTCATGAGACTTATCATCTATCCCAATTACCACTGATAGTCATACACACAAGAAATGAAGTGACTCCCTTCTGAAGTGTACTTTGGTGTCTGCATTTCATACACAGTAACAGGATGCATTTCGTGGAGAACCGTTCTTGCAATGGATTGGTCACTCTGGGATGCAACCCAGTAGTGACGTGATCGAATTCCTACCACAGACTTCATAGCAGACCACTCTCCTTTTTAACCTGAATTCCCTTAATGTACTTTCTTTCAGAATTAAGAGTTTCATGTTTGTTACTAATGTTGATATGGTGTGTACAAATCCAGTAGTACCCTTGTAGCGTCAACAGCTGCTTCATGCTGGAGATTGAATCTTGCCCTTTTTCCATGACCCGTGGCTCAAAATATCAATTATTTTGTCTTAATTCCTGTACTACAGTATTGACCAAACTCGTAAAGCTGAGTGCGGTTTTTAAAATGAGATGCTGCACCATTAGTCACATATACCTGTTTAGGAAATGCGTGGCCTCTAGATGTTGTGTCATCAGTTATCATGTTGATAGCATAGCATGGATGTGCAGTCATGAAAGAGATCATTACTGATAACAGCAAAACAGTGTGATGTTCCAAAGAAGTGAGCAGCACATGTGAATATTGATACCGGTGATGTGTGCCAATGGCAACTTTGAATTTCGTTCTGCAAAGCAGCAGACCAGATCACAGGAAAGTCGAAATGAAGTGCTAATGTGTCAGTATGCTGGATGTGGCTGATTTTACTTCTGATATGGCCTGTATCTGAATGCTCTGAATATGATGGTTAGCTATTCCCTTCATGACCCAACGTCTGTAACAAAGTTCCTTGGCTCTACTGTCTTCTTTACCAACTCTGCTCCCTCCTACAATGCAAAGGTTACGTCATTGTCTATATCCTGAAGGTGCAATGCGTCAACAGTCGTCACTTAAGCACCAGCACACATTGCACACTCCTGCAACAAACATTTATCTTGCGGCTCTCGATATAAACACAGAAGCATCAGGCTCATCTCTGTGTTCTTTTTTCCTGTGACACTGCTTATGGCGAAACAAAGAAGTTTCAAATTAGTGCAGTAAATACACATGCATACTCCCTTCACTGGCTGGCATTTTATCTATTTTGGTCGTAAGGAGCAGAATTTTGTGAGATCAAATTTTAAATTCGGGTTCTCCTTTTTCGTTTGGATATATGTTTCTCTTACTGATCTTGTCACATATATTTTTAACTTTTTCACCATTTTCACTAACATAGACAACAACAACCTGTTAGGACTTTGCCTGCTGCCACCTTTGTCATCACTTACGTAATATTCCAGAGCAACAGTAAGTGTATCACCCTGCAACGGATGCCCACAGTAAGAATCTGGGCATGCACAAATAAATTTCTCATTCTTTATTTTACGAGCTTTTGAAATCACATAATGTGAGGACGTGGGTATGTATTTCGCATCTGCTTCTTAGAGTAGCTACCTGGTATCAGTGCCATTAACTGTACCTTCTCAGTATAGATGGCTGCTGAGACAGCAGTATTTAGGTTTTGAAACAATACATCACATTTCGTGCACATATCACGATCTTCTTGTTCTGCACTAGGTGCATCTACATTACACAAAGTTGCTTGTGTAAAACTTGTTTCAATTTATTCCACATTTTTCTTATATACTCTTCTCTTCCTGTGCCTCTTACGTTTCCTGAACGCTTAAGGGGGGATATAGTAGGGGCTACAGAAGAAATGCTAACATTCAATGCATCAACAACTTTACACCCAGGAATATAAACTTCCACACTGTCTTCTTCAGTTTCACATACGGGTGATGGTGATCTTTCAGGTGGTTTGTCAGTACATTTCTTCTAGTAGTGAGTGTAGAAATTCCTTCACAATGGATGTGACACTAATGCCGTTACTTGAGCATCAAGATATTTCTGCAATACCTACAGATTTCCAACAACTGTGAAGTGTTTTTCGCTTTTCCTACTAAGCACCACCTTCTTGTGTCTTTTTTCGTAGTCCACACACCTCACTCTTTCACTACTGTATTTCCTCGCTGACATTGTATCTAACAAAAAACCAAACACAACACTCGATGCAGAATGGTGTGCCAGTTCTCAGTCGTTTGTTCTAAACAGAAGAGCGCTGGAAATAGTGTTGCCAACATGCATATTTTACACTAGAAATTCACTGATGCGAAATATGCAGAATGTTGACAAATTTTTAACAATTTACACAGAAAAATATTGCCCATTGTCTTTGCATTGACTACTAACATATTCACCAAACAATATTTTGGGTAATTCTCAAAAGTTTTCGGATGGGGGTTTTCGAGTAAATAATTCGTAAAAACTTGTAAAAATGTAATTTCTTACATATTTAGTAATAAATATTTACATAATATAGATAGCTGGAGCAGAGAATATACTACCTCTAATTACATCAGTAGTATCTGGCAATATGACAGAAAAGATCCCAAATTAGAAAAAAAATTTAAGTGGAAAAACTAATTTAAATTTCGTATTTTCGTCTTAAATTTGTAAGTTAATAGAAGCCCGTAAGTGTGCTTGGTTCATCTAAATTTCAACACACTAAGAGGGAGTTTTAACGCAAAACATCTGCCAGGTCTCCAGTACTTTTGGTTTATTAGTTATACTTTTATGTTGTCTATCGTTTTAAGAGATTTTTACAAAATATACATTTTTCAAAAGGCCGTACCATTTACAAAAATTAAAATAAAAGAAAATAACTTATTTCTTAACACTTACGATATAGAGGTCTAATATATATTTTTTCGAGAGAAATTCATGACCACGAGCTGACATGACCTGTATGATTTGAGAGGAAATCACCCTTTAGTATACTTGTTGCATCTTTTAGGCGCCCCACCAATAGAAAGTCGTTTTTGGTTTGTCTTCACCCTGCCATTATCTGGTCTACGTGATCGTTCCAACTTAAGTTGTTCGTAATTGTAATTCCTAGGTATTTAGTCTAAACGATAGCCTGCAAATTTCTGTGATTTATCGTGTAATCGAAATTTAACGCATTTATCTTTGTACTCATGTGGATGACCTCACACTTTTCCTTATTAGAGACAATTGCCATTTTTCGCACCATTCGGATATCGTGTCTAAGTCATTTTGCAATTGGTTGTGATCTTCTGATGACTAGATGTAAATTAGGAACAGAAGAGGACCTACAACACTTCCTTGGGAAACGCCAGACAGCAGTTATGTTTTACTCGATGATTTTCGGTCGATTATATGTGCTGCGACCTGTCTGTGAAGAATCTAGAATTCCATCATACAGCTGAAGCAATACTCCATAGGCTCGCAGTTTATTTATTACAACTAATGCTGGAACTCGTTGGCAGACGTCTAATGGAAACACAGTTTAGTTCTGCATTTGAGATTCAGGTGTGTAGCCTAAAGTGGTTCGGAACCACTCTGCCCCCTCCGTCATGCTCTTCCACGTATTACCTGAAAAAAAAAGGCTCCATCTGGGACGCCATAGACAGATAGATTGGGGAGGGATGTTGGGTGGGGGTAAAGTTGTAGAGGTAGACTAAGGATAGACTATCGTAAGCAAGTTGAAATGAATGTAGGTTGCGGTTGTTATTAGGAGATGAAGAGGCTTCCGCAGGATAGAATGACGTTGAGGGCTGCACCAAAGCAGTCCACACAACAACATAGCGAGAAGTGCGCGCCTTGTATTATGGACTGGTCAGCTCCCGTGAGTTGTGGGTAGTAGTTGATCAGCTGTGGGTCAGAAAAGCTGAACAGTGCCTTAGATTTTCCTCGCGAAATCCTGACAAACCGAGTTGTATCGCAATCACTATGAAATACGGTGCGACACACTACCAAGTACATGTCTCTAATACTGGGTTGGTGCATAGTAATTTCGTAGCGTTTTTCCGTAAGTTTGATAAATACAACAGATACAAATAACAGAGACCTTAGTCATCAATAATACATTCTGACTGACTACGAGGGTGATTTGAAAAGTTCCCGGAATCACCAAGAGAGGTCAGTGCTAGCGCAACGAGTTGTTCACGTGGTATTCATTGGATTGTTGCCTGTAAACCCGTGCCACGTCAGTGCTCTTGGAAGAGAGCTGTGGCGATGACGTGGCTCTGTTGTTCCCGTGTAGTGATTTGCGAAGACGGGAAAAATCGAGATTCCAGCAGCGATTAAGTACTTCGTAAAGCAATGTATGAAAGCAAAGGACATTCACGCCGATTTCCAGAATACATTGAGGGACTCTGCTCCTTCATATTCAACTGTTGCCAAATGGAGAAATGAATTTCAATTTGGTCGGCAGAGCTTAGATGAGGATCCACGCAGTGGTCGGCCGAGATGTGTCATTACTCCAGAAATCATTGCAAAAGTGCACGAAATGGTCATGGAGGATCGCCGGCGATTGAAAGTGCGTGAAACTGCTCATGCTTGCCAGATGTCATTTGAAAGGGAATATCACATTTTATCTGAAGAGTTAGAAACGAAAAAATTATCAGCAAGATGGATGCTGTGACTCTTGACGTGCGCCCCACACATGTGCCGTCGCCAAGGCAAAATTACACGAACTAAGGTATGAACTGCTGCCACACCCGCATTTTTCACCTCATATGTCTCTGTCAGACTTCCATCTCTTCCCCAATCTGAAATTTTTCTTGGTGGACGAAGATTCACTTCAAACGATTTTATACCCGGAGCTGACAACTATTTTGCAGGCCTGGAGGAAACTCATTTTCGAGATGGGTTCAAGGCACTGGAACGTCGTCGGACCAAGTGCATTAATCAACAAGGAAACTACACTGAAAAATGAAATAAAATTTCAGTGACTCAAGTACTTTTTTTCTATTCGGTTCCGAGAACTTTTCAAACCACCCTCGTATTTATAACAGTCTGATAACGCTGGGGTAACTTTTCGATTCCGCGAATGTGGAAATCACGTGGTTTTGAGTCGAAGCACTTCATGTTCGGAGCGCATTTTCATGCGGAAAGGAAGTTCGTTGAAGGTTGTTCGACAGAGAGCGGGAAAGGTGAAACTCTGAAGGCGAAAAATCAGGTAAAAAAGATGGGTGCGGAATGACTTCCCGAAGCCAACTTGCAACATGCAAAACAAAAACGCTACGAACTTACTGATCAACCTAATAATATTTATGACATACTTAACTTTACAGAATTTTATTTTATTTGCGTAGGAAGTGTCTGTTTAAAACTGCATACGGAATACAGTAGATAAGTTTTTGTTGAATAAAGTTGAATTAGTTAAAACAACTGTAGAGGTAGTCAAGGATAGCAAAAAAGTGAAGAACCAAAACAGCTTGATTAATAACCAAACCATACAAATCATTGAAGACAGAGAAGTACCGAAGGTGAGAGAGTTACAGGGTACTCAGCAGTACCGCAAGTTATCGGCATTAATACAGAAAAGCTACCGAAGAGGCTAAAAATAATTACATCAATGCAACTTGTGCGAGAAGTGAAAAATTCCAGGATTCCAATGTGACTAGGTGCATGTTCAATGAAATAAAGGAGCTAACAAGATCCTTCAGACCAGCATCATGGGTGGCAGAAGAAGATGGAACACCTCTAACCTACGCAGAACTAGCTGTTGATCGGTTTAGAACATACTGTAACGAGTTACAGACGGATAAAAATGGAAAACACGGCGAGCAAACATTGCAGTAGAGGAGGAACCTAATATCCGAAAAGCTATAGTTAAATTGAAAAATATCAACGCACCTGTGCCTGACTTTATTACCGCTAAAATGATCAAAGCATTTGGAATTTGGTTTGGAAATCATGCATTAAACAAGTAACAGCATAAGGAGTAACGGGAGGTGGTTAGATTACTGGACGGCTTCGGTAATGATTCCGTTTCATAGGAAAGGGAACGCACTGGGTTATGAGGATTTCAGAACCAATACATTAATTTCACATGCCAGCAAAATTCTTGTAAAACTCTTGTAGTGTATGTTATCCATGAACGCCTGAGAACCTGCTTAGATAAAGGTATACCACCAGAGTAAGGTTGATTTGCGCGTAATAAAGGAAGGAGGGAGCAGATTATCAGGATCAGACAGCTAACTGAAGTATCTAGGGACTTCAGTGCTACAGTAGTTCTTTTTTTCTTGGACTACAAGGCTTTCGGCTGTGTTAGACGGGAAGAACGCGGAGCATACTAGCAAAAGTGGACGTTCCTGTTCATCTTATTACCACTATCAGCAATCTATACTCTGGTAGACTAGATAAAACTATTTCAATTCCTTTTGAACCATGTAAAGGAGTTAGATGGGGTGCATTGTATCACCGGTTCCATTTAACATCTATGGAGAGTAGATATGAGAAAAAGTCTTAATTGCTTTACTGGCGGGATCCGGTTTGGAGAATCAGTAATTTAAGATTTGCCAGTCACTCCACTCTGCGCGCAGAATCACAAGTGGAAATGAAGAGTTGAGATAGAAAGCGAGAAACTTGGATTGTTATTTAATAAGAAAATGGCCAAGATCATGATAATTAATAGAGGTGAGTCATTACCAGCTATTGATGTGCTACCGGAAAACGAAGAAGTTGTTCACTTTATCTACATGGGCCCAGCGGTTCAGAAAGAGGGTGGCTCTACGTACGATGTACGACACAGAAGTGTTCCACATAGGCATGCTTAATCAAAGCTGAAGTGGTTTGGTAAGACCGAACCCTAGTAAGACACACTAAAGTCAGAGTGCTGAAATCTCTAGCGTTTCCAGCTTTCCTATGTGGTGCTGAAATATGAAACATGACTGAAGGGGACCGCAAAAGAATTGACGCTTTTGAGATGTGGGCATATAGGAGGTTACTGAGAATATCATGAATGGACAAACGGACCAACAAATCAGTCCTTCAAGTACTCAGAGTGCAGAAGAGGCTGTCCAATGTTTGTTTCCAGCGAATCCTGCAGTTCTTTACTCACATAGTTCGGCGACAGGTGATAACTTGGGAAAGATGGTCATCCAAGCAAACTTGAGAACTTTGCAGGGAAGACCATATAAAGGAGAAGCGACACCAAACCTGGGGCCAGCAACTCCGAGATGGAGAAGACAGGGGAATATGGAGAAAGACTGTTAAGAGGATTGTGTGACGTGTCACCAACTTTTGGCTATGAAAGACGGAGTGCTGATGATGAAAGTTGAATTACAGGCGATGAGTTAATTGTTGTACCTAAGTAGCACTTTACTGCTTAGAAACATCCAATGTACGTCATCATAACATCGACACTCATAAGTAGCTTAACCGAACTACTAGGTCTAGACAAACTTAGTGAACAATCTGATCCACTTAATTCTGTTACAACTACATCTGAGTGACTACTGTGCAGTTCACACTTAAGCCTCTGGCAGAGTTCTCCGTGCCGCCTTGAAATTATTTCTCTACCATTTCACTCTCTAACAGCTCGTGAGTAAAATGAACACTAATCTTAGAGTACGAGCTTTGGTTTCTGCTATTTTATTATGATGGTCTTTTCTCCCTATGTAGGTTGACACATTCAGAGGACAAGGTTGGTGATTGAAAGCTCATGAAAATATCACGCTGCAACGAAAAACGCCTTTATTTTAATGTTTGCCATACCGACTCGCTTACTGTACTCATGACGCACACTCCCCTATTTCGTGATAATACAAAACAAGCTGCCTTTCTTTGCACTTTCTCGTTGTCCTCCGTCAATCCTAACTGGTAAGGATCCCATACCGCACAGAAATAATCTTGCAGACGACGGACAAGTGTAATGGAGGCAGTTTCTTCAGTAGACTTGTTGCAACTTCTAAGTTCGCTAGTAAAACTTAGTGTTTAGTTTGTCTTTCCCACAACATTACCTAGTTTACGTGAACGTTCCAAAACAAGTTGTTCGTAATTAATTCATAGGTATTTAGTCGAAATGACAATCTTCAAATTTGTGTGATTTATCTTGTAATCGAAATGTAGCTCATTTATTTTTGTTATCATCTACATCTACATGTACATCTACATTTATACTCCGCAAGCCACCCAACGGTGTGTGGTGGAGGGCACTTTACGTGCCACTGTCATTACCTCCCTTTTCTGTTCCAGTCGCGTATAGTTCGCGGGAAGAACGACTGTCTGAAAGCCTCCATGCGCGCTCGAATCTCTCTAATTTTACATTCGTGATCTCCTCGGGAGGAATAAGTAGGGGGAAGCAATATATTCGATACCTCATCCAGAAGCGCACCCTCTCGAAACCTGGCGAGCAAGCTACACCGCGATGCAGAGCGCCTCTCTTGCAGTGTCTGCCACTTGAGTTTGCTAAACATCTCCGTAACGCTATCACGGTTACCAAATAACCCTGTGACGAAACGCGCCGCTCTTCTTTGGATCTTCTCTATCTCTTCCGTCAACCCGATCTGGTACGGATCCCACACTGATGAGCAATACTCAAGCGTAGGTCGAACGAGTGTTTTGTTAGGCTACATTTTCTAAGGACTCTCCCAATGAATCTCAACCTGGTACCCGCCTTACCAACAATTAATTTTATATGATCATTCCACTTCAAATCGTTCCGCACGCATACTCCCAGATATTTTACAGAAGTAACTGCTACCAGTGTTTGTTCCGCTATCATGTAATCATACAGTAAAGGATCCTTCTTTCTATGTATTCGCAATACATTACATTTGTCTATGTTAAGGGTCAGTTGCCACTCCCTGCACCAAGTGCCTATCAGCTGCAGATCTTCCTGCATTTCGCTACAATTTTCTGATGCTGCAACTTCTCTGTATACTGCAGCATCATCCGCGAAAAGCCGCTTGGAACTTCCGACACTATCTACTAGGTCATTTATATATACTGTGAAAAGTAATGGTTCCATAACACTCCCCTGTGGCACGCCAGAGGTTACTTTAACGTCTGTAGACGTCTCTCCATTGATAACAACATGCTGTGTTCTGTTTGCTAAAAATTCTTCAATCCAGACACACAGCTGGTCTGATATTCCGTAGGCTCTTACTTTGCTTATCAGGCGTCAGTGCGGAACTGTATCGAACGCCTTCCGGAAGTCAAGGAAAATAGTATCTACCTGAGAGCCTGTATCTAATATTTCCTGGGTCTCATGAACAAATAAAGCGAGTTGGGTCTCACACGATCGCTGTTTCCGGAATCCATGTTGATTCCTACAGAGTAGATTCTGGGTTTCCAAAAACGACATGAAACTCGAGCGTTCTAAAATTCTACAGCAGATCGATGTCAGAGATATAGGTCTATAGTTATGTGGATGACATCACACTTTTCCTTGTTAGAGACAGTTGCCACTCTAGTATCATTCAGGTATCATGACCAAGTCATTTTGCAGTTGGTTGTGATTTGCTAGACGATAACTGCAAACAGCCTAAGGTGGCTGCTCAGATTAAATCCTAAATCGTTTATTCAGATTAGGAACAGCAGAGAGCCTATAACACTGGGAACGCCGGTTATTTTACTCGACGATCTTCCATCAATTACTACCTACTGCGACCTTTATGAGAGGAACTGTCTGATCGTGTTGCACAATTGAAGAGATACTCCACAGGCACACAGTTCGATATTTATCAAAACTATTGCTGGAATTTGTTAAAGATATTAAATCAAATACAAAATTTGTTAGGTCTACAAATTTGCTTCCGCCGTTTTGCAACAGACCGCAGTAGCGGCAAGTGGGGTTCGGGTAGTTGGTCATACGTGTAATACAAAAGCTTAGGCATCTGTAAACATAATGCCATAAAAATATTAGTCGATTTGTGAATGCATCTTAAGGTTATTCTCGATTAAATACGTCAACTTACGTACACATTTCTTGCCATTTGCGGGAAGTTTTAATTATCTGCTTTAACATGAAGAAATCTGAGGCTGTGTCTCTTAAAATGCTGGATAAGACCAATGGCGAGGGAACTATTAATGGAAGGACGTGCAGAGAATGTTTTCGTGGCCTTAAGGAGGGGGAGTTTGATGTCGAAGACCGGCATGGCGGTGAAAGAACGTTTTCGTAGCCACTGAAACATACGAAGACAATCACAGGACATCATTATCGAAAGCAATCGATGCTTTAGAGCCCAGTACTGAAACACAAACGGCTACAATAAAGCGATAGACACGTAAAGGTAATTTTGCAGCAGGTCAGTGCTCGACCCCATGTCGCAAAACCCATCAAAATATACATGGAAACGTTGAAATGAGAAGTCCTATCCCTCCCGCCGTATTCTCCATACGTTGCTCTCTGAGACTATCACCTTTTTCGATCAGCGGCATACAGTATGGCTGATCAGCACTTCAGATTATATGGACAAGTGCAAAATTGATTCGGTTCATGGATCCCCAAAAAAGACGCCCAGTTCTTCCGCCACGGGATTCGTATGCTATCGGAAAGATGGGAGAATGTAGTGGCCAGCGATGGGCAATAATATGAATCAAAATTTTTTGTAAGTTTTTCACAATAAAGCCCCGAACTTCGAGAAAAAACGGCGGAAGCAAGGTTGGAGACCTATTAGTTCTATATTTGAGATTCAGGTGTGTAGCCTACGTGTATTTCTAACCAATCTCCCGCCTCCATCCTCCTCTACCCCATATCATCTGAACACAAGCTGTTTGACTATCTGGGACGCCATGGAGCGATGCTGGGATATGGGGCAATAAGAATAGACTACCGTAAGCAATTTCAAATGGGTGAAGGTTGGGATTGTTATCCGGAGATGAATAGAATTGCGCAGGATAATTTAGCGCGGAGAGCTGCATCAAACCATTATTCGGTTTTTAACACCAGAACATCATAGTGAGGTGTGCGTGCATGGGATCATGATATTATCGGTTTCCGTGAGTTGTGGGTAGCAGATGCACAGCCGTAGATCAGAAAGGCTGCCCAAGGCTTTCGATTTCTTGTGAAAAACGCTGAGATGTCAAAATCATAGGATATCATCTATAATACCTAATATCTACATCTACATCTACATCCATACTCCGCAAGCCACCTGAAGCTGTGTGGCGGAGGGTACCTTGAGTACCTCTATCGGTTCTCCCTTCTATTCCAGTCTCGTATTGTTCGTGGAAAGAAGGATTGTCGGTATGCCTCTGTGTGGGCTCTAATCTCTCTGATTTTATCCTCATTGTCTCTTCGGGAAATATACGTAGGAGGGAGCAATATACTGCTTGACTCTTCGGTGAAGGTATGTTCTCGAAACTTTATCAAAAGCCCGTACCGAGCTACTGAGCGTCTCTCCTGCAGAGTCTTCCACTGGAGTTTATCTATCATCTCCGTAATGCTTTCGCGATTACTAAATGATCCTGTAACGAAGCGCGCTGCTCTCCGTTGGATCTTCTCTATATTTTCTATCAACACTATCTGGTACGGATCCCACACTGCTGAGCAGTATTCAAGCAGTGGGCGAACAAGCGTACTGTAACCTACTTCCTTTGTTTTCGGATTGCATTTCCTTAGGATTCTTCCAATGAATCTCAGTCTGGCATCTGCTTTACCGACGATCAACATTATATGCTTATTCCATTTTAAATCACTGGTAATGCGTACTCCCAGATAATTTATGGAATTAACTGCTTCCAGTTGCTGACCTGCTATTTTGTAACTAAATGATAAAGGATCTATCTTTCTGTGTATTCGCAGCACATTACACTTGTCTACATTGAGATTCAATTGCCATTCCCTGCACCATGCGTCAATTCGCTGCAGATCCTCTTGCATTTCAGTACAATCTTCGATTGTTACAACCTCTCGATACACCACAGCATCATCTGCAAAAAGCCTCAGTGAACTTCTGATGTCATCCACCAGGTCATTTATGTACACTCCTGGAAACTGAAATAAGAACACCGTGAATTCATTGTCCCAGGAAGGGGAAACTTTATTGACACATTCCTGGGGTCAGATACATCACATGATCACACTGACAGAACCACAGGCACATAGACACAGGCAACAGAGCATGCACAATGTCGGCCTAGTACAGTGTATATCCACCTTTCGCAGCAATGCAGGCTGCTATTCTCCCATGGAGACGATCGTAGAGATGCTGGATGTAGTCCTGTGGAACGGCTTGCCATGCCATTTCCACCTGGCGCCTCAGTTGGACCAGCGTTCGTGCTGGACGTGCAGACCGCGTGAGACGACGGTTCATCCAGTCCCAAACATGCTCAATGGGGGACAGATCCGGAGATCTTGCTGGCCAGGGTAGTTGACTTACACCTTCTAGAGCACGTTGGGTGGCACGGGATACATGCGGACGTGCATTGTCCTGTTGGAACAGCAAGTTCCCTTGCCGGTCTCGAAATGGTAGAACGATGGGTTCGATGACGGTTTGGATGTACCGTGCACTATTCAGTGTCCCCTCGACGATCACCAGTGGTGTACAGCCAGTGTAGGAGATCGCTCCCCACACCATGATGCCGGGTGTTGGAACCGTGTGCCTCGGTCGTATGCAGTCCTGATTGTGGCGCTCACCTGCACGGCGCCATCCACGCATACGACCATCATTGGCACCAAGGCAGAAGCGACTCTCATCGCTGAAGACGACACGTCTCCATTCGTCCCTCCATTCACGCCTGTCGCGACACCACTAGAGGCGGGCTGCACGATGTTGGGGCGTGAGCGGAAGACGGCCTAACGGTGTGCGGGACCGTAGCCCAGCTTCATGGAGACGGTTGCGAATGGTCCTCGCCGATACCCCAGGAGCAACAGTGTCCCTAATTTGCTGGGAAGTGGCGGTGCGGTCCCCTACGGCACTGCGTAGGATCCTACGGTCTTGGCGTGCATCCGTGCGTCGCTGCGGTCCGGTCCCAGGTCGACGGGCACGTGCACCTTCCGCCGACCACTGGCGACAACATCGATGTACTGTGGAGACCTCACGCCCCACGTGTTGAGCAATTCGGCGGTACGTCCACCCGGCCTCCCGCATGCCCACTATACGCCCTCGCTCAAAGTCCGTCAACTGCACATACGGTTCACGTCCACGCTGTCGCGGCATGCTACCAGTGTTAAAGACTGCGATGGAGCTCCGTATGCCACGGCAAACTGGCTGACACTGACGGCGGCGGTGCACAAATGCTGCGCAGCTAGCGCCATTCGACGGCCAACACCGTGGTTCCTGGTGTGTCCGCTGTGCCGTGCGTGTGATCATTGCTTGTACAGCCCTCTCGCAGTGTCCGGAGCAAGTATGGTGGGTCTGACACACCGGTGTCAATGTGTTCTTTTTTCCATTTCCAGGAGTGTATATTGTGAATAGCAACGGTTCTACGACACTCCCCTGCGACACACCTGAAATCACTCTTACTTCGGAAGACTTCTCTCCATTGAGAATGACATGCTGCGTCCTGTTATCTAGGAACTCCTCAATCCAATCACACAATTGGTCTGATAGTCCATATGCTCTTACTTTGTTCATTAAACGACTGTGGGGAACTGTATCGAACGCCTTGCGGAAGTCTGGAAACACGGCATCTACCTGGGAACCCGTGTCTATGGTCCTCTGAGTCTCGTGGACGAATAGCGCGAGCTGAGTTTCACATGACCGTCTTTTTCGAAACCCATGCTGATTCCTTCAGAGTAGATTTCTAGTCTCCAGAAAAGTCATTATACTCGAACACAATACGTGTTCCAAAATTCTACAACTGATCGACGTTAGAGATATAGTTCTGCACATCTTTTCGACGTCCCTTCTTGAAAACGGGGGTGACCTGTGCCCTTTTCCAATCCTTTGGAACGCTACGCTCTTCTAGAGACCTACGGTACACCGCTGCAAGAAGGGGGGCAAGTTCCTTCGCGTACTCTGTGTAAAATCGAACTGGTATCCCATCAGGTCCAGAGGCCTTTCCTCTTTTGAGCAATTTTAATTGTTTCTCTATCCCTCTGTCGTCTATTTCGATATCTACCATTTTGTCATCTGTGCGACAATCTAGAGAAGGAACTACAGTGCAGCCTTCCTCCGTGAAACAACTTTGGAAAAAGACATTTAGTATTTCGGCCTTTAGTCTGTCATCCTCTGTTTCAGTACCATTTTGGTCACAGAGTGTCTGGACATTTTGTTTTGATCCACCTACCGCTTTGACATAAGACCAAAATTTCTTAGGATTTTCTGCCAAGTCAGTACATAGAACTTTACTTTCGAATTCATTGAACGCCTCTCGCATAGCCCTCCTCACACTACATTTCGCTTCGCGTAATTTTTGTTTGTCTGCAAGGCTTTGGATATGTTTATGTTTGCTGTGAAGTTCCCTTTGCTTCCGCAGCAGTTTTCTAACTCGGTTGTTGTACCACGGTGGCTCTTTTCCATCTCTTACGATCTTGCTTGGCACATACTCATCTAACGCATAATGTACGATGGTTTTGAACTTTGTCCACTGATCCTCAACACTATCTGTACTTGAGACAAAACTTCTGTGTTGAGCCAACAGGTACTCTGAAATCTGCTTTTTGTCACTTTTTCTAAACAGAAATATCTTTGTACCCTTTTTAATATTTCTATTTACGGCTGAAATCGTCGATGCCGTAACCGCTTTATGATCGCTGATTCCCTGTTCTGCGTCAACTTTTTCAAATAGTTCGGGTCTGTTTGTCACCAGAAGGTCTAATATGTTATCGCCACGAGTCGGTTCTCTGTTTAACTGCTCAAGGTAGTTTTCAGATAAAGCACTTAAAAAGATTTCACTGGATTCTTTGTCCCTGCCACCCGTTATGAACGTTTGAGTCTCCCAGTCTATATCCGGCAAATTAAAATCTCCACCCAGTACTATAACATGGTGGGGAAATCTACTCGAAATATTTTCCAAATTATCCTTCAGGTGCTCAGCCACAACAGCTGCTGAGCCAGGGGGCCTATAGAGACATCCAATTACCATGTCTGAGCCTGCTTTTAACCGTGACCTTCACCCAAATCATTTCTCATTTCGGGTCTCCGTCAATTTACTTCGATACTATTGCACTTCTTATCGCTATAAACACGCCTCTCCCCTTCACTGTCCAGCCTGTCTCTGCGGTATACATCCCAATCTGAGTTTAGTATTTCATTACTGTTTACGTCTGGTTTCAGCCAACTTTCTGTCCCTAGTACTATATGGGCGTTGTGACCGTTTATTAATGAGAGCAGTTCTGGGACCTTTCTATAGACGCTCCTGCAGTTTACTATTAGCATATTAATATTGTTATTCCCTGTTGCATTTTGCCTACTCCTACCTTGCCGCGTCTCAGGAGGCGTCTTGTCGGGCCTAGGGAGGGAATTCTCTAACCTAAAAAACCCCCATGTGCACTCCACACGTACTCCGCTACCCTTGTAGCCGCTTCCGGCGTGTAGTGCACGCCTGACCTATTCAGGGGGACCCTACATTTCTCCACCCGATAGCGGAGGTCGAGAAATTTGCACCCCAGATCTCCACAGAATTGTCTGAGCCTCTGGTTGAAGCCTTCCACTCGGCTCCAAACCAGAGGACCGCGATCGGTTCTGGGAACGATACTACAAATAGTTAGCTCTGATTCCACCGCGCGAGCGAGGCTTTCCGCCTTCACCAATTCCGCCAACCGCCTGTACGAACTGAGGATGACCTCTGAACCCAGACGGCAGGAGTCATTGGTGCCGACATGAGCAACAATTTGCAGTCGGGTGCACCCAGTGCTCTCTATCGCCGCCGGTAGGGCCTCCTCCACATCTCGGATGAGACCCCCCTCAAGCAGACAGAGTGAACACTGGCCTTCTTCCCCGACCTTCCCGCTATTTCCCTAAGGGGCTCCGTCACCCGCCTAACGTTGGAGCTCCCAATAACTAATAAACCCCTCCCCCCGTGTGCCTGCTCGGACCTTGCTGAAGGAGCAGCCACATGTCCACTCACAGGCAGAGCGGGCGATGCCACACGGCCAGCCTCCACATTGACCCTCCGCCTCGTGCGCCGCGAACGCCGCTGAGCCCGCCACTCCCCTTGGGGAGAGGGTGGCCCAACCGCGCCCAGTACCCGCGAAGATGTTTCGACAGCAGGGACAGTGGGTGAAGCATTTAACACCTGGGGTGTACCTTGCGACGCACCAGACTCCCCACTGCCGCTACACTCCGAGGCAGCAGCCTGAAGACGGCTGACCGCGGCCATCAACACGTTCAGCTGTTCGCGAACAGTGGCCAGGTCCTCCTGCGTCCGTACACAGCAGTCATACATCCTATCCATCCTAAGGAATCAATTTACTGAAGAGAGTTAATTGACCTTTAACTAGACTGCTAATTCACTAAAGGCGGCTGTTTATTGACTAAACTGTGGCTGCTAGCCACTTCTTGTAGAAAACACTGAAAATAGCACTACCTGTCTCTGGACTGTATTCAAAACAAACACGAAATCTATGGAACACTATTAATAGCACCCGACAATTAAATCTTCCAAAAAGCAAATACACACGGAAGAAGAAGTGACAAGTAAGAAAAATACAGTTAATACTTAAATTAAGGTAGCTCGCTGCACAGCAGACGTGAAGCAGCGGCAGTTACGACGTGTTGGATCTCCCTTTTCCGGCGTAGTGCATCAACTCGACGTGGCGCAGACTCAAAAAGTCATTGTTAATCCTTTGCAGAAACACTGAGCCATGCTGCCTCTATAGCCAGCCATATTGTGAAAGTGTTTCCGGGCAGGATTTTGTTAACGAACTCACCTCTCGACTATGTGCCACAAATATTCTATGGGACTCATGGTGGGCGATATGGGAGCCAAATCACTCGCTCGAAATGTCCAGAATGTTCTTCAAACCAAACGCGATCAATTGTGGTCCTGTGACATGGCGCATTGTCATCCATAAAAATTCCATTATTGTTTGGGAACACGAAGTCCATGAATGAATGCAAATGATCTTCAGGTACCTGAACATAAGCTTTTACAGTTAATGATCGGTTCAGTTGGACCAGAGAACCCTGTCCATTCCACTTAAACACGGCCCTCAACTGTAGAAAATTACCTTGAGATTGCATAAAAAATTTTCTCGTACTAACCGAGTGAATTAGCAGCTATTATTTCACAACCCTTGGTTTCGTCGTTTGGCTAGGGCCTCCTCTCGGGTAGACAGGTCGCCTGGTGCAAGTAGTTGACACCACTTCGGCGACTTGCGCGTCGCTGGGGATGATGAGATGACGATGAAGACCACACAACATCCAGTCACTGAACGGAAAAAAATCTCCCACCCAGCCACCCAGCCGGGAATCGAACCCGGGTCCCTTTGCATGGCATTCCGTCTGGTAGATCACTTTTTTTATCTCATTTTGTTCGTTAAGATTCGTTGCATTTGTCCGGGGCGGACGTCCTTTGACACCTGTTGAAGTTCATAGTTGATCCGTTCACTCAGGTTTTTTTTTTTTTTTTTTTTTTTTTTCTTTCCCCGCAGAGAGCAGTTACCTCTCCGACGAAACACGCTGAGCTATCGTGCCGGCGATCACTCAGCTATTACTAAAGACAGCCCGTTTATTAAATTCTGATTTCGAAGGGAGACCTGAGCGCTCGTTCCAACTGTGCATTTTTATCGTAACTGTGAAACATACCTGATTTTTATCGAACGTGACGAATTTGAGCAGCCTTTTTGTTTTAATCCTGGATAATCTGCTTTTCCAGAGGATTCAGCTGGTAGCTGGTGAATGTTTCACATATGTTGTGGGGGCCATCGGAGGGAGATTAAGCCGAAATACTGGCGGGATTAGTTTAATTGGATCTGAAACACGATTCGAACTTTCTGGTTTTTGATGTTTTAATAGGGCGTGTATTCCCATGTTGGTAAGTAAATCGAATCTTTGTTGCAATTTAAATCTTGATGCCGATATAAACAGGAAAAAATATCACAAGTTCTGCCACGGTTAAATAATCATTTTTAATGCAACGGGAATTACCTGAAACAGGTGCAACAAGCTCGTATAAATGTATCATGGATATAATTTCGTGCTCGAGAGAATTCTAGAATCGTTTATAATGAGGCACTTCATTTGGGCGTACTGACATCTAGACTTACATAACGGATACTTTACATCTGTACGAATACGATTACTGCAGTTGAAACGTAAACTAACTTTTCATGTGAAATTTCTTGAAAGACATGATGTTTACGCCAGTGACTGTTAAACGTTTTATTTCCACTATTACAATTTCGGCCTTACCCATTATCAAGTGCACATGTTTCGGCTTTAAGCCATGTCTACTTTATACAAGCTGACAGATTTACGAGGGCTGTCCGGAAAGTAAGCTACGATCGGTCGCGAAACGGAAACCACAGTGAAAACCAGAAACTTTTTATTTGCAACAGTTAGGTACACCTTCCACCTACTTCTCTACATAGTCGCCGCTCCAACTTCGAGTTTTGTCGTAGTGTTGAATCAACTTTTCAATATCCTCGTCATAGAAAGCAGCCGCCTGTGCTTTCGGCCGGGTCTGCAGCTCGTTGTCTGTCGAAAAATTTTGTCTTCATGGCCAGCGGTTTTTGTGAGCAGAAATGAGCCTCAGGGGGAGCCAATTACGGACTGTATTGTGGGCGATCAAACACTTCTCATCGGAAACGCTGCAGGAGCGTCTTCATTGCCCCTGCAGGGTGCGGCCGAGAATTGGCTTGAAGAAGGAACTGCTCGACAGTTGTGTTATGTGGGCTGCATGACACAGGCGAAATCTCTAACCGGGCCCTCATGCTTGGCGGGAGACGCTATTCCCTACGCATCTTTACGTGCTCACTGTTCACTCAAAACTGAAAAGAGCGTCGCGACACGATTGACGGGCATACTAGAGACACTGCCCAACACATCTGTGCGAAGCTTTACCGGATTTTCCCAGTGGTTTCCATTTCGCGACCGATCGTAACTTACTTTCTGGACAGCCCTCGTATGTGTCGTTGTCATTTGCTGTTAAAAACATTCGTAACGGTGAGGTTCCATAGAAATACTAAGCGATTGTTTATCGACCTCTCGACTCTCGAATAGAACACGGGGAAAAATGAACACTTGTACCTCCCTGTGCGGCCTCTGATTTCTCTTATTTTATCACGATTATCTTTTTTCCTTACTTAGTCAACAAACTGTATGGCATACGAAGAAGAAAGTTAGTGTTTGAAATTTCGTAAAAAGATTTAGTCGCAACGAAAAAACAACTTTCTTTTGGTGGCTGTTACACGAAGCCGCTTATCACGTCCGTGACACACTCTCCCATAATACGTGATAACTTAGTGAACAAACTGTATGACATACGAAGTAGAATGTTATTGTTTGTAATTTAGTAAAAAGATTTAGTCGCAACGAAAAAACACCTTTCTTTTGGTGACTGTTACACGAAGCAGGTTATCACGTCCGTAACACACTCTCCCCTATTACCTGATAATACAAAATGAATTGCCCTTTTTTGAAGTTTTCCGACGTCTTCCGTCACACCTACCTGGCCTTCTGGTAAGGACTCTACACCGCGTAGCAATTCTACTTAAGACGACGGGCAAATGAAGTGTTTGCAGTAATCTCTTTACTGCATTGGCTGCATCTTCTAAATATTCTGCCTATAAAATGCAGCCGTCGGTGCATCTTGGCCATAAAATTATATCTCCGTGACCGTTGTTTGTAATTGTTGGTATTGAGTTAAATCGATGGTCTTTAAGTTTGTGTGAGTTAGAGTATCACCGAAACTCAATGTAATTTGTTGTCAGCGCCTGGTAGCTGCGTGGTCAGCGCGACGGAATGTCATCCCTAACGGCCCGGCTTCGATTCCCGGCTAGGTCGGATATTTCCTCCGCTCAGGAAATTGGTATTGTATTTTCCTTATCATCATCATTTCATCCCCATCGACACGCAAGTCACCGAAGTGGCGTCAACTCGAAAGACTTGCACCAGGCGAACGGTCCACCCGACGGGAGTCCCTAGCCACACGGCATTTCCATTTCCAATGTAATTTGTTTAGATATCCGGTGGCGGTCCTCAAACATTTTGTTTTTCGGGGTCAACTGCCACTTTTTACACCATGCAGATATCGTATCTAAGTCATTTTGTAATTAGTATTGGGCCCCCATCCCTCCTCCGTGTTTTCACTTCGAAATGTGGTATCCCTATGTTTTGTATGATAATTAAAGGTGGAGGTGGGAGAAGGAAAGGGAAAGGATTACTGATGTCAGCTCCATTGGGACATTATGCAGAATCAGCGGCGACATGTGAAATGTGTACCGGACCGGGATTCGAACGCAGGATAATCTGCTTACTAGGCAGGCGCGTTAACCACTGCGCCATCCGGTACACAGTGTTATCGCAACTGCGCGGACTGTCTCGGCACGCCTCAGGGCCGATCCACGTTCCCACCCAGCACCACCTATCCGTCGTCCCTGTTTATTTCCTCCGTGCTCGCCACTCTGAAATCCCCGAGACAGCTCAGACGTACTTCTGCATCGGCACTGAAGAAGGTCGATCTATTGCTCATCTAGGGAAATCAATTATATGAATGCGTGGTGTATGTTCTTTCGGAGATGTCCGGAAGAACAAATACCACGCATTCGTGTAATTGCTACGTTTCACAAGCCGCGTCAAAATGACTAACCGTACCCTTTGTATACTCTGGCCTTTAGAGACTAGTATCAGGCCAGAGTTAGGCTACGATACTTCTTCCTTTACTTAAGTGGGTTGGAACTTAAACTGTGTCAACTATTTATTCACAACCGATACAAAAGAGTTACATGTTAGCATCTGTTACTGTCCTTCAAAGTAGTCACTAGCGTTGTGTAGAACCCGTTTCCAGCGAGGTGGATGGCGTAGAATACCTTTGGCAGAGCCTGTTCTGTTGATGTTGCGAATGGAGCGATTTACTGCCTGTCGAATCTCTGGAACAGTTCTGAAGCGAATGTCACGAAGGGGTTTCTTCATCTTCGGACTCAAATCAAAGACACAATGACTTAAGTCCGGGGAATATGGTGGATGGTACAGTACTTCCCATTCCCAACGGCTGAACAGAGCAGCCACAGCTTGCGCTGTATGCGCCCGCGCATTGTCGTGCAAAATTATTGGTGGGTTGCGCAGCAAGTGTCGCTGCTTCTTTCTCAAAGCTGGTCGGAGGTGAAGCTCCAAACACGAACAGTAATACTGTGATGATCTGCCGTGGAGGAACGTAATGCGTTATGATAACACCATCACAGTCGTACACGAGAATCACCATAACTTTAGACCCTTCCATTCGCACCATCAACAGAACAGGCTCTGCTAACGGTAGTCTACGCTTTCCACACTGCTGGCATCGGGTTCTACACAACGCTGGTGACTACTTTGAAGGACAGTAACAGATGCAAACATGTAACTCTTCTGTGTCGGTTGTGAATAAATAGTTGCCACTATGTAAGTTCCAACCCTCTTAATTCTTGAATGAAATTGGCGCCATTTTACTGTAAGTTTTTTATTATTCATTTGCTTCAAACTATCACGATTTCGTCTTTATAGCCCTTATCAAGTGCAAAGACGAAAACAGGTTCATTAAATATCCGATATGTCTTACTGACACATCAAAATCGAAGTATTACAACACTAAATATATGGTCATATGAATGTCGCTTTATAAGACCTGAGTGCGAATTGAAAACAGGTGTTACAGCTAACATTACGTACAACAGACACTTTCCAACGTACTGTGCTCTGCTAGTGATGGCCAAAAACTAAATTCCTCCCGAGCAGGCCACGAAGGCCCAACAGGACCGACCGGCCGCCCTGTCATCCTCAGACCACAGGCGTCACTGGATGCGGATATGGAAGGGCATGTGGCCAACACACCGCTCTCCCGGGCGTATGTCAGTTTCCGAGACTGGAGCCGCTACTCCTCAATCAAGTAGCTCCTCAGTTTGCCTAGGGCCCAGATTTTTAATGACGCGTCATATTTTTTTCCTGGACAACTTATATGCGAATGCATGTATTGTAGTGCCCAAAAATTTGCTTTTATTGTGGATATAAAATCTTTTTTACACCTTCTTTAGTAATAGGCCATAATTCGGCCAACTTTTACCATAGTAGGTTATATTTCAGCCAACTTCTGACAAAAATGCATATATTTGTTGCATCTTTAAGGAGACAGGAGTAAAAACATGAAAATGCCACTCACGTTATGTTGTCACGAATAAATACAACTACCACAAAAGCTTTATTTATGAGGGTTATAATAGGCAAGCAGGGTAACACACTAGCCGTCGCTGACGTAAGACATTCTTGCACGGGACCAATAAAACGCTCTATAAATCAACAGAGGCGGCTTCCGACGTAATATACATCGCACAAGTGGTCACATTATGCTGTTTGAATACAAACTTTGACTGATTCAACAAGCCGAAAGTAAAGTGCTCCGACAGCATGAAGTTGTGAGCTCTTGTTCATGATTTTGGAGAGACGTTCTTGAGGACAAGCGGGGAAATGTAATTTTGTAAACTATGTGAAGTTTAAGTTAGAGCAGAAAAGCGTCTTAACTTACAACAACACTGGAATGCTGCCAAACATAGCAACCGTGTAAAGAGAAGTACTGAAAATGGAAATAGACAAACTCTGTTACTTGAGCAGGCAAAACTATATTCAACTGTGAAGTCATTCTTCAAGAACTTGTGTGAGGTGGTGATATCTTGCAACATCCCAATGGAGGAGCTGAGGAACCACGGCTCGAGACAGTTCTTGGAGACGTGCACAACACATCCAGTCCCAGAAGAGTCTACATTGAGAAAAAAACTATTTACCCGTGTTTTACGAGTAAGTATACGAATTAGTATTGCTGACCAAATGTCTGGATGTCCACAGGTGAAAGCATCCATTTGAGTGGGCGTTGTTGCAAATGTTGTTGGTGTTCTAAAATTGTCGGACCTGGAAAAATGTTTTTAAGATATGAAAATCTCGAGAGAGTAAGCAGTTTGATAGTTTCCATATTGTTTACATCTCTATGAAGCAACTGTGGCCGGATGACAAAGTTTTGCTACTGGTGACATCTGGTACTTCAGACATGGTTAAAGTAGCCAAGGGCATTCAGATACTCTCCATTAGTATGCTGTAGGTCATCAATTTGACATGCGACAGAAAGAGTTGCTGAGGAGGTTAAGTCAAATTACCTTGATGAGGACAAATTAATTTCCTGTGGCAAGAAAATCTATATGAAATCTCCGCTACCGGTGTAGAGATTCAAGGAACAAACACCTTCACTGCCCTCCCCCCTTCCCCCCCTCCCCCTGGCCCCCTCAATCTGTTCTTACACGGGATTTTTGGCTTAATGCTGCTGAGTATTACTGCACCAACTCCATAAAAAAAAAAACAGTCTTTCGTGAGGCTGATATCGGTGATTCTAGTGCTATCAAAACCATGAAAGAGGTTTCTACAGATACCTTGTCCGGAATCTTCGCATACATCAATACCAAGTTTTCTGCGGTATCAAAAGCCATCACACGACTGGAAGCTACTGGTCCCCAACTGTGTGACGTCCTGGATATTGTGCAACGTGTGCAGAGTGAGTTGGGTCGAGCTCGTTGTCATACGGCTGACGATGTGAACAACAAAATGCTAAGTGCCCTCCAGCGGAATCCTGGATATTCTATATATTCTATAATGTGCAAAATTAGTGACAGTCCATCTGGGAATACCACAACATTTGATGAGTGTACACCAAAGCTGGGCTGCAGTAACCTCGCTGCCTACAAATACGCTGTTACGTCCTATGAAGTGAAGAGGAGCTTTTCCAGGTACAGAACTATCCTCAGCTACAACCGTAGATCTTTTAAATTGGAAAACTTGTAAACGCACCTTGTGATCCAGCGCAGCTCTACGAAAACTGAAGACTGACAGGACGCGTTAACTAAATTGGTATACTTTGAGCACGTGGTGTGCAGTAGTAAAACATAGTTTTATTGGTTGGATAGCTGTTATTGTTTTCACTTTACTTCGTATTCCTCTTAGACACATGCAGACATTTAAAAAGTAAGGGGTAGTTCGTTTCAGTAACTGTAAAAAATAAGTACTATAATTAATTTTTTTTCGGAAGTGAATTTTGTATTACATGCTATAAAAAATCAACAAGAGTTTTTGAAATAAACTTATATAAAATCATACTTTATTTTTTGAGGTCATATTTAAGTAAGTTTTAGGTTCTAAATGCTTGCATACTCTACATCTACATCTACATCTACATCCATACTCCGCAACCCACCTGACGGTGTGTGGCGGAGGGTACCTTGAGTACCTCTAACGGTTCGTCCTTCTATTCCAGTCTCGTATTGTTCGTGGAAAGAAGGATTGTCGGTATGCCTCTGTGTGGGCTCTAATCCCTCTGATTTTATCCTCATGGTCTCCTCTCGAGATATACGTAAGAGGGAGCAATATACTGCTTGACTCCTCGGTGAAGGTATGTTCTCGAAGCTTCAACAAAAGCCCGTACCGAGCTACTGAGCGTCTCTCCTGCAGAGTCTTCCACTGCAGTTTATCTATCATCTCCGTAACGCTTTCGCGATTACTAAATGATCCTGTAACGAAGCGCGCTGCTCTCCGTTGGATCTTCTCTATGTCTTGTATCAACCCTATCTGGTACGGATCCCACACTGCGGAGCAGTATTCAAGCAGTGGGCAAACAAGCGTACTGTAACCTACTTCCTTTGTTTTCGGATTGCATTTCCTTAGGATTCTTCCAATGAATCTCAGTCTGGCATCTGCTTTACCGACGATCAACTTTATATGATCTTTCCATTTTAAATCACTCCTAATGCGTACTCCCAGATAATTTATGGAATTAACTGCTTCCAGTTGCTGAGCTGCTATATTGTAGCTAAATGAGAAGGGATCTTTCTTTATATGTATTCGCAGCACATTACACTTGTCTACATTGAGATTCAATTGCCATTCCCTGCACCATGAGTCAATTTGCCGCAGATCCTCCTGCATTTCAGTAGAATTTTCCATTTTTACAACCTCTCGATATACCACAGCATCATCCGCACAAAGCCTCAGTGAACTTCCGATGTCATCCGCAACGTTATTTATGTATATTGTGAATAGCAACGGTCCTACGACACTCCCCTGCGGCACACCTGAAATCACTCTTACTTCGGAAGACTTCTCTCCATTGAGAATGACATGCTGCGTTCTATTATCTAGGAACTCTTCAATCCAATCACACAATTGGTCTGATAGTCCATATGCTCTTACTTTGTTCATTAAACGACTGTGGGGAACTGTATCGAACGCCTTGCGGAAGTCAAGAAACACGGCATCTACCTGGGAACCCGTGTCTATGGCTCTCTGAGTCTCGTGGACGAATAGCGCGAGCTGGGTTTCATACGATCGTCTTTTTCGAAACCCATGCTGATTCCCACAGAGTAAATTTCTAGTCTCCAGAAAAGTCATTATACTCGAACATAATACGTGTTCCAAAATTCTACAACTGATCGACGTTAGAGATATAGGTCTATAGTTCTGCACATCTGTTCGACGTCCCTTCTTGAAAACGGGGATGATCTGCGCCTTTTTCCAATCCTTTGGAACGCTACGCTCTTCTAGAGACCTACGGTACACCGCTGCAAGAAGGGGGGCAAGTTCCTTCGTGTACTCTGTGTAAAATCGAACTGGTTTCCCATCAGGTCCAGCGACCTTTCCTCTTTTGAGGTCATTAAAATCTGGGCCCTACAGAAGGCCAATACAGTGCTATGGCTGTTATTAACCAAGTCGATCGATAAGATGATGAGGGCCCATACTCCGAGGAGTGTAGAGGACGATGCGGGGGACACGTACCACTGACTAGGCAAGGTCCTAGCAGAGGTGGTTTGCCATTGCCTTTCTCCGACCGTAATGGGGATGAATTATGTGGATGCAGACAACACAACACCGTGTCATCTCGAGGCAGGGAAAATCCGTGACTCCGCCGGGCGTCGAACTCGGGACCCCGTGGGCGGGAGGCGAGAATGCTACCGCAAGGCCACGACCTACAGACAGACGATCGATAAACACATGTTTCTATTTGGACATGGTTTTGTAAACCAAGGTGGTCGGATATGGATTTGAACTGCTATCTTCCAGAACACGAGTTTGATGAGGTAGCAGTGAGGCACCTTGCTCGGTAAAATCAGTAGAAGGTGTTTAGTTTAGAGCAGGCAGAAGTAGGGCTGTGAAAAACCAACCGGTTAAACCAATAGTGGCATTTTAATTCTGAACAATGGTATTTTTGGCTGTTTGTGTGATCTCGTTGTCCTTAGAACCAAGAAAAGAAATGAAATATTACAAAGTGTACAACAGTAGTGGGACAAAGTATGTGTCAACCCACTCTCCATTGTTTCCAGGTGTATCCAAGACGGTGGCGATGACGTCATCCTAGATGGTGACCTGTATACTTGGCAACAGTGCATGATGTCATCCAAAATTGCAGCCATGACGTCATTCAAGATGGCGGATTTTGGCGGGAAGCTTGAATTTTGTCAAGAAGATAGGGCAACTGGGCTGCCTCCACTAACCTAACCCTCCAGAAAAAATTGGCGGGAAATTCAAATTTCAGCAAGATAATGCGTCACACCACGAAAATGGCGGGAAATTAGACAAATTGGGCTATGTCCACTGATCTAACCCCAACCCCCTAGAAAATCGCGGCAAATTCCAGCACGATAATGGAGGGAAAACCGGACTTGTCTTTATTATTATTTAAACAATATCATGCAGATATGTTAGCCACGAGGTCCAGACTTAAACTGGCTTTGTTCATATTCTCGTCAACAGAGATTCAAGATGGCTCCACCCAGTCTGTATTTTCCACTAGGTCTGGACTCCAACTGACTCGGCTCATATCGCTGGGACCAGACAGCGCCACAGCGACATCAGATCATGATGCAAGTAGAGTTATTCAAGATGGCTGCAATCCACTGTGTCCACCACCACAAGGTCCAGAGTATACTTTTTACCGCTAGCACCAGAGGACGCCACCGCGATGTAGGGTGATGACGCAAGATCGTCTGCTCTCTCTTGCATGAGTGGGTTTATAACTGAACACACACAACACCACTGGCCCACAGGCATCCGACCGCTTACGTCACACAGCCTCAGCCATCACTTCCGTACACGCCCTGGACATAAGTAGTAGGTCAAGGTTCATGCCAGCTCACTCTGCATTGTTGCCAAATACATTCAAGATGGCAGCGATGACGTCATCCAAGATGGCGGCATGTAGACTTGGCAACAGTGCATGACGGCATCAAAGATGGCGGATTTTGGCAGGAAAATAGGTCAATTGGGCTACGTCCACTAACCTAACCTCCAGACAAAATGGCGGAAAGTTGGAATTTTGGCGGGAAAATAGGCCAATTGTGCTACGTCCACTAACCTCCTCCAGAAAAATGGTGGGAAGTTTGAATTCCAACAGAATAATGCATGCAAAACCTTACGTTTCTTTATTATTATTTTATTATTCATTATCATTTATTAACATTCATTATCATTTATTATTATTCATTATCATTTATTATTAATTATTATCATTTATTATTACTGACCTGCCTGCACTAGAAAATTCCCTCCAAATTCAAATTCCAACACGATAATGGCTGCAAAACCTTACTATTGTTTATTATTCATTATCATTTATTAACATTCATTATCATTTATCATTATTATTATTTATTATTATTATAGGCCTACCTCCACTAGAAAATTGTGCCAAATTCAAATTCTAACACGATAATGTCTCGAAAACTATACTTCTATTTATTATTATCATTGATTATTTATTCAAGATGTCCGATTTTGTCGGCGAGAAAGCCATTTGCCTTAAATCCATAACAAAAATCTATCCCAAGTTCAAATCACAACATCATAATCGATCACAAATACGAACTTTCGCCGTCACTTATGTTTTATCACAGGTAACCTATCAGAATCGCGTCAAATAATAAAGTACACTTATAGTAACTTACGTCACGTCCTTTGATTTTGCAGGGGGAAGGGACTGAAGACTGTATCTCAAGCAGTACGGTCATCACTTGTTCTCCAACACAATCAGAACGCATCTTTGATATCGCAGTGCAGTCGCCATGACGTCCGCGCTCCAACTGAATTAGTTCAAATTCTCGCCACCCCCTGGCCAGCGCGTGGAGACACTGCTGACGCCTGTCATGTGATGCGGCCGGCCGCTTGCGCTGGACTGTCAGTACGTTGGGGGTGAGCCCAGCGATCACTCCCACGTCGTAAACATGTTTCCGCTGGACAGGCTGCAACTTGCTGAGTTTGATGTCACAGTGGTCCCTTGTCCGCTCACCATGTGTATTTGTCGCCTCCACACGTTTCCCCCCAAAATTATTTGAGTCGGAGCTGAATCACACAACGGTTGGCCGTTCCCTGCCACACTTTTGGCGCCAAAGTTGTTTTCCTATGCACTTTCAAACTTGTCGATGCCAACCGCTCAAAGTCCACCACGTGTCCTTGTGTGAACGAGAACGGAGTGCTGCACTTGTGGCGGCAAAGTTTGCTCGATAGTGGAATCAACCATGGCTGTATAACAGCAAGTTTGGTCGCACTAGAACGCTCGCTAATTGACTCTCTCTCGCGCACGCATTATAACTGTACAATCGCTGCGCCGCCACCCTGCTTACGTCACACACCTTCCATACATGCGACGGACATAGTCTTCAGTAAATACCTAAGTACTTAATTCCATTTCGGTTTTAATCATATTAAATAATTCAATTTACAATTTCATATACGAGTATGTATGCAAAGGTGTTCAACTACCTAATTTCAACTACTTTTCAAGGACCAGAAGGCCACCTCTTCCTAGTAACCAGGGCCGAGTTTGAATTCTGGCAGTGAAGAAAAGTCACTTCCGCTTTCAGCCACTCCGGCTGGCTGGCCACAGTGCAGAGTGACCCCATAGCCCCCTTCCTTGTTCCACTACTCCTTCCACCTCACTTGTCAATAAAATGACCTTGTCTCTAAGAGTGTTGCATTTCTTTTCCATTAGGGTAGTAATATCGTGCTACAGTTTGCAACTAGACATAGGTGCAAATGCACACAATATCCCAAGGTTCACGCGATCAGCGATTCAGTGTTGCCTAGAAAAGAACATGGAACTCTTTAATTTACTCTGAAATCGTTCACGATTTCATTAATTGTTTCAACAAGGGAAAGATTGCTATGAAACCTAGGAACATCAACGTGATACTTCACAGCCACAAAATGAAAGAAAAGCGTTTGAAATACGTTACCCTACAAAGACGAGAATAATATTACCAACGAAGTTTATCGATGAGCTTATGCATGCTTGTGAGTATAGGTGTATTAAAAATGAAGATCATAGGCTGGTTCTTTCTCAAAATGCGCCTCGTGTGTGATGGATCGTTTCCACTAAGAGTAAGTGCCACAGCTGGAAATAAAAACTGAGACAGTAAGCTCGAGAGGAAAGTAATCAGTGAAGCACATAAATATTTATCAAAAACTGAAGAACTGTAGTTAGTCTTTGCATAGACATATCCCCACTGCACCACATATCGTGTCATCGATTTGTGATATGGCTTAAGATTTCAAGCCATATCACAAATCGATGAGACAGAGAGGCAGACAGAGAGAGAGAGAGAGAGAGAGAGAGAGAGAGAGAGAGAGAGAGAACCGGAGGAAAACCTCACTGGGTTAACGTAGACGATGAAAGGCGATGATTCTCTCTCACTAGCTAAAGAGAGAGGCTACAGATTTTGGCCATAACCTGTGCCCCAACAGTTTCACCTACTTCCTTCGAGTGCCTTTCTCAAGTAGTTCTAAAATGCGTCAACACAACCATTGCTTTTACAGCCACGTTACCACCTATTATATGTTCATAATTAACCTTTATTTTAATTTTCATTTTGGTATAAAAGCTTCAGTGTTGTGTTTGAATTATAGATGCTGGTCTCATACAGCTTGTAGCGTCCCTGTGAATAAAAAATTAATAATTAAAGAATAATTAATTTGATAATGCCACAACATAATATGTAGTTGGCAATGCAGTGATAATAGTATGATAATATTTTACATTCAACTGAGGTGACTGCAAGTAATAATTAATTGAAATAACTGGTTGTTGAAATAATTATTTAAAAGAACATCGCAGAAATGAATGCCTTAAATATTCTTAAAGTTACATAAATAAAACAATTCCTGGTATCACCGAAGACTGCTAAAATGTTTATCTCGACAATAAGATGTGACGTAAGAGTAATTCAAAATGTGACGTGTTTAGATATCTACCTCCCCACATCAGCATTTTTTCTCTCAAACGTTTAAAAGATGAGAGTGGTGAATGCATTCAGATGTGAGACAGCCATAAATGACTTACTCACAAAAGACTATTCATCGTATTTTTAATAGCTTCGCACGTATGCTGCAGCATAGAATGTATTTACATCAACGCCTGTGCTCCTGGCTGTATAGCATTAGTTCAAAATTTATGTACAATAAAGCAGCCGCTCAGAGGAATGGCGGAAGTCGTGCAGTTTACTCCGATGGATACATTAGAAGAAGAAGGAAGTAGACAGAGAATTCTGAATATCGATTGAAAACACGAAGAACATTATTCCATAAAAACTGTCTGTCTTCTGAAAATGCGTCTCTGGACGTAGATAAAGGCTAAATTAATTTTTGTGTTGATGTTACAACGCCCCTAATGGCTGCATGAATCACAATTGTTATTAATTTAGGATATTAACACATAGAGTTCCCTATATAACGTTGACAGCTCTTGTTTAATAAATGGAAATAGCAAAAGTTACTTAAGATTAAGCACGTTCACAGTGAATTACAATATTCATACACTTTTGTTCATCCTTCAGACGAAATGGTGTTACACTTCGTAACTAGGAATACAGCAATTGGCAAGCCTCTCCCCCCCCCCTCTCTAGCTCTCAGGGAAAGGTAAAAAAAAAATAACGCAGTCAGACGTTTTTCTTTAAAAAAATATTATTTAAAGGTTGATATTACGCAGGTTTTTATCAGGGTTGCAATTGAAACTTTTTGTGGCTGCTTACAAGTCGCCTTTCGTCTTCCAAAGTATTAAAAATACTTTCCCCCCCCCCTCCCCGGTTTGGCTCCCGCTACGAACTATCGTATGGGTCTCTTTTGTAAGTGGTGTACTTTATAGTGTACCTATGTCAACAAAATAGTTACACATGTTCAATAGTTAACATCGTAAATGTTAAATTACACAAAATTGCGACACAGGCAAAATGAAGATATTAAGACTTTACACAAATGTATATCTACTGATGAATTCTACAGTTTTATGGTTCTGAACGTCTCTATTTTTGATACGAAAATGAGTATCTACTGAGAAATCACTTACAACATTTCAGGAGGCACAGCTGCAAATATTTTGCGTGCTATTTCTAATACGAGGCGACTTGGGACTTTTTCCTTACGCCCGCGAATGGTCCAGATGTTTCAGATGGATCTAAGCACTATGGGACTTAACATCTGAGGTCATCAGTCCCCTAGACTAGAACTATTTAAACCTCAGTAACTTAAGGACATCACACACATTCATGCCCCAGGCAGGATTCGAACTTGCGACCGTAGCAGCAGCGCGGTTCCAGACTGTAGCATCTCGAACCGCTAATGATGGGACTGCCTTGAGGTGGTGTGTACAAATGTGTGTGAATTCCTAAGGGAGAAAACTGTTGAGCTCATCGGTCCCTAGACTTACACACTACTTAAACTAACCTAAAATAACTTATGCTAAGAACAACACGCACACCCATGCCCCAGGGAGGACTCGAACCTCCGGGGGGAGGGACCGCGCAAACAGTGACATGGCGCCTCAAACCGCGGAGCCACTACGCGCGGCGTTGAGGTGGTGGTTGGACTCGCTATGTCCCAGCATTCGCCCAAACCCCACAGTGAATCAACCGAAACCTGGGAAAGGACGCTCCCATAAGTAGATAGCTCTGACGTAGTGTTCAATTACTGACACTAGTCCGGAGATAAACTCTCGTCATTGAGAGGGGAGCAAGATTGACGTCAGCTAGGTGAAGGTGAGGAAGTGGCTCGCTTGTAGGCAGTAGTTTAGCGATGTAGCAAAAATGAAACACAGAAGCAATCATAAAACCAAGTTAAAATGTTCTTCCTGAAAAAAGAATTCATTGATCAGAACAGAGCCTCTTATAATGAGAGGTACGCAAAAATAACATTGTAAAATACCGTACATACTCGCATGTGCTCTTAATCACCTGTCGAAGCTGGTGCAACATCAAAAACATAATATTCAATAACAAATAATGTTTCTCTCTGTTAGTGTCAGTGTTGTATTTAATTTTTTTGTCACGGGCGCTCAGGAGATAGGTTCAGGTTCCAAGAATTGGATTAAGCCTTTGAGCACGTGACTATACTCGTGTGACATTCGAAGTTTGCGTTCAGACACGGTGAGGTACACAGTAGCTCCACGTGTCAACTGAAGCGATCACTGTACGTAATTTGCATTCCGCCCGCACGACCCTGGCGTTAGCTGCGCAATTGAGATGCGACGTCAGTGTTTATACTAACTTAATCGAAGTAGTTCACAAATTCCACATCGAACCATGCGGCGTTGGCGTCGCTATCACTCCGAGATTTGAATTTCATTACAATGCAGCGAAACAGTTTATTTTTTAGTGGAACGTAGCATGCGGGGCATGTATTCGAATGATTCCTTGACACTTAAAAAATTGGATAGTGTTCTACATGAAATCACCAGCTGCACGTTGAACAATATACACACACTTCTCATCGCCTATGGCCGCGTCTGAGTGGTGAGTACTTTCAAATGTTTTTACTCGCAGTAGCGCAAGGCATGCACCTAGCATACCGTTAAGCAAAGTTTACTTCTCTTCCAGCACTGTTCGGTTTACTTTGCTATACAAGGTACGGTACGCTGCGTAGAGCATCAGAGTTTTTCTAACGTAATATCATAATTCGTCGGTGCACACTGTCCATCACTAAACATTGAGTTAATACACTCCTGGAAATTGAAATAAGAACACCGTGAATTCATTGTCCCAGGAAGGGGAAACTTTATTGACACATTCCTGGGGTCAGATACATCACATGATCACACTGACAGAACCACAGGCACATAGACACAGGCAACAGAGCATGCACAATGTCGGCACTAGTACAGTGTATATCCACCTTTCGCAGCAATGCAGGCTGCTATTCTCCCATGGAGACGATCGTAGAGATGCTGGATGTAGTCCTGTGGAACGGCTTGCCATGCCATTTCCACCTGGCACCTCAGTTGGACCAGCGTTCGTGCTGGACGTGCAGACCGCGTGAGACGACGCTTCATCCAGTCCCAAACATTCTCAGTGGGGGACAGATCCGGAGATCTTGCTGGCCAGGGTAGTTGACTTACACCTTCTAGAGCACGTTGGGTGGCACGGGATACATGCGGACGTGTATTGTCCTGTTGGAACAGCAAGTTCCCTTGCCGGTCTAGGAATGGTTAGAACGATGGGTTTGATGACGGTTTGGATGTACCGTGCACTATTCAGTGTCCTCTCGACGATCACCAGTGGTGTACGGCCAGTGTAGGAGATCGCTCCCCACACCATGATGCCGGGTGTTGGCCCTGTGTGCCTCGGTCGTATGCAGTCCTGATTGTGGCGCTCACCTGCTCGGCGCCAAACACGCATACGACCATCATTGGCACCAAGACAGAAGCGACTCTCATCGCTGAAGACGACACGTCTCCATGCGTCCCTCCATTCACGCCTGTCGCGACACCACTGGAGGCGGGCTGCACGATGTTGGGGCGTGAGTGGAAGACGGCCTAACGGTGTGCGGGACCGTAGCCCAGCTTCATGGAGACGGTTGCGAATGGTCCTCGCTGATACCCCAGGAGCAACAGTGTCCCTAATTTGCTGGAAAGTGGCGGTGCTGTCCCCTACGACACTGCGTAGGATCCTACGGTCTTGGCGTGCATCCGTGCGTCGCTGCGGTCCGGTCCCAGGTCGACGGGCACGTGCACCTTCCGCCGACCACTGGCGACAACATCGATATACTGTGGAGACCTCACGCCCCACGTGTTGAGCAATTCGGCGGTACGTCCACCCGGCCTCCCGCATGCCCACCATACGCCCTCGCTCAAAGTCCGTCAACTGCACATACGGTTAACGTCCACGCTGTCGCGGCATGCTACCAGTGTTAAAGACTGCGATGGAGCTCCGTATGCCACGGCAAACTGGCTGACACCGACGGCGGCGGTGCACAAATGCTGCGCAGCTAGCGCCATTCGACGGCCAACACCGCGGTTCCTGGTGTGTCCGCTGTGCCGTGCGTGTGATCATTGCTTGTACAGCCCTCTCGCAGTGTCCGGAGCAAGTATGGTGGGTCTGACACACCGGTGTCAATGTGTTCTTTTTTCCATTTCCAGGAGTGTACGTTGCACCGAATGTTAGTTTCCAGAGTCTCTGAATTTAGGAGAATGGATGTCAACGTATTGGAATAAACAATAGTTCTGAATGGACACAATTTATATAGTAACATTAAATTATGCTTACCTACAAGTCAATTACACAAAAATTACCTTCTTGTTGCATCAAATTACAACTAAATGCTCCTGCTCTCACCACAACTCCGCCCGGACAGGCCTCGGAAGGGCTGACGGTACCGACCGGTCTCTGTGTCATCCCCAGCCGATAGGCGTCACTGGTTGAGGATGTGGAGGGACCTGTGGCCAGCACACCTTTCTCTGTGCCCTTGTGTGTTTCCGTGATCGGAGGAGCCACTTCTTAATAAAGTAACTCCTCAATTTGCCTCACAAGGGTTAAGTGCACCCCGCTTGCCAACAACGCTTGACACAGAAAGACGCCCACTCATCCAAGTGCTAGCCAAATCGACAGCGCTTATTTTCTGTGATCTGACGGGAATTGATGTTATCATTGCGGCAAGACCGTCGGATCCTCACCACAGCTGACTGATAAATGGACTTAACACTCATGTGACCTGAATCTAAAATAAAGCACGATAGTTTTACTTCAAAAACAGTCAGAAGGAAAGCGTATGAAAGTGATAAACAAGTTCATGGTATTTGGGAACATGAGTGGTGGTGGTCGCAAATCTCCGGATCGACTATCCTATTTCTAGCAGTATTAACTGAAATTCCCCAGTTATAGACATACCTGTGCCCCATTAAATTTGTAAGTATGAAATACACAGCAAACATATGAAACACTCAGCATTGGGTATCACTGAAATGACTGTAATGATCTCTCAAGACTAGTGTATCACAAGAGAAACCTTATCTCGTACTATACACCTAGAATTAAAAAAAATATTTTCCACACACATTTACAAATGGACCGTGGAACACAGTTAAACATGTGTCTGCATACATGTACTCTGATGCATGATTCTGTACAGCGCCTATTTGTTCACATGTTACTTGTGGAACGGCAATAAATCTTGAACAGGCTATAGACCCTTCAACCTTCTTGATTCACTATGAGCTACCAGTCAACTGCCAGGGTTTGGTATGTTGGCCACAGCATAAGCGGGTAATGAAATGGCAGCTTGGATTTGTATGCATTCTGGACCTTAAATTGCTTTTTTTTTCTTTACTTCGAGACTACCGGTTGCCCATTTAGATATGTGACGGTGCGTTTGGTGAAGGTAAACATCACAGTTACACTCACAGGTTCACCTGATTTCAGACCATTCGCCTCAAACAATGCGACATGTGATATAGGCAATCCATGCCTGCTGTAGGGCGACTTGTTGGGTGCCATGAAGATAATCAGACTCTTGCAATTCAAGTAGATAACTTTTTGTAAGGGTGGACTGATTTGTTTTGCAGGGCCGGGCAGATTCACTGAGCTCGCTGGCAGCGTTTTTATTCCCTGGCAGCATTTGCCATGCCCTATGGCTGCAGTAAAGAAGGCCAAGATGATGTCAGTATAACCCACCCAGGCATGAAGCTTGCCAGTGGAGAACTCTAATTTTTCATCCCATTTGGCCAAAGAATCTATACATGCAGTGCATTCAGTTGTTATCCCATCTACAATGAGGAACGAGTGTGAGCACTTCATTTCCCGTAGCTTGACATACAGAAAAGGTCTGGAGATTAATGGGTTTATATTTTGTAGGTCACGGCTCCAAGAGTATTGCTACCATTTACCCTAAGTGTGGGAACTTTTGTAGGTCACGGCTCCAAGAGTATTGCTACCATTTACCCTAAGTGTGGGAACTTGCGTCAGCTCAGAAATTTGCCACAACAATCTGGCTGATACGGTAGTCCGTTGCGCTCCATTACCCAGAATAGCAGTTAGCGGTAAACCATTTACTGTGGCAGCGGTTTGTACAGTACATTTCGCAAGAGTACTGCCTCTTCTGTGATCTTGGCAAACTCTTCCATCATACTCATCGTTGAATCTTAAAAGAGGAAAAATGTGTTCCAAGTTCCTATGCTTCGCCAAGACCAGACGAGCGGAGTTGCTTTCTGTCGCGTCTAGTTTAAGGTTTCGATGCGCCATCAGAGTGAACCTCCGTAATGTTCACTCCACATTACGGCTTTGGGACCGTTGTTCTCCCCTGTCCAAACAATGGTTGTGCCACCATCGGTTTAGCTGTCTGAAATTATGATTTCACGCCTATTCCTGAGATCAGGGTCACCATGATTTTCATCTCTTTGACGGTGCTGTGGACTATGATACTCGATCAAGAAACATTGTTTGATCTGTGCTGCTGAGGCCAACGACGGCATTTCTCTGCGCGTTCCAAACGCTGGTTCTTGGCACCACTCAGTCACACGTTATTTGTCTGCATGCTCTACACTGCTCTCGCATCCTCGTGTATTAAATAAATATTATCAACAACATATAGAAATGTATCGAGATCTTCATCCGGTGCATTCAATAGTTCCTGACGTGTAGCGACTGGCAGCTTGGTTTTCGGCATTCGCAGCAGTTCACGGCTCATAATCGCTACAACCCAACGCTTTATTTCATTTACATAGTTTTAGATGGCCCAGTGGAGACTTCCTTGTCGTTCATTGTAAGTTTCTGGATTAAATACTTCCTTCCATAACCTTTCTTGAACGTCTCTTGATCAGTACTTTGCCAAGAAGGACCATTCAGGTTCTTCGTATGTTGTCAGGTATTTACAGCCTCCGTGCCGCAGAGAACTGTGTCGTTTTGTATGAAACTACTGATTAATTTAATCTTTTTGGTATCAGTCCATGATTGATGTAGTATCCCTCTAGATGACCGAATGAATACCACAACATGATCAGATTTCTTTTCATGTGTAAACATGCTAGTTTGCCTCTGATGACTCATGTTTTCCTCTAACATTGTGCTTGCAATAAGATGGATAGTACCTAAACTATACAGGGTATTGGTATCAACATTAGGTTGTGGCTCTGTACTTGTCCCAGCACTTTGCTTACTGAAATAATTGATGAGTCGTCACTCTATATCATCTGATTAATCTTGTCTATATCTTTTTTACTATGGTAAATTCTTTTACCATAGATTTGCACCATTCTTTGATCTCTTGGCGACAGAATCGTTTACACCGCTACCTTACACCAGCAAGGTTTGCACTAGTGGTTTGTGCTTCCTTTGCAGCAGTGGCGAATACCATGTTGTTCACTCCGATGCCTACGCCAGAAGAAGAAGGAAGCACACAGAGAAAGTTGAACATTGATTAAAAAATGTATAATGTAATTCCATCAGTGATACCGCAAAAACTTCCCATCTGCCCTCTACCCCTGAAAATGCATCTCTGGACTTAGATAAAGGTTTATAATTAATTTTTGTGTTGAAATCATAAACTCTCCCCGCTGATGTATACTGTGCAAGCCTCTTTATCGCTCAATAAATACTGCAAGCTACAGCCAATTGAACCCGCTTACAGTAATCAAGTCCTGATCGGTCTCTACAGTCATTGCCCGTCACATATCCCTCCATAATCAGATCGACTACTCTTCAGGATGTGTTCTGTCACCTGTTTCCTTCTTTCAGACAAGATGTGCCATAATTTTATTCGCTCTGATTTTATTCTGCGTCTTTTCTACTCTTATCCAATCTTCAGCTTTCTTCTGAAGCGTGTAGAGCGCCTAGCTAATTTGGGTCATTGGGAGTAATTCATTGATATTTTTTTGAGAATTAAAAACTTTTTTTCGTTCCTGTAGGTCCAATCGAGCTACAGGCTTACGTCCCCACCAAGAGTCCTTGCAGCGCCTATATGACCAATCAGCCTTTTCCTTCAGGACAACACTTCATTGCAATAAAAGCTGATGACAGGGTACGCTTCCAGTCCTCCGCTGTAGGGAAATGTGACAAAGGAATCATTTTATTGCTGCTGACCGTGTCCTGGGAAGCAGAGGACAATGAAATCTCTCTCTTCGTTTCTAGCTTTTGGGTAGAGCAGGCCGTGTTGTCTACCTCCGTCCCTGCTCTCTCCGACCGGCCACCGGCTAGTTCGAACGTGATCCACCATTCTCCCCCTTTACTATCCCTATATTCGTGAGCACCCCTACAGATCAGCCTGGATGAGCTCTTATTATGTCATATTGTCAGAATATAGCCAAAGTTTATTTTGTTAATCTCTTTCATTTCAAGCAGCCTCCCTTCCCTGCACTCCCCTCTGCCATTCTTGACACTGGCCGCCTCCACATCAACTGCGGTCTGAGCAGTAGTAGCGCTTTTCAAAAGTTGCTATTTTCCTTTCGTTTATCGTCCACGCTTTCCTTCCATACAAGGCTAAATTTTAGACAGGTTGTTCTTAAATCTGTTATATTCTGGAACTTTTCTCTTTAACTGAAACACTTTTCTTTCTATTACAGGTTTGAATTTTATACCTTCTTTACTTCTAGCATAATCAGCTATTTTAGTTCTCAAATATCAAACGTCGTTGCTACTTTCAGTATCTCATTTCCTAACCTAATTTCCTCAGCATCACCGGATTTAGCTGGTTACAGTCCATATCCTCGTTTTACTGTCAATGATGTTCATTTTATTAACCTCTTTTCAAGACACTATCTTCTGATCCTTTGCTGGCTCTGACGGAATTACAATGTCATCATCTGCAAACCTTATAGTTTTTATTTCTCCTTCCTACGCTTTAATTCCAAATTTCTCGTTGGTATTTACCGCTTTCTTATTGTGCAGATTGCGTAATATGGGCTACAACTCAGTCTAACTTCTTTCTCAACTTCCATATCTCTATTAGCTACAAAATCGGAGCACATAAAACCTCGGTGGCTATCCAGTGGTCGGATTGCGAGCGCTTTCATGAGGCTGTCCTTCCAAGACGGGCGTGGCGCCCCTACACCGTGTGTCACAGCGCGACCCGGCAGAAGCCGACAGATACCGCGAGGCCCCTGTCCGTTGCCATCCCCACCGTTACCATGCCTCTTGCTGTTTTCTCTCCGCTCTGCGCAACTTCGTCCTGTCCTAAGCCGAGATAGGACATAGCATCAGTCAGCAGGCTGCAATCAAACTACATCTCCTAACCACCAATTTTTTTTTAGCTTGCGTCGCAGTTTCTTCTTGCCATTTTTTCCCTAAATCGTCGTGCCTTCCGTCCTCCTTCCCTTCCTTCCTTTCTTCCTTCCTCCCTTCCCTTCCTCCCTCCCTCCCTCCCTCCTTTCCTTCCTCTCTCCCTGCCTCACCTTCCGCCTCCCCTCCCCCCCCCTCTCTCTCTCGCACACACGCACACACAGAAAGCACGAAGACTTTTGAGGTCATCATCAGGTCCCTAAAACCCACACATATAACTGGGTGTCTTTTCGTACACAGCGTTTGAGTACCACTCCTTGGACTGTCGTTCAAGCGATGCGGTCATGTCTATGAATTGTTCCTGACTGAATAACACTACTCATTTCAGGACTAATTAGGGTATTTATGGTATTTTTTACTATTTTCCCTCTCAATAATCTAAAACAAATGCTAGTAACCACTATGTTATCTCACTGGATGAGCATGGTTCAAATTCCCGTCCAGCCATTCTGAATTTGGTCTTCCGCGTTTTCTGTAAATCGATTACGGACATAATTGTATGGTATCTTTGAAAAGGATATAGGCAGTTTCCTTCCAGATTCTTGCTCTAGCCAAGTTCATATTCTAACGGCCTCATAGGCGAAGAGGAGATAAACACTAACTTCTCTTCCTTCCTTTTCGTGACCTGTTAATACTGGTGGACAAATACAAAGTTCATTTTGTTAATGGAGATAAATTTGTGTGCGTGTGTGTGTGTGTGTTTGTGTGTGTGTGTGTTTGTATGTCTGTGCGCGCGCGCGCGTGCCAGCGCACGCGTCTGCGTGTGGGGTGAGTGGGGAGGGGGGGGGGTAATTGAAGACAGAGAAAGACCAACAAGGGGCGAACACCGTGAGCAGGTTCAAATTAATGTAGGTTGCTATGTATGGTTAGTTATTCACAGATGAAGAGCCTTGCACAAGACAGACTAGCTTGGAAACCTGCATCGGTCTTCAGACTGAAGACCAATGTATTCTGAATGTATTCTGAATGTCTTTACGTAACCTTTGATCACTTTTTTAGCATGGTCATTGCTGCGTGGTAAGGAACGTGGACACATTGTGGCTACTTTGATCCTAACTAACGGGGGATAGTTCTGAAGATGGCTTGTATGTTTTCCGAAACTGGTTCTGCTTCAACAGATTTTACATTCCCAGGCTCTTAGATAACAGCCTATTTGAACAGATTTTGTTAACAGGCAGGCCTACTCTACGTATATGTATGTTTTATCTTCATTGATTAATTGAGTATTTGTCAGAGAGCGCATAGATCACCTTCCAGGCTATTTCTCTACCACTCCACTCTAACAGCATGTGGGAAAAATGAAAACCTGAATCTTTCCGTGTGAGCTCCGATTTCTATAATTTGTCGTGATGGTCATATCTTACTGTTTTGTAAGGAGTCAACAAGATATTTTAGCATTAAGAGGAGATGATCAAAACAAATTGAAAAACGTTTAGTCATCTGTGTGATGGGAAAAGTGGCAATTGACTCTAAATAAAGAAAAGTACCTAACGGAGTCCGCTAGAGTTCTCTTACACGATAATCACACAAATCTAAAGGCTATAAATTCTACTAAGAACTTAGGGATTACAAGTACGTATAGCTTACGTTGGAACGATCACATAGATAATGTTGCAGTAAAGCAAACAAAAGACTACGATTTGTTTACAGAACACTGAGAAAATGCAACAGGTCTACTAAAGGGGCTGCCTACACTACGGTTGTACGTCCTCTTCTGGTATACTGATGTGGTGTGTGGAATCCGCATCAGACAGAAACGACGGAGGGCATCGAAAAAGTCCAAAGAAGGGCAGTCTTTCTGTACTGTCGCGAAGCAGGGGAGAGAGTGCCATGGATATGATACGTGAACTGAGTTGTCTATCATTAAAACAAAGGTATTTTTCGTTGCGGTAGGATCTTCTTATGAAATTTCAGACTTTCTCTTCAGAAAAAATGGTTCAAATCGCTCTGAGCACTGTGGGACTTAACATCGGAGGTCATCAGTCCCATAGAACTTAGAATACTGAAACCTAACCAACCTAAGGACATCACGCACATCCATGCCCGAAGCAGGATTCGAACCTGCGACCGTAGCAGCAGCGCGGTTCCGGACTGAAGCGCCTAGAACCGCTCGGCCACAAAGACCGGCGTTCCTTTCTATATTACTGCTAATGTAAAATAAAGAAGTGTCATTTGAATATTATGTGCCAATCTCGTGATAACCTGTTTGGCAATATTACCTAAAAATAAAATTTTATTCTCCTTCTCCCACGTCTTTTCGAAGCAATGAAGACTTGGGAAGTACTCGCAGCTGTGCTTCAGTAACTTTACTGGGCGATTAGAACAGCTAGTGTTTCATGTAACCCTCTTTAGCACTCTTTGTAATGGGATTTTTGCTTACTCATTTATCCGTTCCTAGACAAATTTAATGTCTCCGCATCTAATCACACATGTTTGATTATGAAGCACTTTCCCTGCGTCTATGGTGTGTGAAGGCTGCTCTGCCTTGTTGTGTAGTGAAGAGGTAGCAACAAGAACGCTGGAAGCGTGCAGACAGTCTATAGAGGCAACCGCCCCTTTGGAATAGCAGGATGGACTCGCCTCGCGCTCACGGCGAGAATGCGTTTCTGTGACGGTGCCACGTCATTCCACATGAACTCTGTGATTTCGGACGAGGTTTTAGGCCTACGCCGACGATAAACGTGTATTTTTCCCGAAATATCGAGGGCACATTGAAGCCTCCACTAACTGTATTTATGTGAGTCGCGTGCCTATTTGAAATGAGACTCAACTTTCCCTCAAACGTTCCAGGATCTATATCATCTCCTCCCCCCATGAACCATGGACCTTGCCGTTGGTGGGGAAGCTTGCGTGCCTCAACGATACAGATAGCCGTATCGTAGGTGCAATCACAACAGAGGGGTATCTGTTGAGAGGTCAGACAAACATGTGGTTCCTGAAGAGGGGCAGCAGCCTTTTCAGTAGTTGCAGGGGCAACAGTCTGGATGACTGACTGATCTGGCCTTGTAACACTAACCAAAACGGCCTTGCTGTGCTGGTACTGCGAACGGCTGAACGCAAGGGGAAACTACAGCCGTAATTTTTCCCGAGGGCATGCAGCTTTACTGTATGGTTAAATGATGATGGCGTCTTCTTGGGTAAAATATTCCGGAGGTAAAATAGTCCCCCATTCGGATCTCCGGGCGGGGACTACTCAAGAGGACGTCGTTATCAGGAGAAAGAAAACTGGCGTTCTACGAATCGGAGCGTGGAATGTCAGATCCCTTAATCGGGCAGGTAGGTTAGAAAATTTAAAAAGGGAAATGGATAGGTTAAAGTTAGATATAGTGGGAATTAGTGAAGTTCGGTGGCAGCAGGAATAAGACTTCTGGTCAGGTGAATACAGTGTTATAAATACAAAATCAAGTAGGGGTAACGCAGGAGTAGGTTTAATAATGAATTAAAAAATAGGAGTGCGGTTAAGCTACTACAAACAGCATAGTGAACGTATTACAGTGGCCAAGATAGACACGAAGCCCATGCCTACTACAGTAGTACAAGTTTATATGCCAACTAGCTCTGTAGATGACGAAGAAATTGAAGAAATGTATGATGAGATAAAAGAAATTATTCAGGTAGTGAAGGGAGAAGAAAATTTAATAATCATGGGTGACTGGAAATCGACATTAGGAAAAGGAAGAGAAGGAAACGTAGTAGGTGAATATGGATTGAGGCTAAGAAATGAAAGAGGAAGCAGCCCGGTAGAATTTTGCACAGAGCATAACTTAATCATAGCTAACACTTGGTTCAAGAATCAGGAAAGAAAGTTGTATACATGGAAGAACCCTGGAGATACTAAAAGGTTTCAGATAGATTATATAATGGTAAGACAGAGATTTAGGAACCAGATTTTAAATTGTAAGACATTTCCAGGAGCAGATGTGGACTCTGACCACAATCTATTGGTTATGAACTGTCGATTAAAACTGAAGAAACTGCAAAAAGGTGGGAATTTAAGGAGATGGGACCTGGATAAACTGAAAGAACCGGAGGTTGTACAGAGTTTCAGCGAGAGCATAAGGGAACAATTGACAGGAATGGGTGAAAGGAATACAGTAGAGGAAGAAAGGGTAGCTTTGAGGAATAAAATAGTGAAGGCAGCACAGGATCAAATAGGTAAAAAGATGAGGGCTAGTTGAAAGCCTTGGGTAACAGAAGAGATACTGAATTTAATTGATGAAAGGAGAAAATACAAAAATGCAGCAAGTGAAGCAGGCAAAAAGGAATAAAAACGTCTCAAAAATGAGATCGACAGGAAGTGCAAAATATCTAAGCAGGGATGGCTAGAGGACAAATGTAAGGATGTAGAGGCTTATCTCATGAGGGGTAAGATAGATACTGCCTACAGGAAAATTAAAGAGACCTTTGCAGAACCACTTGCATAAATATCAAGAGCTCAGATGGAAACCAAGTTCTAAGCAAAGAGGGGAAAGCAGAAAGGTGGAAGGAGTATGTAGAGGGTCTATACGAGGGCGATGTACTTCGGCAAGACAATATTATGGAAATGGAAGAGGATATAGATGAAGATGAAATGGGAGATACGATACTGCGTGAAGAGTTTGACAGAGCACTGAAAGACAAGGCCCCAGGAGTAGACAACATTCCATTAGAACTACTGACGGCCTTGGGAGAGCCAGTCATGACAAAAGTCTATCTGGTGAGCAAGATGTACGAGACAGGCGAAATACCCTCAGACTTAAAGAAGAATATAATAATTCCAATCCCAAAGAAAGCAGGTGTTGACAGATGTGAAAATTACCGAACTATCAGTTTAATAAGCCACAGCTGCAAAATACTAACGCGAATTATTTACAGACGAATGGAAAAACTGGTAGAAGCCGACCTCGGGGAAAATCGGTTTGGATTCCGTAGAAATGTTGGAACACGTGAGGTAATACTTACCCTACGATTTATCTTAGAAGAAAGATTAAGGAAAGGCAAACCTACGTTTCTGGCATTTGTAGACTTAGAGAAAGATTTTGACAATGTTGACTGGAATACTCTCTTTCAAATTCTAATGGTGGCAGGGGTAAAATACAGGGAGCGAAAGGATATTTACAATTTGTACAGAAACCAGATGGCAGTTATAAGAGTCGAGGGGCATGAAAGGGAAGCAGTGGTTGGGATGGGAGTGAGACAGGGTTGTAGCCTATCCCCGATGTTATTCAATCTGTATATTGAGCAAGCAGTAAAGGAAACAAAAGAAAAATTTGGAGTAGGTATTAAAATCCAGGGAGAAGAAATAAAAACTTTGAGGTTCGCCGATGACGTTGTAATTCTGTCAGAGAGAGCAAAGGACTTGGAAGAGCAGTTGAACGGAATCGACAGTGTCTTGAAAGGAGGATATAAGATGAACATCAACAAAAGTAAAACGAGGATAATGGAATGTAGTCCAATTAAATCGGGTGATGCTGAGGGAACATGGACAATAAATAGTTTGGACAAGAAGAGAATAAAAGCTTTCGAAATGTGGCGCTACAGAAGAACGTTGAAGATTAGGTGAGTAGATCACATAACTAATGTGGAGGTATTGAATAGGATTGGGGAGAAGAGAAGTTTGTGGCACAACTTGACTAGAAGATGGGATCGGTTGGTAGGACATGTCCTGAGGCATTAAGGGATCACAAATTTAGCATTGGAGGACAGCGTGGAGGGTAAAAATCGTAGAGGGAGATAAGAGATGAATACACTAAGCAGATTCATAAGGATGTAGGTTGCAGTAGGTACTGGGAGATGAAGGAGCTTGCACAGGATAGATTAGCATGAAGAGCAGCATCAAACCAGTCTCAGGACTGAAGACCACAACAACAACATCATCTCTGGTTGAGAATCAGTAAAAAGAACTAACCACCAGCTCGGATTTTGAGTATAAGTTCTATCCACACTAACTCAGAGGAACCATCTATTTCAATTCCTTTACAAGACAAACGACTAGCAAGAAGAAATATAGCACCACACACTGTAATTGCTCTATGTTTTCTATGTTATGTAGCATTTCGTGAAAACTTCGGTTGACGTCCAGCTGTAGCTACCTCTTAGTACTTGTAACGATTTCTGCTTCAGTGTAATCTATGCAAGCGCTCAGCTCTGGCCCTTCCCCAGCACAGCTACGACAATTTTCAACTCCTGTAATGGTGTTTTCTTATGGTACCCTCGTATCCTCGTCCTTTGTTTCACTTGCTCCGCTTGAGATAGTGTAAAGCCGCTCGCCTCGTTAATGACGTCTTTTCCTTTTTACTGTAGAGTAATTTTTGTTACTATCGGACTCAAATATGGGAGCTCCATTATAAAATAAACATGATCGTGTGCCTAGTACGAATATGTGTCTCTTATACATTTCAAATATTGAAGTTGTTCAATTAACGAACAAAAAACGTCACTTTGAAAGACAAACAGTGCACCTCAAATTATTTTCTTTTATTGTCACTTTTGTTCGTAACACACTTCCTTAACAGAGCCTACACTCAGTTTCGTCTGGGATTTATATTGGCTTCACGTTCACGCTGAAGTAAACATTACTACCTTATATTTCCGCATTAATTAAACACTTAATCAATTATATGGAACCCATTTCATTTATGTTTTACTATCAATGCGTTTCTCCACAACATTTACTAATTCTCGATCAGGGCATAGTATCAACCATAAATCTCACAATTAATCCTGCGCGGTTTTCCGCGATATAATTGAATTACTAAAGCAATTTTCTTCTACAAAACGACGTAACACTGTCAACTATTAATTATACTTTTCACCAGATCCTTCCTACTACTTAACCTGCGGCAAGGCTGTGCGCAACAGCTCCGTACGGGAACTCAACGCCGACTCTTCTTCACACACCAAGACGGCGTGTGACCACCAACGCTGGGGCATTGTTGTCATTTGCAGCAAGACAATGCTCCCTCACAAAAAAGGTGCGCTCGGCTCCGAAAGTTCCACCGCCCAGCCAAAAGTAAAAAGTACAATATCGATACTTTATGGCATCAATGATAGCATTACTCCCGAAATTAGTACGACTGAAGTTTTCCGAGTCTCTCAAACATGTTAAACGCCTAGTCCACTTCCCACAGTCTCCACTACCCGAGTAGCCGCCTCCTATGTGTGGTGGATTTCTCAAAATTGGTTTCTTGTCCAGCATACAAGGCATGGTGATTCACGTTCCGCAACTTTAGTGTTCATTTGGAATAACATGAGGACACCAGCTGCACATTTGTTTTTATTTTATATGCCACAACCTTTTTCGGCCCCCAAGCCCACTATTCAGTGGTTATATGTCAGCCGTTCTGAGAAAACACAGAACGACTCTAAATTATGAATATCACGCTGCGAGTGATGTCATCAGAACACATGAAGTCTTTTGTTTCTATTCTCCGATGTTTACTGGTACGGTAACGGAGAAAGACAACTGTGTGACATTGAGCTGGACCAGGAGTTCCTGGTTCGACGGACCTCAGTTTTCGAGAATCGTGTTTGGAGGTGATGTGGGTTTAACGCTTGTTTTTGTGGATCCATTGTACACATTATGGCACTCGTAAGGTATTTTGTCCATTCCGGACGCGACCAGCATAAGACACAACTATCCCGAAAAATTCAATCTTTCGTGATTTTTCCTTGGTTGTGTTAACATTATGGTAATTTAGGCGTCTTCTGAACAGTCTGTTGACGCGGTAATTGGTTGTCTGTTTTAGAAACGGAAGAAAAATATTTTAATTAAGTGACTATTCTTCGATGCCAGCTACAGATTCCTTCATTTTCAATTTCTTCTGAAGGAAGAAAAATATTTTCATTAAATGACTCTTCTTCGATGCCGGCTACAGATCTTTGGGTTTTTGTAACCCATTTGTTTCTTTTTCAATTTCTTTTGAAAGTTACTTTTAATTCGATCAACTTTTCATTTAAGAGGTTAGACTAAAAGACCGTTTTAACCCAGTCGACCAATAACTTAATCTCTCCTCTGCTCTCCTCTCCTCTCCTCTCCTCTGAATGACGGTTGGGATTTTCGCGGAGGTAACTAACTACATAGGTTAGTGGACTAGCTACAAATTTTGAGCCCCAAAGTAACATGTTTCGACATAAATCTAGTGAATATATGCCACTCCCAACACTAAAGATTGGTAGAAAGCATTCGACCGATAACCTATCTATTGATTCTTCCTAAAAGATCGTTGGGTCACTAACGTAAAATTTACGTGAAAATTTGCATAGTAACTTCAAATATATAACTTAATTTCTTCATAATTGCTTCTATGAAAATTTGTCTCGATTGCACTAAATATAATAACAATTTTCATTATATTTAGTAGTATCAAGATATTTTTCATACATTTGCTAAAATTATTTCTGATGCAACATAACATACGTATCTGATTGCAGCAGTAGATAGCCTGAAATTTCCTCTTTCCTTTCATTCCAATCGTTTTACATATATTTACCTATCCACCATGTGATTTGATTTTCACTGTTGACAGTGAACTACCACTATCATTGGCAGTCAAATAATAGATTTTGTGGGGACAGCTCCCAAGCTAATCTAACGCGACCAAACCTTATATGAAAGCACTACACGACATTACTTTAGATATGATTCAGAAACAGTTTACTGAAGTTACTGAACTTTTTCAATTGAACCAGGACATCAACGCCGGCAGCTAGTTTTTCATACGAGATATATTTATTAATAGGAATGAATTCAAACATTAATATGAAAACATAAGACACAGAATACTTCTCAAACAAGTTGCATAGACTGAATCTTATTCTTGTTTCATATTTACTGTATCATACGCTGTCGTTTGATATTGGTAAGTGTTACATTCGATTCAATTTTTATTTTGAAAAAATTATTTTTTGTAATTTTTTTCAGAACGGATACCTTATAATCAACATTTGCGTGACCACAGGCCTAACAATCAGTGATAGACTTCCTTTTATATACCGAATGTGAATTATATTGAAAAATTTGATCTCAGGCAAAATTAACGATATACAAAAGATATGATGAATTAAAATTCATTTCATTATGAGGCATAGCTCTTTTGAAACATTAATAAGCCATTGGTTAGAAACGATTTGCTTCCCATGAAGGTGAGGGGCGTGTGGCAGCAGTAGGCGGAGCCATCATCTGTGCCACACTATAGTATCTCCCAAACTTGACGAGTGATTATTTTAAGCAAGTCAATAAGAATATGGTAAGACAATACATTAAATATTTAATTGCAGATATTCAAGGTCACCTTAAAACTAGAAAGATTGTTAATTAGTCGGCGGGCTCCGCGTAGTGCTATGCGGGCTAGGTACCGAAGCTTCTAGCTCGTTGTGGAGACTAGAATCATGTATGGACCGTGTACTGCAGGCTCGACTGCGGAGTTCAAGCTCCTTACCACTCTTACCACTCCATACCGATATACCACAATCTCTTACAGAAGATTAATGGAATAAAAAGTCTGGGAATTCAAGTTGCCTCACCATCAGTTTCGTGGCCCGACTTTTCTTCTAATCTTCTCAATATTCCAAGCATTGCTTGCTGCTTAACAAACACACATAATAATTTTTGTGTAGAATTAACAATTCATTAATCATATATCGGTACTAGAAACTCGACTAGATCACATTTTAAATCCCTTCCAAAACACAATCGGAGTCATATTTCTCTACTAAATTAATAAGACACAATACACATTAAGTAAACGTGTAGCACATGGAGTGCATATCACAGCTACATCGTACACTGAAGGGTCAAAGAAACTGGTACACGTGTCTAGTATCGTATAGGGCACTCGAGCTCGCTGAAGTCCGCAACAGAACGTGGCATGGATTCGACTAATATCAGAAATAGTGATGGAGGGAATTGACACCATAAATACTGCAGGGCTGTAAGAGTACGAGGGGGTGGAGATCTCTTCTCAACAGCACGTTGCAAGCCATTCCAGATATGCTCAGTAATGTTCACGTCTGGGGAGTTTGTTGGCCAGCGGTAGTGTTTAAACTGGAGCCACTCTGTAGCAATTCTAACGAGTGAGTGTCGCATTGTCCTGCTGGGATTTCCCAAGTCCGTCGGAATGCGCAATGGACATGGATGGATGTAGGTGATCAGACAGGATGCTTACATATGTGTCACCTTTGAGAGTCGTATCTAGACGTATCAGGAGTATCATATCACTCCAGCTGCACACGCCCACACTATTACAGAGCCTCCACCAGCTTGAACAGTCCTCTACTGACGTGCAGGGCCCACGGATTCATGAGGTTGTCTCGATACCCGTACACGTCTCTCCGCTCGATAAAATTTGAAACGAGGCTCGTCCGACCACGCAACATGCTTCCAATCATCAACAATCCAATGTCGGTGTTGATGGGCCCAGGCGAGGAGTATAGCTTTGTGTTGCGCGGTCCATGTCGATGATGTTTCATGAATGGTTCGCACCCTGACACTTTTTGATGGCCCAGAATTGAAATCTGCAGCAATTTGCGGAAGGGTTGCACTTCTGTCACGTTGGACGATTCTCTTCAGTGGTTGTTCCCGTTCTTGCAGGATCATTTTCCGGCCGCTGTGATGTCGGAGATTTAATGTTTTACAGGATTCCTGATATTCACGGTACACTCATGAAATGGGCGTCCCAGAAAATCCCTGCTTCATCGCTACGTCGGAGATGCTGTGTCCCATCGCTCGTGCGCCGACTATAACACCACGTTCAAACTCAGTTAAATCTTGATAACCTTCCATTGTAGCAACAGTAATCGATCTAACAACTGCGCCATACACTTGTCTTATATAGGGGTTGCCGACCGCAGCGCCGTATTCTGCCTGTTTATCTCTGTATTTTAATACGCATGCCTGTAGCAGTTTCTTTGGCGCTTCAGTGTAGTCACATATAGTCTTCGGACAGCACAGCATTGTGTTTAAAAATACGAGCACATATAATTGCAGGCGTAGTCACTTTTCACACTCGAGGTCACACATCAGTTCGTCAATCTTATACTGTAGCACTTACCACGTATTTACTTAACAATGAGTTCGAGTGTCATATTATGTGTTGGTGACACTGATGTCAGTGAAATTTAAATTCCACATTCTATATCAGTGTTATCGTTCGTTTATATCTGCAAGTGAGAAAGAAGCATATAGAGAAAGTAAATTTTTCATTTAATTTGGCTATTGAAAATGTGAAAGAAAGAACACAAAACGTGAAATTAACCTGATGACCTGTACCTCTGGAGGAGACTACGAGCCGCAAAACTTAAAAGAATACCTACAGTCACAAAACATTTTGATCTGACACTGCATAACATTCAGCGGGGCTCCAGATACTTGCCCGTAAACTTCAGCAAGATCGTTGTGTAGGCAATACATGTGAAAACGAAGCCCGACCTCCTTTATCTTTTGCTGTTGACAGTTGTAGGTTGGAAATGAAACCACTCAGATAGTACTTAAATTTCTAAATACTGCTTTTAGAACCAGCAAATGTCAATTGGTTAACTGACTCCATACCATTAACGTCGTCTCCACAGCAGGAGACGAAATGCTAAGCACAAAAAACAGGTGCAAATAAAATGTCTCAAAGCGGTTTCCGCTAACTGTAATTGTCTTAATCAGGTGTTGCTAAGATTGACGACATAAATGCTTTTTGTAGTGACTCGCAAAAGCGACTAAGCCAACATATTACAGATAAGAATGAAGTTGTTAACCAGGTAGTACAACTATATGTATGTATTGTGTACTGTCGTATTGACTGACTTAAAAACAGATTTCCACTTACAAGTTCATCCTCACCAAGTTCTGATGATAGCCTCAGTACAAATAAGAAGGTCCATACATTCATTGTTGGTGTACTCGTATTTTTTCATTCGTTTGGGCTCATACATCTAGTATCAATGTACATGTGATGAAGATAAAATAAGGACTGGCTGAACTTTTCAAGAACAACATATAATTTTTCTGACCCATCCAATATGTGAGTTTTCTTCAAAGTCACAGTTACTGTCTTCAGTTGTGTCTGTTTTGTTCTTCCAATTATTCACCATTAAATGTCATAAATAGGTGCTCTAGATAACAGTTTTAGTAAGCGCCTTTCTGACATCTAAATTCGGGTCGTTACTTCGAAACAAATGATTTCTGAATTCGTATTCTTCCCTTGCAAAAGCAATCCACTTTTTGACACCTTTGTCATATGTGTAGGGAATAGTATTTACATTAAGCATGTATCAGGCACTGCTTTACTATCTTATTTCTACGGTTACCCAGTATTGTCTTTAGCTTGGATTCATTCTTTAATTACAATACATTTAACATTCTCTGGGTGACATTTCAGCTTTCGCTCTTTCAGATTTGAGAATGTTTTGGAAATTATAATGGTACGATAACGTCTGAGCACCAATGATGGCGAATTTTTTTTCCTTTCCCCCTTAACGTCAATTTCATATCGAATGAAAATCTTTACCACAAGCTGATTAAACAAATGAAAACTATGTCGAACACGTTCCCTATTTTTGGGTTTTTTGTCACAACCATTATCTTCCTCTACTGTTTTTTGACCTTTGTATAATGTTCATAAGTCACTTTACAGTCTTTTATTTTTACGAGAAAAACTTAGTCTTGATAGCATAGGCCATCACGTAAAGATCAGGTAAAAAACAATCAGTGTAATGCTTACAACTTATTGAAGACTAATTAAAAACGTACGAGGTGTGGCTAGAAAAAAACCGGACTAGTACTGGTGAAACAATAAAACGAATGCAATAAGGCTGAAAGTCGCGTGGCCTGTCACGTGACTCTCGCTCCGCCTACTGCTCGAGTTTCATCTGCCTCCTGCACTCAGTCTGCTCGTGGCGTCTGTTTTAAGTAGTTGACGTTTTGTCTGTGCGTCGGAAAATGTTGAGTGTACAGAAAGAACAGCGTGTTAACATCAAATTTTGTTTCAAACTAGGAAAATCTGCAAGTGAAACGTTTGTAATGTTACAACAAGTGTGCGGCGATGATTGTTTATCGCGAACACAAGTGTTTGAGTGGTTTAAACGATTTAAAGATGGCCGCGAAGACACCAGTGATGACACTCGCACTGGCAGACCATTGTCAGCAAAAACTGATGCAAACATTGAAAAAATCGGTAAACTTGTTCGACAAGATCGCTGCTCTGCTCTGATTGTTAAACGGCGATCTTGTCGAACAAGTTTACCGATTTTTTCAATGTTTGCATCAGTTTTTGCTGACAATGGTCTGCCTGTGCGAGTGTCATCACTGGTGTCTTCGCGGCCATCTTTAAATCGTTTAAACCACTCAAACACTTGTGTTCGCGATAAACAATCATTGAAATGAGGACGTGACTTGCTGTAGGTGATGATACTTGGGTCTGACAGAGTGATCGAGATTTTCGCTGTTGATTCAGAGGGCTAAGCAGTGGGAGATGGAGGGGGAAGGGGGGACGGGTAGACAGGGTTCTCCTCTCGGCTGAGTCGAGTGCCCTCCGCCGGCACTTGCTATTTCAGTAATCACAAGGCCCCTCTGCTGTCGGTCGAGTACTTCGCCAGTGCTTCTCGCTGCAGATGGGCGCCAGATACGATGTTCATCTCTGACAGTCTCTCTGAAAGCAATGATCCGACAGATTGCTATGTAACAGCCCACCACACAGCTTCACTTTCCACCAGACAAAATACAAAATTTTATTCTAAATTCATCACAAATACATTAAAAAACCGTGTTTTGTTTCGTAGTGTAAGACTGGTGTGTTTTTTGGAGTCTGCAGTCGACGTGAATGTGCCTAACAGACAAACTACTGCTCAGACCGGAGATAAGTTATCTTAGGTTGTCTATTCCTTGCTAAATGCGTACACTACTCAGTAACATATTCGCTAAGCGATCCAGGATTAAAAGCCTTGGCACTGGAGCAGTAGATAACAACGATCCTGGGGGTAGACTAACTGTAGTTGTAACCTCCCCCTCACTTATCGACCTTAATGAAAGTGAAAAATTAAACCACGTGTACCTAATGGAAATTTGGGAAAAGCAATCGTCACCAAAGTTAATTTGTCGGTAAAGAGGGAGGAAAGGGTTACATCTAAATGAAAGGAAAAATGCAAATAAAACTGGTGGAAATTAATTTTGAAAAGGGGTAAAGTTAATAAAGAAAGTAAATGTGCGGCCGTTATGTTAACAATTAACTAGCAGTAATTAGATATTTGAGATTTGGGGGAATTACGGTCGCCAGTCCTAAGGACAATTACTATAGTAACTGAAAAAGAAAGGTTATTACACATATAATTAGCACTAGAAGCGTGGCAACTGAAGGTTGACAAGTGTAGTGTGAAAACTGAAAGTTTGTCAGAAGTAATAAATTTCGCTACGCTCTGACTTAATTTAGCAAAAGAATTAATAAAACCGGAAAATCGAAAGTTAATTTAGTGACTGAAGTTAATAGTGAGCTTTCTTTCTGAAGCACATCGAAATCCAGTAAAATACGGTTAGTCTTGGACTACCTCAAAAATCATTTCAAAAGCTACTTGAATCTACGCAATTTAGAAATAAGAGATTTAACTTTGAACTTGAATTAAATGATTCTGAATAATTAACAATAGTAAAATTTAGTACGCACCAAGCTGAGCTGCAGTCACAGGTAAGCTAAAATATGGTAACAAAACTCGCACTCATAATTTGTGCTTGTGTAATCTAAATATTGTAGCCAGCTATGAATACGTTAACTGAACTTTGAAATTAAAGCAGTGAAATAGAATAATATTGCTTTAATGCTGGCGTTTGAATTTCAACGACACTCGGGTTCATTTCGGAAAAGGAAGGGACCCTGCTTGGTAATGCAATTGGGACAATGAGCAACAAAGGTTCATGCTACGTTGCTGTAATTTTGTGATTTGAACAGTTTTAAATGCTGAGGTCTGCCATACAGTTCTAAAACTTTACGTGCTTCCAGTCTTCCTTGTTGGTTGATTGAAGGTTTGAAGCCGTCGATCGAGGAGGTGGCGACAGTCACTCATTGTCGGCCATCGCTGTTGCAGAAGCTGGATGTTGGCGCGCCTCCTACTCGACACGGTCACCAGGCGAAACGGGTTCTTGATGTGCGCCAGCTAATGCTTCCCGTCCGCGACACCGTGTCAGAAACTATCATAGCAAGTCGAGCGCAATTACATGCTGCCAAACCCCAAAAGCGCGGCAGGTCGCGGGAGCGTCACACAACACACCTGCTCCACTCGCTACTCCAGGCAGACTCCCTCTGCTCTGCACGCGCTCCACGAGGCAGAGTTAACACTACCAAAGATCCTACACACTTTGATTCTTCACACGACCTATCGATGTAATCGTTCAATAGCAGTTTTCCCTAGGCAAGACCCAGCGTAAAAATACAAATAATATTTACGAAACAAACCAATTATACATCGACATAAGTGCATAAATATATATATATACAAATAGTAAAACAATTACAATATATAAAGAGACAGAAATGTCATATCTTGAGGTACCAAAACAAGAAAAAATTATAGTACAATAGATGGAAATAGGAGGATATGCATTTCCGGCGTTACACGTGCCCCACATTGTCTGAGGATGTTTGTGTAACGTAAACAGACTCAAAAAATGTCCCAAAAAAGAAACAGCGGAAATGCATATGCTCAAAACATCAACAAAATTTAGCATTCGTCTAATTAACCATAAATCAATTTTTAGACCATAATAATTGAGTGGAGACACTCCTAATCTTATTCCACTCTGTCATCTTGCACAAAATAAAACAGGTTGACAACATATTAAAATTCATAGAAAACATAGAAAATGGTTTAGCTATTCTAAAAACAAAATTCCTAGCAGTATCAAGAAATGGAATACTATTTACAAAATTAATCAGAGTACATGGTCATAAAAAAAAGGTACATCAAAATACGCAAATTAATAATTAATTACACAGAATACACATTTTATATAACCTTTTCATAATTAATACTCTCGTCATGAGAGTCCAATTAACGCTAAGCAAGAAATAATATTCAGCAGATCGACAAAACCATAAATATTGACAGCAGAATTCTTTCACATCAGCTGTTCGGGAAGAAAAACAACTCTGCCATCCATACTCGCAAGTACAAAGAATGCCGACAGCGGCTCTGA